>NC_056741.1:692227385-692319885 GCF_019279795.1 Protopterus annectens
AATTGTCAACCTACATTATAAGACTTTATATATATATATATATATATATATATATATATATATATATATATATATATATAGATATATATATATATATATATATATGTGTGTGTGTGTGTGTGTGTGTGTATATATATATATATATATATATATATATATATATATATATATGTGTGTGTGTGTGTGTGTGTGTGTATACATATATATATATATATGTATATATATATATATATATGTATATATATATATATATATATATATATATATATATATATATATATATATATATATATATATATATATATATATACATAACTCCAGATTTAGCATTACCGTACTGTTGCACTGTAGAAGGATGATTTTAATACTGCTTTAGAATCATCCTTTACCTATGCACCCACCATTGTGTCCTGTTGGCTTTTGCTATTAACTTTTCACCGTGCGCTATGCAACTCACCTTTGGAGAGATCATAACACGTATATGAATTTCCTTCTCACTTTCAACAAGTTCATCTTGCAACTTTACATTTTCATTGACGTCCCCAGGTTTATGTGTATAATTTGGAACTTTTCCTAGGTAATCTCAAGGTATTACATATTCAAGTAGCTTTCAAGGTGCCCCAGATCTTACTAGAGGTATATTTCTCTGTCCAGAAAGAGTCAATAAATATATAAGTGCACTCTCCAGTACATTTCATGTAAAGATACAAGACTAACCCCATTTTAAAATCTTTTGATGTCCCACTAGTTACTGTTTAAATGCCACCATATTCTTCTGCCCTTATCATGCAATTTTCTATATATCTTGCAGCTTTCATCCTCAATCCAGTACCCTTTGATTTTCTGTAAGTCTCCAATCTGGTATAGAGTCAAAGATCTTGCTGTTGTTGAGATACTTTACTTTCATAGTACTCCCTCTGTAAAATTTAGTGGTTGCCAGTGAAATGAATGGCCATATTGTTTGAATAAAGCTAAATGTATCACTGCTTGCAAGACTGTACTCATTCAGGAACTTCACAAGCTCTCCCTCCACAATTTATCACATAGTGTTCCATCTAGCCTTTAAAAGACAACTCCTACTCCAATGCTGATGAACATATAGCAGCGTTATTCTTTTTTTTCCTCCATATATTATCACAGAAATGTAGTATAGTTCCCAGAAACCCTTCTGTATTATTCCATTTATTCACATCCATTAGTCACATATTATGATGGGTAAGCCATCATTTTTTCCTATTCAAAATCTGCATTGTTTCAGAAAGGAATTAGAAGACCAGCATGATATGGGAAGACAAATTATTTTAGAAGTTTTCTCTCTTAGTCACAGACCCAATTTTATTTCCTGAGACTCTTGTTTGCTGAGGTCAGTAAAGTGCTATAGAACACACTGAATCATTTTGAATGATTTCGAAAGACATTTTAACAGCTTATTTGTTATGTATAAAATAGCAGCAATCCATACTCATTAAAGGAGAACAGCACCCACAGACTCAAAAAACATCTTTATTTCATCATCGTTTGGTGTTTCCTACATTTTAACACCACTCTGGGACTATTTACAGTTTTTTAAATAATTTTATTTGAAAGTAATGAGTCTGCCCACATGGGATCTAGCATCTTGAAGTTACACTGATTGTTTAGTCTTTCTCTGCTGCCTTTCAGTCAGTTAGTTTTAAGTAACATTTCACACCATTCAATGACTACTTAAAACACAAACAGTGCAAATGCCACAGGACAGACTTTCAAAGTGCTTTTTACTGCTGCTTCTTTCTAGAATGGCTAAATTGCAGTCTTTTGTGAAGCCTGAATTGTGCTACTTCAACTCATCTCCCATCCCCCTTCACACCTAACTTCCCTAGCTGTCAAAGTGCTAAGGGTTATTTGAGCTGTTACTTGCTGTGATTAACAGCTCACAGCAGGAGAGTTGACTCGTGTACTGTTTCCTTATTTTAACCTTTACTTTCTGTATGGGTAGAGGAAGGACCAGGGAGCTGTGACATCACAGCATGGGTGGGTTTTCAGGACAGTCATGGTGATGTCAGTTCAGGGAGGGAATGGGCCAGAAATCTACATGTATTCATTGGCCTAAATAAGCTACAAATTACTACAGTACTGAACTTTCCTCACTTGTCTAGAGGAAAACAGTTTTTAGTACTTAATAAATGACCACCTATCCAGGCATGTCTAAGGGTCAGCTCCCGGTGTTTTGTCCTGTATACCTGATGAATCTGGGCATCTTGGGGCAATGCAGCAATTGCCTCATGTACAGACAACCCTCTCCTCCTACCATCCAGCACTACAACCTGTGAGAGGTGCACTTATATAGCCAAACTGGAAGCAAAGCTCTCTTCACCCAAGACTGGACTAGACAGTCAAGAGGAGAAGGTAATCACTTGCACCACACCACACTCATCACATAGTCCCTCAAAACCTATACCGCCAAAACACACACATAGAAACACAAAACACACACCTACATTCGTGGAGGCTCTCAATAAAAATCTACCCAAGCAACAGGGACCTCCAAAGCACAAACCAAGCAACCTCCACCCTTCAACACAACTCAAATGACACATAGCCCACAAACTCAGTGTGCCACTCAACCACAGCCCATAAGGCATAACAACGTACCCAACACTCTAGTCATAGGTGACTCTATAGTCAGGCATACTGATGTTCCACTCACCAGGCTAAATGAGGAGAAAGTTACTGTCTGCTGCCTGTCAGGTTCCAGAATCCACCACATAATGCGCGCACTCAGGTCACTCCACAACAAGTACAAATATGACTCTGTCATTGTCCATGTTGGTGTGAATGACCTGAGACGTACCTCCCTGGACTACATGAAAAGAGACATGGAGGAGCTGTCCGATCTTGTAGCCCAGGCGGGTATGACCCTAGCCCAGAGTAGCATCCTGCCATCACTGAGAATGATACCACAGTACAAGGACAAAATGATTGACTTCAACAATTGGCTAAGCATCTGGTGTCATTCTAAGGGGATCCAGTATCTGTCTGCCTGGGATGACATGATCGACAAACCACGATGCTTTGCCAGAGATGGCCTGCACCTGTCGTCCTTGGGATTCCAGATACTGGCTAAGGCTCTTGCCAAACCTATAGTGTCTTTTTTAGGCAAGGTTCAAATGACAAATTCACCACCGTAACAGGTACAAGCAAGCAAATCCTGAGGGTAATGCTACTCAATGCTAAAAGTCTAAATCTCAAAATGCACTCACTCAAGGCACTCCTTAAAATGGAGAACATCGACATCTGTGCAGTGATATGGGCACAGGAAAATAATTTTCTTGGGTGGCGAAAGCCAGGGTACTGTTTGGCTAGGCTTATATAAGCCCTAGGGCCAATAGCCTAGTACCTACCTATGAACCTATGAACCTATGACATCAATGAACTGGAGACTGCAGCAAGCTTTTCCAGGGAAGAATAAAAGTTTTTTTGAAAGTGAAACCACCTCAGCACAGTGATGTACTGTTCCAATGGAGAGAAACATTAATTTTAAAATATTTTACATGCTGTATTCTTGCTTATTCATAGCAGGGACTGTAAATAGGTAGAAAAATGACAGAGAAGTTGAGCATTTAATAATAGAATCCCGTTGTTATCCTTTAACATTTAGAAGTCTGATTAATCACCTCCTATTTATTCTGAACAGCGAGACAATACTCCACTGCTTGTTGTTAATAACAGATAACCATCTGCTTACTAGTTCCTTCTCTGACACCTCTGGTACTCCAAGTGGTAACAAGGGTAAGTACATCAAGTGACATGCCATGCTTAGGTATTCACTGATGTTGATTAAAGCACATAGTTGGCTGGACATGAACAGTTATCTGTACAAAAGTAGATGACAATCAGATGTCTTTCTCACCAGGATCTACAGCATTTGAGATATGTGACCTAAGGGAGGCTTATTTGTTCTTTAGTAGTTCTTTAAAAAGAAAAACAATGCTGCAAGGTGTCCAGAAGAATATTTTAATTCCTGCATATCTATATTATCTTCAGCAGTAGGAATCAGGTGAACCTTTTTTTTTTACCTCATGAGGGTTTTACAGTAAGTAAGTTCACAGAAAAAAGGGTCATACATGGTGCCATATGACATAATATACCAACACTGTCCATGTGGTGCTAATGACAGCTTGTCAAGGTATGACAGGAGGCTAATAAAATTTTACAAAATACTTAGTTGCCCCCATCTTGAATTAGAGCTTTCCTGAAAGAAAATAATAAAGAAAAAAATTCAACTTGAATGTTTTAAAGTTGAGTTGTGCTTGAACATTTTACACCATTTGCCCCAAGGTGCACCTGCTACTTCTGTCCACTGCTCAACAAGTCAAAATTAGCAGTCTATGAAAACTTCTTCTGAGTTCCAAATAAAAATAATTAATAGGTTATGGTGCCCATGGTTATTCTTAGGCCAGTTGGATCAATTTGGCCCAATAGGGCCCTGCTTTCTCAGGGGGCCCCACACCAAGCTATGACAGGGCCATTGTACCTTACATAGCCACAGAGAATTAACTAAGAGATACTGCAGCAAAGTGCAAGGCACTTTCCTAATGTTAGTGTTTATCCCATACTAGTTATACGTCTCATTAGTAGAGTGAAAAACATATCCTGCTATGCATTCCACTAGTGATTAGTCTGGCTTTAGTTATTTATTTATATTTATGTAGTTATTTATTTATTTATTTAATTATTTACATTTGTTTACTGGGAAAGTCCAACTGGGTCAGAAGCCCATTTTTAGTGGAGGCCCGAGGAGAATAGCTCCACAGAAATATAAGCAAAATACAATAATTAGATAGTACAATAGTATACATACAGTAAGATGGAGAATTTATTAGTAACTGCAGCTTTATATTTCTTGCATGGCTCACAGTGTTAGCTGCTCACACTCCCATAGTAGTCAACTATCTTTATTGAGTGCTGAAAAGGATTTTCAGTTCAAAACCGGTTAGATAACTATCATCCAAGATGGATACCTGCATGGCTTACAAATAGGGCATGGCAAGTATCATACAGCAATTGGACAGGTAAAAGTTGAGGTTACAGTCAGGGTCTCCCATAGGGTTTTGTCCTAGGCCCATACTTGTTTAGATGATATCTTTCAGATCTATCTTTTCCATTTGAGGTGCTCTACAGTCTATATGCAGATGACTTGAAACTTGGTAAACTGATTACATGTGTTACAGATAAGTCATATCTGCAAAAGAACTTGACAAAATTGACAATTTGGGCACAGGAGAATGATATGCTGATAAATACATCAAAAACTAAGCATATGAGATTTGAAAGGCATAATCTGAAACGTTAATATTTAATACAGCACAAAGTGATTGAAACTGTAGATTCCTTTAAGGACCTGGGTATATGGATAGTTCCAGATTTGAGTTTTTCTAATCATATCATCTAATTGAATCATCACTGCGGTGGTGGTGCTGCAGTAGCGTTGTCGCCTTACAGTAAGACGTTGTCCTGTTTGATTCTCAGCTAGAGCATCTTCTGTGTGGAGACATGCGTGACTGGGCGGTCCTTCATTGAAGGTTGTGCGTCAGGGCTGGTAACTCGGCATGTAAAAATCTACTGCCAATCATTAGCAGACCGGAGTTCCGCTGTGGTGATCCCTCACTGGAAAAAGGCCGAAAGAAACAACAACATCATCTAATTGATTCATGATAGTTTTAGAAATATAGGTTGTATAAAAAAATGTATAAAGTCTAGGAAACCTTATAAGTAAACAAGCATGAGTAAACTGGAAAGAGTTTAGCAGAAAGGGCATCCTTGGATGTGAAAATTTAAGTTGTTATGAAAGACTAAAGAATCTGAAATTGTAAAGTGTCTCATATAGATATTTCAGAGGAGACTTTAGTCTGGTATATAGGGCATTTAGAGACCACTACCTCTGGGAATGTCTGGAGCTGTTAAAAAGAAATAGAGAATAATCAAACAACCTATGTAGAATATTGTCTAGGAATGACAAATGTACTAATAGGTTCTCTGAGAGACCAGCTGCTGCATGGAATAGACTACCAAATTGTATTAAAGCAAGCACTACTCCACATATTTTAAGAACAGCCTGGACAATTATTATGTGAAGAACTGTTCTGGTATATTGGCAACCTAGAAGGGCATTAATGCTCGTGCTTGAAATATTTGTAAGTATGTATGTACGATGTACCTAATTTTGTGTACTGCTGCAATTACTGTCTCATAAAATAATAAGACCAGGCTTAATTGGAAGCTTTATAGAGAGATGCTGTTTTCTTTTGTTTCTCCTGCTTTCATGGGGATTATGCTTGGCTGCTAATTAATACATTAGAATAAATAACTGTAGAATAGTCTATTTGAGAGCATGAAACCAACACTAATAGACATAAACAATACTGTTATGTGAGGTAATTTATGATCAATAGTATGAAAGAAAAATGCAAATCATAAATAGCAGAAAAGTAATCCCAGAGAAGTAAAGCATGAGGTGTGTGTGTGTGTGTGTGTGTGTGTGTGTGTGTGTGTGTGTGTGTGTGTGTGTGTGTGTGTGTGTGTGTGTGTGTGTGTGTGTGTGTGTGTGTGTGCGCGCGCGCTGAATGGTGGCAGGCAGTGCTGGAGAGAAAAATGTTTCATTTTGCTGAAAGTGGAAAAACATTAACAGAAACAGTTTGTCTCATAAATTCACTGCAAGTGTATCACAGTTTCATAGTTATATACAAAACAGGGGGACAAGCAGAATCTTAAAGATAGAAAAAGATCAGAATGAACTAAGGAGAAGGATTTATTTTGCATGTTCTTATCTATATAGGTTTCCTTCAGACATTCTGAGTTCATCCCACTTCACTAGCTACTCTAAATCATCCCTGCATCTAATCCTTAGTGTTGACTTGAGAAATGGCTTGAAATGATCTGCATATATTAGTCCACTTATCCAGTTTAACACATAATTATATAAATAAAAATAGCATTTCAAGTGATGTGTGATCAATGCTCTTTCTAAGGAGAGACCTGAGATTATTACTATTACTATTGTAGTGCATCCTAAGGAAGTTCAAGAGTTTTATGTGGTGGCATCACCTTGACTTAACTAGGTATGAGAATTAACTGGGTAAGGAATTCCAACCATTTAAGCAAAGTGTAGGAAATGATTGGAAGCCAATGAATCAGAAATATAGCTAGGACGGAGCAAAGGGGCCAGCTATCCTGGGCATAAGCTGTCAGCGGCCATGGACAGGTGATCCTCAATGTCAAAGTGGAATATTGGTATTTAAATCAGTACAACAATTTGGCACTCACATGATGGCAAGATTCATTTATTCATTCAAGCCATTTAAAAACCCATGGTACAAGTACTTAAATGGTTTGAATGAGTGTATTTTTGTTTTGCAGATGACATTTTTTTCTTTACGTTTAGTTTGAGTTTATTAACATCATATGGAATGCTGTTTTTATGATGAAAGTAATATACAAAGAACAATGTCATTAACTGTACATACTATTGCTGGGCATGGGATGTGAAGGAGAGTAAAGCATGAGGCAAATATGGAGAAGAATGGAAAAGCGGACAACAAGAAAACAGAGAAAAAAAGTTTTAGGGAAGAGACAAGGGAGAAGTGTGCAGTTATCTCTTACCTATGTTCAGGGAGGAGTTTGAGGACATGTTTACTGGTGAGCCAGGGTACACCGACCGAGATGGAGCACCATGTTGACACAGGCTTCAGTAGCCAATCATATAAGCCTCTTATAGTATGCCTGATTGAATTAACTAGTCACTGAGAGAAGACCTACAGGAGATGTTTGATCTTGGGGTAATCTAAGAAGCCAGTAACATGCTTCTGTTTCATAGGTCTTATGGCAAAATATAAGCAAATGCATATATTGTTTTATTATTAATAAAATGTAATAGTATATAGTCCTTACACATAATCTGAAATAGTCAAGTCCATGAAACGAACAAGTGAAACAGGAGTTAGAATCGTAGATGGGGATGATCAGCTTAGAGGCCCCACCAAAATGGCCTAGATAGGGCCTTGCAATTGCTAAGGCCGGCCCTGATGCCACTGATAATGGGAGAAAAACAGTAAGGTTCTGAATGATGCAAATAAATGACACTTGTAACATAATTATAAAGAGCAGATTAGCTTGTTGCTTCTACTACATGCTTATGTGAACTGCATAACAGCAGTAATATAATATGCCCAGCAATCAAGGTTAAGGAACAAGGTTAATGTCTATGGTAAAGAAGCACTGGATTCTTCAGATAGTGTTCTGCTGTGGGGGGGGGGGGGGGGGCTCTAAAGTAGCTCCTAGGTGAATGATCACAAAAGACAATGCAGCTTCAAGCTTGGGTGAGGTACAGAAGGGAGGGGCAAGGTGTTACCATGCCTCAACCGTGTGTTTCAGGAAGAAAAAGCAACATCACCATCAGTTATATACAAAAAACAATGTGACTCCTTTCTATTTCTCACAGTACATGCACCCCACTCCATTTCCACACAGCAGGTCCTTAGATAAGAGGAAATGGACTGAGGTGATATATGGTGGAATTAAGTTTCAGTGAAACACATCAGTGGAATTCCAGAACAGGAACAGCTACAGCACTATGGAAGTTGAATACAATAACCTAATCACATTTCAGTAGCCACAAAAATATAATAAAGAGCTACTAAGACTAAACAAAGGAAACAATATTTTTATTTTTAGGTATTAGTAAAGGACATATAACATTTTTTCAAACAACTTTATTTAAAATTATATTGTATTATTAGCTGTTTTGCACAAAATTACATTATTATTATTATTATTATTATTATTATTTGCTACAAAACAAAAAGTCTGTGCTGCCTATCTGTTTTATTTTGTCTTACCTGCCCATGTTTTCCCTATGTTGACAACCATGGCATGATACCATATCAGTGTAATTGTCCAGGTTGTTGTCTACAGTACCAAAATATTCTAAGTCAAAAAAGAGGTAAGACATTTCTTGAAATATAATAACATTTATTTGCATCCACTAAAGTAATAATGAGGGAAAAAAACTATCAAGCAAAATATATGTAGAATTGTTTTTCTATGGGAGCAAATACCCAGCACCCTCGTATATGGAGGCCACACCCTCCATGCCCCCTTTACTTAAATGTACTAGTATCTTGGTTACACAACTGTGAAGGTAAAATGAAGCACCCTGCATGAGTGAAAGAGTAGCCACACAAGTTGCAATCTTGCATTCAATTTGATGAATAGAAAAAAAATGCCAGCCACATGTATGATAACGCATCTCATATAGTTCTTGACAAATGAAGGCAGTTTGATTGATATACCTACTTTTAATTGTATTTTTAAAGGTTATAGATTTTTTTGTCTGCAGTTAGCACAGGAATATAGTTATCTCTGTACTATACATGATGAGGTGCTTACATACCACAAATACTCGTTTTTCTATGTCTGCTCTTCACACTCTGCGATGACAGGTGTGGAACTGGTTGTAACTTTAACTTTATTGGAGAAAGCTCTCTTTAGCAACAAAATAAAACCCAGAAGAATATTTGCTTTCTGAACCAGCAATGCAGTGTGGCATTGCATACAGTGATTCCCAATATTATGAAGTTCCTTCTTTCCTGCAAAAAAGGTCTATTAAACTCAATAAGTCAACAAACAATAATCCAGAGCATAGGTCAGGCACGTCTTGTCAATGCAATGAATTTCAGTTTTGAGATCAACTAAATTAAGTTCAGGCTGCTTGTACAGAACAGATACATCAGCAAGTCTGTACTTGTCCATAGTACTACGAGCGCTGATCCAAACAACATGAGTCATGACTTATTTACTTACCAGATGTGAAACCAAGGGAGTGTAACAGATGTTAGTGTCAGTTAACAGTCTTCAGTCCCACTCAAGCTTTAGCTCCCCTAGTGACCTATAACATGAACTGCAGGTTTCTTCTTGCATACCATACTCCCTGAGAACATAGCTGCAGCTTTTGGGCAGTCAGCTTCCTCATGTCATTTCAGGTAAAGGTTGCAAATGGAGGAGAGCAGGCCTAAAGATCCCATGCCTTCATGTGGGTTAGTTTAGATACTTACTAGCAGTATCACTGCAGTTCACTGAGAAGGATTTGTTCTTTAAGGGACCTACAGATACACTAGTACCTTACAGAAGAATGTGTTTGCTGTTAAAATCAAGTGAAGTAGGAGAGGTGCTTGCATCTTGCATATGTAATGCACAAACTCGGTGAGGCTAAGTCTCAGTTTTAGCGTGACTGTTATATTCTGGATTCGTATATGTGAATTCTGATTCCCAACCAACAAGCAGACAGTGGTATTAGAAGAAGCATGTCTGTCCAGGTTTAAAAAGCCTCTTGACAGGAACATCTTTTTTTAAGTCTTGCGTAGTTAAACATTAGGTTATTACGCTGTAAACTGTTACACGTCTAGCTGATAAAAGAACCTTATCCATTATGCTAATCCCACCCAGTTGTAGGGCTTTAGTTATCTTTTTTTGTATGTTCAAAAATGGATATTGATTATTAAAACATCATGAATTGCAGACAATCCACACGTTAAATATTACAAAGTAATACAAAGGAATCACTTTCATTTTTTTCAAACTCTTAAGACAAATATGTAAAATCATAGCTATTTTTCTTGTTTTGTGTTATATTAAGGTGTGATTGTAATTGCTAAGAATGATAGTTCATGCCCATTGTGCTTTCTAAATATAATATATGAATATGTTGCTAGTAACTAGTGACAGGCAGAACAGAAGATTAAGGCTCTGAGCTGCTAATGAGCTACTTCTTGTAGTCCAGGGCACCATCTGCCTACTGCGTGACTGTGAGCAAGTCACTTACCAAACAGTGATCCCAGTTTGTCACTGAAAAGAGACACCTGTGTACGCTTGGCTTCCTAATTACAAATAAATAAAAAACATGCTTCCTCATAACAGCATTTTAAGGTGAAGGTTGTTATGCTCCTTAAGCCCTGCAGAGTTTTTAAGTGGGCATAACAGGGTTAAGGACACTACAAGCCCTGTTACAGAAAATACAATTACCATGATATTTCATTAAATATTCTTGCTGACATTCTGCCAAGTGGCAAGTTACTCAGTGACCAACAATTAGACTATTAAAATAAATGTTCTTATTTTCACTGATATAGTCCAGCCCTCTTAATAATTACTGATATGTTACTACAGCATCATGGTATGGGCAGTTTTTAGATACTAGTTATACTGCTTTTTTTTCTCTTTTAATATGACAATTACCACTGACAATTTTAGCAATAGCTGCCCATTGGACATTGCTGTAAATTACATTATAATAAGGAAGATAATCTCTGAGACTTTTTAAAATTAAACTGCATTATATGAAGCAACAATTAGACTGATCAAATCAAATATTTGTAAATTTAAATTACAATATAAAATAAAAAAAATATAAAAAAAATAACTCAAAAAGCAACTCGATACATGCTATACACCTTAGAAAGCCTTGAAACTGCAGTAAGGAAATGGTTAAACCATCAAGCTTTAGTGAAGTTTGTTTTGAATATTTTTTTTCTTTCTTTTGTTTGCTTTTTTAAGCATTTGTGAATCAGCTAAAATAATGTATCACATGGTTGCCAAGTCAGTTTCTGGGCGGAATCTGCGTGCAATGGATAGCATCACATGACCTTCCAAAACAGAGGGCCTGTCTCCCTCTGTGAATACAGTAAGCCTCAAGGCAGGTAAAGACATCTGGTTCAGACATGCATAATCTTATTTCCAAAGTTTAGGAAGCAGAGTGCTTGTTGGGCTGGCTGCCAACATTACAAGTTGGGAAACAGCTAGAATTAAGAGACAGGTTTGGAAATCACAAATGAGGACAGGAGTCACGCACCAGGCCATCTAGGTGCTAATAATACCTACGTGTTTAACAGAATGAGTATTCCCAGGTCATGCAGTCTGTTGGTCTGTAGTAATAGCTTTGAAGTACCACCACCAGAAACTTAGCAAATGTCTGTGTGTGTATATCACTGTCTTCACTGAGATAAATGGTTCTGTATTGAAAACAAGAGAAACATAACAAAGTGGTAAGGAAATTATTAGATATGCCAGGGCAGGAAAATTGTTAATCATTTTACTTAAGTAGCTGGTTTGTTCCATCAGAAACAGCAAACCGTCTGCCAGCTAAGGATACCTTAAGTTAACAAGAATGGATCCTCTGCCAGCTAAGAGTACCTTAAATTAACAAGAGTGGAATATGAAGTGAATATCTAATAATATTTTACTGTATTAGTGACAGCTTTGCATCTTGTGCCATATCTTCATTTTACTGGTAATGCAAGTTTACCAAACATGTGGAGTGAGGTGGAGGAAGAGCAGCGGTCTGAAGGACTGGTCTCCTGAGCATATAATATAATGAAGGACTGCCATCCTTTAAGTTCTCTCAAGAATGACATCACTGTTGGAAAGCATATATATCTGTGTCCTTTGTTTTATTAACTCTTAACAAATGAGTCCATAATTTTATAGCCCATGTCATATCAGTACTTTTAAGTGGACAGGGGGGAATTTGTTCATTTCATTTATTACTTTTTGTTCACCCGAAGAACCGGTTTGATTGGTATTGCCTGTTTTCAAGCAGCAGCATGGAAGCTTTACATGAGAAGCAACTAGGGGATATCTGTGATATTCACAACTGTAGTGTGCAGACTGAATCAATCATTGTATCAGCAACTGCTGCAATATGCAGAGAGAAAATATCTGCTATAGTAGCATGCACTGAATAGATTCAGCACAGTAACATAAGTTCTCATAAGTGTAAACAAGAAAGTGGAATCTATGACAGTGGTTACTGATAGATGTGGTAAAGCCACATTCACTGTGCCCAGCAGCTGAAAATTAAATTTACTTAGCATGAAAACTAGCTCTTCTTTCAGTTATTTGGAGTTAGAATATTTAATAATGTGAATGCAAGTAGTTAGTCCTCCATTGGAGTTAAGTGGTGGGTCAAATCCCTCATAAAAATGATAATTTAAAAGCAATGTCCTAATACCATGTTTGTTAATCTGGGCTGAAACATCACTCAGGGAATAATATTTTCATGGACTCTACTGTAATCTAAGAAAATACACTAATGAATTTACAGGCAGTAGATACATGCAATGATATATTAATCAACTATAGTGTACAATATGAAAAACAGACATTTCAGAAGCAGATCATTTGGGGTGGGCAAAGGGAATCAAGGAAAAGAACAATTAAATCACAAAGTTAATCAAGGATTAACTAAGGTAAACATACATACAAACCTATGAATATACAAATACATAATGAAGAAGGCATTTGGTCTGTTAAATCCATATGAATGTTAAAAAGAGCCTCCAAGAAGTTACCCCTCCCCTTGGCTTAGTCTTTCATTGCTCTGGTTAAGCACCATTGCCCTCCCCTGATGACTTGCACTTTGCTACTACCTTAGGTAGGGCATTCCATGACCAAACCACCCTTACTGTGAAATAATATTTCCTCAAGTCAAATATGAACTGTCTCCTTGCAGTTGGAACCCATGTCCCTGTTTATCACTCTACTGTTGACCTTCAGATTCATCCCTTCCATTTATCTACATGCAATTTAGTGCATCCAGTTCATACCTTTCCATCATCTAATGTAGGAAAATGCTAGACTTTTAACTTCTTCCTCGTACCTAGTCACAACAGTTTATTTACCATTTTTTCAACTGCCTTGTGTATTTTCCAACAGTCTAATTGCTTGAACACTGCATTGGCTCCAGAAGGATATGTTTTACTCCATATGATGATGTGAGGTATTGCCAGCTATGCTAGGAGAAGTAGGGCAGTGGATGTGTTACATATGTCAGTATAGCTAGGTGGAGTTTTACGAAGAATTTTAAAGAATTATATGTCATTTGTATATGAAACTGATTTGTACAGATGTTTGTGTTGAAAAAATGCATTTGTAAAGGTGCTTGTGTTAAAAATGTACACACAGGATGTCCTGCTGAATAGAAAAATGCGCTTGTATGTCAGGCTGTATTATAACTATTGAAGCTAATATTGTAACAGAGGTTACTGGAAGAGAGGAGATTAAACTCAACCCCATCTAACTTTGAAAAATAGTTTGAAATGAAATTAATTAATTTAGGCCATACAGATTGCATTTTGCAGTTCTGATTGCAGCCAGAGACAAAATGTATGTGCCAGAGAATGGTTTATTAGCTCTTGTAGGAAGTGTTTTGTTGTTTTATGACTTCCAGAAGCTGCAACAGATCTTAACACAGCTCTGTGTGTGTTTATTATTGACACATATGTGTAAGATTCTGGGTCAATGGCTAGGAAAGGGAGTAGTATGGGAACCAGAAGTCAGATGACCAGATGTATGTGATGTCATTTAGTAATCCATCACAAAGATGATGTTTTAATACTAGATGAGACTGAAGTCTCACAAAAGTCTGTTTTTGGAACCTGACATAGAGGGATCTCTCACCGACTTCATCTTGCCTTGCTGTAGTAAGTGAATCAGGGAATAATAATTCTTTAGATCAGTCAGGAAAATATAGTGAGATTAGTTAAGTACTGTTTTTCTGTATCTGTGTGAATAAAGTCATCTGTGTTATTTTAATATTTTCTGTGATTGAAATTCTAGTGTTTATTGTAAATAGATATTCCATATTTTCATGTTATTTTATTATTTATTATTGAATATATTTAAACTTTTCTTTGTGGCTGGTCCTTTAGAGAATATTGTAACCTTTGAGAGTGCTCATATCTATTTGATGACTCTGTGGCTACTCCTGAAAGTCTTACTGCATTGGTCAAACACTATCATTTGTATTAATATTAATTTCACTTAGTATAATTGGGTACCCTTGTAAGAGCCTTAGAGTATCTGGCTTTGGACTATCTGGTGGCAGTTTAACTACCTTATAATCTGGGCAGAAGGGACATAGCTAGTAAATCTGCTTCAGCTTTTCCCAGGTATGTGTGTGTGTGTAAAAATCAAATCTCAAAGAGTATGTGTCAGCTGCTTGGAGCAGGGACACAAAGTACTGGTTTCAGAGAGAGTGGTGGAGGACATGGCTTGGACACTAGGTGGAGGACTCATCTCTACAATTGTGCCAGTGGTGAGTCTTACTGGGGACCTGGAGAGAGAGTGAGAGAGAAGCCCAGACCCTGGACTGAGTGTGTTCCCCGTGTGCTCTTAAAGGAAATTGTGCTTGTTACAGAGACCTGCATCTGGAAATATCTATTTTTGTTCCAGTGAAAGTCTTTCTCCAGTGTCAGTGGTGAGGATTCAAACTCCTTGATTATTAGCCCAGTAAGGGGACGTCACATTCCAAAAGCAAGCTTACTAGTTTCCTAAGACTGAGTTTTAAAAGTAAAAGTAAAAGTAGAAAAGAAAAAGCCCTGTTACTGAGTGATGGAACAAATGCACAATGATCCAGTCAAAAATAAGAATATGTTCCAGACACTGAACCACCATGAAGGAGCTCAAATCCAAGTAAAAATTCAAGTAAGAATCCAGATGAAATTCCACAAAAACTTTATTACATGGGTAAGCAGTTTTGCAACCTGTCCTGGTTGCTTCTTCAGACCAAAATGAATTCTTAAAAGCTCACACCCATTTTAAAATACATGTCATATAAAATCATCCAATCAAATCAAAAAAGTACAAATGCTTTCCAACTTAAGGACACAATATATATATATATATATATATATATATATATATATATGGGTCTATCTGACTACGTCGACAAGTCAGAACGCCGACAGCGAGAACACCGACGCCAGAAGATCGAAAACGGAGAAGACCGACGGATCAAAACCCCGACGCTGAGAACATCGACATGGGAAAAGGCTGTGGATGTATGCGGTAGTGACGGACGTTAGGGTGCGAGTAAGGTAAGTGTGCGACTGTGATAGTTTGTGGGTTAGGGGCGGGTTAAGTGAGTTAGGGTTAGGGCCAGGGCTAGGTAAGTGTGCGACTGTGATAGTTTGTGGGTTAGGGGGTTAAGTGAGTTAGGGTTAGGGCTGGGCTAGGTAAGTGTGCGACTGTGATAGTTTGTGGGTTAGGGCGGGTTAAGTGAGTTAGGGTTAGGGCTGGCTAGGTAAGTGTGCGACTGTGATAGTTTGTGGGTTAGGGGCGGGTTAAGTGAGTTAGGGTTAGGGCGCGGGTTAGGTGAGTGTGCGATAGTGGCGGACCTTAGGGTTAGGGTTTGGGTTAAGGTTGTAGGTAGTTGTGTATGTGAGGTTTAGTGTTGGTTTGTAAGGATTTTGGTGTGCTTGTGTTGTGTGTGTGCTTTTTGGACCGGGGATTTGTTTTGTTTGTTGCTTGTCGGGATTATGGTGTGTCGGGCATGTGAGGTTTCGTGTTTGTGAAATGTCGGTTATGTGGTGTCGGTGATTTTGTTTTCGGCGTTTTGACTTGTCGACGTTGTAAGATAGATCCATATATATATATATATATATATATATATATATATATATAGATATTTTTAGAAATATATTTTGTAATACATTTTATTGTGATTATATATGTTTTTTAGATAGGAAGGGAGAACATGTTTTTGAATTGCAACCAGGCTGCCTGTAAATTGTTTTTAAATTGTGTTCTTAAGTTGTCTATCTCTTTAAGCTTGGAAAGCATTTGTACTTTTTTGGTTTGATTGGATGATTTTATATGACATGTATTTTAAAATGGGTGTGAGCTTTTAAGAAGTCATTTTGGTCTGAGGAAGCAATCAGGACAGGTTGCGAAAGCGCTTACCCTTGTAATACAGTTTTTGTGGAATTTCATCTGGATTCTTACTTGGATTTTTACTTGGATTTGAGCTCCTTCGTGGTGGTTCAGTGTTTGGAACATATTCTTGTTTAAGACTGAGTTTTGATAATAACATGATTTTGTGGACTGGTCAAGTTAAAGAATGTCTAGCAGTTTGTGAAGAGGTTAATGTCATGAGACGTAGTTCCTGTGGTAGAGGGCTTGATTCCCACAGCCCACACTTGCCTCCTATTTGACCTTGTGCAAAGCATTAACCAGACTGTGCTTTGAGATAACTGGAAATTTCAGATTGGCACCTTAATGGCCTCTGAACTTCAAGCCTACTAACTAAGTATGAAACTGCACAATATGCCAATGATCTCACCATCTCTGCAATACTCTTCCCAGATAGTGCCACACAAGAATTTATCATGCATTTGCCACTGCGCTTCCACTTTGCAAAGCACACTTTGCCTAATGGGTTATTGTTACCTATAATCCCTTCCCCTCATCTGACCTGCTTAGTGTCACCCAATCAAGACTACATTTTCTATGAGCCTCTCCCTCCCAGAGTACAAACATTGCACTTTTTACATTAAGACCCTTTTGTCAGCTATGATGTTAGAATGACAAATGCTGCAGATTTTTATGGAGACTGCGACATCTGTGAGCACCCCACAATATTTGTGTAATCATTATATAAGCTGATTATTCATTTCAAATCCAATGTGATATTTAATAAAAATATGCAGAGCAGAAGAGGTCATACCACTTGAACTCTTGTCATTCTGCTTTTTTGATGTTTCCCCTGGCAGTTAATAGGGAGAACAACAACTACTGGCATTGGACAGAAAATACAGAAAGAAATAAAGGGAGAGGGGGAGAGAGAGAGAGAAAGTAACAGAGACATAGAGATATTGAGATATAAAAGGAGAGATAGCAGCACAAAAAAAGAGAGACAAAGCAGGGACAATCTATATTACAGATTAATTCACCTAAAGTCTAGTTAAACTTCACAAGTCCATGGTGTACTTCAGGTCCAAGTTACATTGGGTAAGACCCCCAATCAAGTCCTAGCCAGTTATAGATCCCCCTCGATGGGTCACAATGCCCACAAAGCCTACTTAACCAAACTGAAGACAATCCAAATTTTACCAAATGCACTGGTTACTGGGGATTTCAATTATCCCACCGTCAACTGGGAAACATATTCTAGCCCAAACTTGCTAGCACAAAAGTTCCTTGATTTTGTGAATTCAAATGCCCCGGAGCCAATTGTCCATACCCCAATAAGAGAAACAAATGTTCCAGATCTGGTCCTTACCAACATGTCAAAAAGGTGCACTGCTGCAACTGTGGGACCCTCATTAGTTAAAACTCATCACAAATCAGTCACCTTCAGAGTGACACTAACACCAGAACTCACAAAGTGTGAAATCAGACTAAAAAACTTCACCAAGGCAAAATGTACCCTCCTAGGTGAAGGTGTAAATGCATTCCAAGCTTCACCCCAAACTGAAGGTGGCAACAATGCTGAAGCATACACTAAACCCTGTACAATCACTCGCATAAGTGTTTAAACTCAGCTGTACCAGACTGAATCAAAGCCAGAGCTTCATATAAAATCAAGCTGTCATGGTGCACTTTCAGCATCAACAAACTCTACAATAAATGCAAAAAGTTGCTGTTCAAGAAAACTAAGGCAAGGACCCAACAATGGAAAAGCACCCTCCTCAGCCTTAACAGGCAAATAAGACAACTTTTCAAATTGTCCAAGAGCTCCTATGAGAGAAACCTAGCAAGTACTGCCAAGGATAACCATAAGGCCTTTTACAGCTATGTACATAACCTAAAGGGTAGGACGCAAGCATGTGCAGAACTGGTGGCCAATGGTATCATACATGCTGACCCCACAGAGATAGCAAACTTGCTAGTGGGTAGGTTTGGTGACAATTTCACTCCCTTATCCCCCCCTAACTTACAACAAACCCTCCCACAACCCCCCCCCACCTTACATATCTGAAGAGTAGGTCCTCAAAGCCCTGTCCAAGGCAAAGACATGTCCTATATGGGACCAGATGACATCCCAGGCTGTCTTCTAAACAGGCTAAAACATGAACTAGCATCACCACTAAGTGTCATTTTCAATCATAGCCTAACCGCAAAGTTTGCTCCTGCAAAATGGAGAACAGCTGCAGTTATTGCCCTCCACAAACAGACCCATAAGCCTGACTAGCCTCATCTGTAAGGCCATGGAACATATCATTATGGACCTCATAAATAAAGACATAGGTGACCTCCAAACCCTGGACCCTACCTAATTCAGCTTTGTGAAGGGCTGATCCTGCCTGTTAAATCTGGTGGATTTCTTTGAAAGTGTGACCTAGACCACTGATGAGGGCAAATCTGTGCAAATAACATACCTCAACTTGGCAAAGGCTTTCAACACAATCCCACATTCAGACATTACCGATAACCTTAGCAAACTGAAAGTAAACCCTTTCATTGTAAGATGAGTTGCCAACTGGCTCACAAACTGGACACACACTATCAAAGTGGGTGACTCCACATCAACCAGCAGACCTGATACCAGTGAAATGCCACAGGGGTCAGTGCTGAGCCCCCTACTCTTTGGTATATACTTCTCAGAAGTTCAGGCCACACTTAAAGGGTTGTGGCTGACCAAGATTGCAGATGGCTACAAACTAGGTGCAATCACTAAATCCCCAAATTATGTCAGTATACTCCAGGATGGTCTAACACAGACCAATGACTGGTTATTAGTCATGGTCTTAAACTGAATGCAAAGAAATGCATCATTATTCCCTTTGGCACAAACAATGTCCCTTCACACTATCAGATCAATAATAATACCCTAAGTACCCATGAATTGGTAAGAGACCTAAGAGCACAGGTTGACTGCAACCTTAACTTCAACCACTTATGTGTCTAGCATTGTAAGGAAAGCTTTCCACATAGCTTACTTGATTAGAAAAGGCATCACCTCGAGTACAAAAGACATTATAACCCCCCCATACGCGGCACTTACCTGGCCGATAATTGAGTATAATGGCCCATTTGGTATGTACCATACTAAGTATCTACAGCAATTAGAGATACCTCAGAGGTTTCTAACAAAGAAGAACAAGGGCCTCTACCATGTGCCTTACATGGACCGACTAAATTCCCTATCACTATACTCCAGATCATATAGACTTCTTAGGGGAGACTTATTAATGACCTAAAACCCGAGACCCAAACCTAATGAACTTACTGCATATCTATAAATGAAATTAGTCTAGAGCTACCCTTTCCAGGGACTTAAATATGGACTGTGACTTAAATAGGACATGCGGAAGGGACAGATTTATCCCCCAGCAACTACCACATCTTTGGAACAGGCTACCAATTCATATGAAATAGAACAACTCTATGACACTGTTCAAGAGGAAATGGGATGAGTGCACTGGGCACCATAAATTCTTACCAGGGATAGCACCCACAATCCTCCTGGACATGGGCAGTCATTGCTAAATGCAATCTTGGGTATTGACGAGTACCTCTGCAGTATTACAATGGGTTGAAATGGCTAGGTTTAAAATTATCTCTGGGTCGATAGCCTTGTAATCTCCTATAATCCTATGATCCTATGACAAACCATAATAACAGCAGGTAGAAGAACCATTCCAATTCAAAGATGATTTTATCCTGTCAGCAGACAGGCAGTCTCAGGTGTAAGGTGAAGTGACTATGTAAAACACTAGGACACATCTCCTGAAGGCAAGAAAATGAGAATTAGTTCTCTACCCAAGAATAACATGAAGATTGAGCTTAGACATTAACGTGTCTGGGGACTGAGCAAGGTGAGGACGGTCAAAGTACTGGAGAAAAAGACTTGGCTTGTAACGCAAGCTGCTGAAGGTAACAAGTCAGAGGAGAATAATATCTCTTGGAGTAAGGGCTAAGGCAAGCATAAAAGTTACTGTGGTGGGGAGTACGGAAGCAAGAGGGACAAATGACAAAGGCAAATGATCACAATTTCCTATGCATTAATTATATATATGAACAGAGTGTGCATAATCATTATGTTCTCACATTCGCAAGTATAATAAAGGAATTGGAAGAAAAAAACACTTGCGCAAGAAATCTGTTAAAATCTACAGATAAGATCCTTAATGAAGCAGACAGGGGAAAAAGATTATCCAGATGAAGAAACACTGGGCTGTCTAGAAAGGAATCAACAGATTTAGTGATAAAAGATAAAGACCAAAAAAACTGAAGTAAATGAAACTCATAAAAAGGTAACCTAGACATGGGAAAGAAAACAAGATCTGATATGGTACAATGTTTATGCAGAGAAGAAAGATAAATTAATCAGTACAAAAATACAGCATCAAAGATATTTCAAGAAAAATGTAGGTGAAGACATCCAGATATGGTAAATTTCACAATACAAAAAATGAGATAACAAAGATAGAATGTAGAAAAGGAGCTTAGAGTGGCAGAAATTAAACAAATAGAAACTGAACTGATCAACCATATGTGAAGTGATGGCGTTAGTATCTGACACAGGCAATATTACAAAATGATGGGCCAAAACGTCCACAGATGGAAGAGCATCAGAAGGATCAGGATGATTCTGAAAAAGATATATGTACAAGGTGATATTCTGGAACCTTCTGTAGGACACTTTCATGAAAGTTGAGTTAGAACTACACAGCAAGGAAAGAACATGAAAGAGAAGAAACTCTGACACGGGTAATATTGCAACAGGATGGGCCAATGATGCCCCATATGGAGGAGCAACAGATGGAGCAAGATGTATCTGAGGGCATTATATCACAGGACAATGTTCTGGAACCTTCTATAGAAGATTTGCATAAAAGCCCAGTTAGAATTGCACAGCAAGTGAAAGATTAAGAAATAGAGAGCAAATATATGCTTAGTCCAGAAGAAAATGATCTAAGGGAATATCTGTTTGCTCTAACAGGGATAGATAGAGATTATGTAGGATGAAACAGATTACAGAAAGTAAATAAGACCCAAAATGTTGGAAATCTGGTAGAACAGATGAACACTGTAATTAGAACTATTAAGTCATAATCATGTGATATAATAGAAATAAACAGAATATATTACTGTGTAGCTAAACCAGTAACAGATAAAACGTTACAACAAAGATGCAGAGTAAAAAGGAAAGGAAATGAATAAATAGATTGCCACCATGAAAGTATCAAAAAGAGCAACTATAAAGCAAATAAGACAAGAATTATCACTGTTAGAATAATGCAAAAAAGAGAATACATAATGAAATATTTATAGGAAGACAGATGTGGCAAAAGCAATATGCAGAATCAAAACAGACCAGAATATATTTCTAATAACAAACTAAAAATATCAAAACAAACAGGACAATTTAGATAGCAGCCATATAAATCCAAAGGAACTTTTCAAAATAATCAATTCACTGACAAGCAAAGAAAGGTTTTATAGAAAAGTAGGACACAAAGCAAAAGCAATAGAAACACCACAAAAAATAAATAAATAAATAAATAAATAAATAAAATTACATACACTTTGGAGAAGCATTTACGACTAGCCTGTTGAATATGAGCAAAGATGACAAATTGATCAAAGAATTAAAAGAAAAAGTAAGATGCCCTTGTATGCAGGATATGAAATGGGATGAAGTAACAGACAGATCAAGGCACAATTTAAAAAAACATATAATTGGAAAACCCCAGGTCAAACTTTGTACATACTAATATTTAGCCCTGAGTAAGAAATACTTATATGCACATCCCAAACAGACACCCATCTGGTTAACATCAGGAAAAATGATACCCCTTCATAAGATTGAAGCCATTAGAAGAACTATAAACCAATAACTTGCTTTCTGATTTTATATATATATATATATATATATATATATATATATATATATATATATATATATATATATATATATATATATGGGTCCCCTTGACATGGTTGACATTTCAAAATGTTGAAGACCATATGGCCGAGACCATATGATCGACTTTTGAAATGCAGACCATGCGGAACTGGCTTTTCTGTACAGTGCAGAATGGAAAGATTTCCATTCTTGCACTGTAGTGCGATCTCAGAGTTGGTATATTTAAGTTACAGGGTGTGTGGGGGGTGGGGGCTTGCCCACCTGCTAACAGTGTTAAGGTGAGTGTTTGTTATCTTTTTTTTTTTTTTTTTTTGTTCTTTACATGTTCGACATTTTAAATGTCGATCATATGGTCTTGGCCATATGGTCTTCAGCATTTTGAAATGTCAATCATGTAAAGTAGACCCATACATAGATATATATATATATATATATATATATATATATATATATATATATATATATATATGTGTGTGTGTGTGTGTGTGCGTGTGCGTGTGTGTGTGTGTTTGCTATACAAGAAATGGTACAGACAAAGATTATAGCCATCTAAAAAACACACATGACAATAGAGCAAATGCATTCCTAAATTAAATTCATGTGGAACAAAAGATCAAAAGCCATGACAGACAGCTATAGAAAGGAAAGAATCTAAGTATGGCATAGATAATTATTATCCCAGGGTTAAAAATCTAAATGTAGTTCTGCAGTGTGACTCTTTGTCAGTGCTGTAGTTTTGTCTTGCCCTTAACCCATTAGACTGTTTACTTAATAGGCTAGGCTGTGATAACTGCTTAACTTCAAGAAATCAGCCTTGTTTAAAGACATCTCATCTACTTTTTTGTCAATGATTTAAAATCGTATAGTTCATCAGATGAGAATATAAAAGCACAACTATAAATAGCTAAACATTTCTCAGATGATATAATAACGACATTTGATCTTTATAAATGTGCAAAAGCAAATTTTATAGCAGGAAAACTGCTGCATCAAAAAAATATCAGTCTGTGACAGGAATGGGATATAAAGGAACTTGAATGCATAAATGGTTATCTGTAAAACATGAACACATTAGAACAAACCTTAGTAACGGATACTTCTAAGACTAAAACTAATACTGAAAACTTTCTTGACATCTAAGGATAAAGTCCAAGTTATAAGTCAGTATGATTTTGCTGTTCTAACTTACAGTTTTGGTTTGGTTGTCTGGCCCAAAATAGCATTGACTTGGTTGCAGAAGAAAACAAAAAAATGTTCCTTGCTTATCAAATTATACATAAAAAAGTGCATACCATGATTATATATCCCTTGGTCTGAAGGAGGTATGTGCCTCCTCAAAACTGACTACATGTATAGGTCTACGGTCATGGGATTGAATGCATATTTACTGACCTCATCAGAAGCAAACCTTTTGAAGGTTGTAATGCATAAAGAATTGAAGCCTAAGATGACATCTCTGGTAATGGAAAAAAAAAATAGAAGTGCAAGAGAATCAGACAACCGAACATGCCAAAAAAAAAAATCAAAAGAAAGAAATAAAGAATAAAAAGAAACAGGCCCGAAGAAAATGAAAGAAAATTAAAAAGAAAATTCACAAATACAGTGTCAAATAGAGATACCTCCTAGAAAAAACACATGTTGACCAAGATTTGACACAGGCATGGTGAATGAGAGATGAATTTAAACCAAAAGATAAAAGGTCAATAATGGTGACTCAAGGAAGTGGTCTACATACATGTCGGTTTACAAAATCTGTTGAAAAAGTGGGTGAAACAGACAAATGCACATTCTATAAAACAGAACTGGAAACAGTTGTACTTTTTGTTGTTGGCTGCAATGAGGTCATGGCTGAAGGTCTGTATTCCAAAAGGCACAAATACGTGACAATATTGTCACACTGGGGATTATGCAAACACTACAATACATAAGTATCAGAGGAGCATTGGAAACATGAACCACAAAGCAATATTGACAATGATGAGTTTGGATCATATGAGATCAACCTATACCAGCAGTTAAGAAAATCTTTTTTCAGCTTTTCCCAGCTAGGGTCGCCACAGCAGATCATCTGTCCGCTCATGATTGGCAGTGGAGTTTTACGGTGTTGAGTTGCCAGCCAGGCACCCAACCTTCCACAGAAGGCACACACACACACACACACACCTAGGGCCAATTTAGAGTGTCCAATCCACCTACTGCATGTCTTTGGGATATGGGAGGAAACCGCAGCACCCAGAGAAAACCCACGCAACCACAGGGAGGACATGCAGAGACCGCACAGAAGGCACCCCAGTTGAGAATCGAACTGGAGAACCTCTTGCTATGAGGTGGCTACGCTAACTGCTGCACCACCGTGGCCGCACACCAGCAGTTAAGAAACCAGCAGTTAAGAAAATAGATACAAGAAAACCAGATGTTGTAATCTAAGAAAAAAACAAGGAGCATTAATCATTAAAATACCTATACTTGGGCATGCCTTTGTTGAAGGTTGAACGTTGAGCTGGCACCTCGGCATTCGTCAAAAATCTACTGACAATCATTAGTGGACCGGAGTTCAGCTGTGGCGACCCCTAACCGGGAAAAGCCGAAAGACAACAAGACTTGCTATACTCAGTGATTATAGTGTCTTACATACTGAGAGATACAAAGTTGTAAAATATTGGGATTTTCATACAGAAACTAGAACAATGTTGAGAAATGAGAAACAGAGAGTTCCAATAGTATTACCAACACATGTAACCCTGTGTGAATGGCAGAATAAACCAATGCTAGATACAATTCAGGTACTGAGAAGAGCACGCCTGCAAACATCAAAGACTGAAGCAATACTAAATTCATGAATTTTAATCATACTCTGACAGGAATGGGGTTTATTCTCATCATGGTATTAGAAACCCAAAACATTTGGATACATTAAAAAAAGAGAGAAAGAGAGAGAGAAAGAGAAGGACTGCAGTGAACATAATGACTGGCATATTAGCTGTAGTTAGGTAATATCTTATACAAAATGTTTGCAAGAATATTAGCAGCTATCCATCAGAGATTTATGTGTTTCTTAAAATTTATGAATAAGTAAAACAAAACACTACAAGAATTAAGCTGCCTCAATGGTACAAACTGATAAAAAAAAATTAAGAGACAGCACACATTGCGGGGCTATATAGTAAAATCCACGATTTTATTGTAAAAAAGTGAGCGCTTCCGCATTGCTCATCCAACACTCCTTCAGACTTTAAAAATTAAACATTCATTCAAGTATTTAAAATCAAAATGTACCAATCAAAGAGTTAGAGCTTGTATATGTCACAAAGCATGTAAATGCACACATGAATATAAAGGATAATTTGAAATAACAAAACGTGTCACGTATACAGAAGTAAAATAAGTAAAAAATAAAGGCAATGCTAAATGACAGTATAGGGCATAAAACACATTTCTTAATCATCCTCAAAAGAGGATACAGCATCTATACAGGTGAAGAGAGCATTCAAAAAGTTCTTAATTATCATATGAATCAACATTGCTCATATAGATCCTTCAAGAGCAAGCCAAACAAAAAAGCAATGTTTAAAACCATGTAATTCTCACATCTACACCACAAATTGCATAAAGTAAGAACACTCAAAAAAAATAATAATAATGGTGGGAGGTTTCACAGTAATGTAGATATGAGAATTATGGTTAGAATGACTGCAGGTAGAAAAATATAAAAATGCCATATTTTTTAGCTTATTAAACTTAGTCATATAAATGTAAATAAAATGAGTAAAATATGATAAATGAAACAGTAACACATAAGTTAACATTTCAGTATTCATTTTCTAAGATCTAAAAGAATATTGGCAAGTACCTAATCAGAAAAACTAATTGGAGTATTTTCAAGGCAAATGCTTTTATCATTCAAGTTAACATGGCTAATGAAAAATGTCTCAAACTTCCTGGTTTAAGTTGTAAAATGCACAACTTTCATTAAAAATGGATAAAATGGATGAACTGGATAAATGTAAAGAAAATATTTTAAACAAATGTAACAACTACATGAGATAATAAAGCAACAGAAAAATCACATCTTTGGAATGGAAGAAGCTTTTAAAGATATAAAAGGCAGAATGTCAGAAGGAGAACACAACAGAAGCTGGGATTTAATAAGCACTGTGTAGGAATAGTGTTATCTCTACATGGAGTGAGTGGTGTCCATGTCCGCATCTCCCTCAAGGCAGTGGGCCTAACATATTAATGAAGGCACACTACTGAGATGGAGAAATGTACACGGATACTGAATCCTTGCAGGGGGCGTGGCCTTACATATTAATGAAGGCACACTACTGAGATGGAGCTGTGAACATGGATACTGTAGCAGTGCAGGGGGCATGTTGCAGTAGTTCTTGCAGATCTGTTACATGCCCCCTGCACTGTCAAAGTGTCGAATGCCACTTTACAATCCTTTCAGTGTCCACAGACACTGAAAAGAGGATTGTGAATAGAATGTATTGCAGGGGGTCTGTGACAGGAACTGTAACACACCCCTGTATTGGCAAAATGCCGTACTGCACTTTAGAAACCCTTCAGTGTCCACAGACACTGAAAAGAGGATCTGTGAATGGAATGGAATGCAGGGGGTATGTGGCAAGAACTGTAACGCACACCCTGCATTGTGAAAGTGCCGTATGGCACTTCACAATAAAATAGTGTCCTCAGACACATACTTCTGAACCTCTTAAAGAAGAAGTCTGGACAAGGCCATTACTAAAATTGGGGCAAAAGCCCAGAAATAACGACAGTTTTTAAACATTGCTCTTACAAACTTAGAAAGTTTATAGAATGATAGGTTTGGCATTACCGTGGATTTTCATGAAAAGTATCTGGCCTGCAAATGACATGCTTATATTTGATATATTGAGATATATATATTTAAAATAGTTGCATTTATTTTTTTTTCTTTGTATTTGAAGTTTAAGCATAGCTGAGTGGGTTTACGCACTGTGGCACTTTGCTCAGCAGTGCTTAAATGTTTTGTAAGAGCTCTATACAAATGTATAGCTAAAATTTTCATCAGCAAGTTAGCTTAGTGGTTAGAGTTCTGGCTTTGCATGCAGTAGGTGCAGGGTTCGAATTCCAAGACAGGCCATTCAGATTTTACATAGGAAAGCATTGTGAATTTATTTATTTTTTTATTTAATGATGTAGTAATTGATGTTTTTTTACTAGGGTGGAGTAGCTGGTCCAAAATTCCAGTATCAGTGGATATATAATGTGAAAGCACAAGTGTCCCATACAGTACAGTTACACCCTAAGGTAATGTAATCAAAGTGCATAGGGGGATGTTACATAATGTAAAACTAATGCACTTAATAATATGTCAGTAATGAGTAATTAAAGTCCAATTCACATATTTTTTAAATGAATACTGAGCAATGCTTAGCAGTGCTTAGCTCTGTTTAGCCGGTTTGAGCATTACTTAGAAGATTAATTCTAAGCAGCATTCAGCCCAGCCAAGTGGATTTGTGCACTGCTAAGCACTGCTCAGCATTTGTCACTTTAAGCACTGCTCAACTCAGCTTAGTGGGTTTGCACCCTGCTGAGCTGTGCTTAGCACTTTTGAAAATGGTCCAATGGTGGCAAAGGGCAGGAATATGGCATTAATTAAACCACACAGGTGGGAATACAGCCAGAAGCTGTTGTAGTTTGATCACTGCAGGAGCTGTCTGGAGTTGGAGAGGGAGCTCACTTTTGGGCACAGCACTGGGGTATTTTGGAGTCCAGGGTCATGGCTGGGCTCCTTGTGCAAAACCATGACGACAGACTGCTGCAGGGCCAGTACCAGGGCTGTCAGTACAAATGTGAGGCATAAGGCCATCTGGCACACAACCTCACCAGTGCCTTTGGAATCCCCTGAACTGGTGAGCAGGAACATCATCACTATGACAGCCTAAAGCAGAGAAAGGGGGTGCTCTTGGCTCAATGGATCCTAGATGCTCTGGACAGGAATGCCCCAGTAGCTTGTAAGCTTTTGACCCATAGCTGTAAAACATTCTGGCATGAGTATGTGATAGACAGTTATGCATAATGGTTGTTTCTTCCCCTACAGCTACAGAGGAGAGAGCTGGCAACATGAAAGCCCATGCGGACAGACTGGCAAGGCTGCACTGAGAGTCTGGTGAGTACAGATCTATCTTGCAGTATATAGTAAATAAGGAGAACATTGTTTACTGCCAGTAGGTATAGTGTGTTCTCAGTGTACTGAATAAATAAATTTTGTCAGACCAATACTGATGTAAGTGACTTATGCCAGATGCTGTGTAATACAGATGAAGGCAGCAAACAAACTACTATTGATGAAAGGAAGGCAATATTGAGCTAATACTGTGTAGGAATGAACCTGCTAATAAACTGCACCGTGAGGGCTACTGTAAAGTGAATAAATGACAATCATTCATCATCTACAGGATATTCAGTACTATTGAATGTAGAATCTCAACTGTAATAAAGCACTGTGTAATGTTACCCAAATAAAGATTATTACCACAAACTGTTGTGTTTAATCTGATATGTTGAAGAAATAGAATGTGTACAGGTGCTTCATAGCAAATGACATGACAGCATGCATTAACTGAGGTTGGTCGGATAACCAGCTGTTATGGAAAACTGTAGGTTGTAGAGCTGTAAAACAAGATATAAATGAAATATGACATATGTCCTGCACTAAGATCTGAACCTTGAATAGTAATGTGTAATGTATTATAGTGTCCCATGCAACCTTGCCTTGTGTTAACCTTTGCATTTCAGATCTATGTAGTCCTGAATGTGGGTATGCTGATACAGGCAAGCATGACAGTGTAATAGGTGGAGACTGCAAATATATGATGTCCAAATGTATATGGGTAGGGTATGCAACCCAGCACCCTGCTATGTTCTGTACAGATCACACATATTCACATCTACTAGTGGTTAAATATGTACACCTGCTTTCAAAGTATTAATACACAGTACACTAACTATCTGTCAGGCATGAATCTCAGGTGTGTATGCTCAACTGTCACTACAGTCTTCTGTGACACTCCACTTAGATTACAAGGACAAACTGTTTAGCCAAGTGAGTATTAGACAATATCAGTCAGGCAACAGACAGCAGTTCCCCAGTAGCTCAGTGTGATTAGAAATAGATATGTCGCTCATTTTTGCACACACAGATCATGGTTGGAATTCAGGGAGTGGTACTAAGATGTGTTTATACTTACACTCAGTTAATCCTGAATATTTGTAGAAACAGTCAGGTAATGTTAACAGATATTTTCTCCACAGGTCTTACAGGTAAAGACATGTTTGTAGTGGCTGTATGAAGAGTATACTACTAAACTGTGTGCAACTGTTCCAGTGTCCAACCCCATGCCTGCAAATGACAGCAGGATAGGTACATACACCATGCACTCTTCCCAATACATGTCTTTCAAGTGTCACGCTGTCATGGCTAGTGATCACTGTTGCCAATAACCTTGGATGCGGATATGAATCCAGTTGAATTATGCCAGTAGCACACTCATACAACATCAGTGCAGGGTACACCTTGTTAGTCTTATATGTAACAGGCACAGTGAAAAGCACTCTGCACGTATGACAATGCAAGGCTGAACCAAATCCTGAAGTAAACATGAATAGCCAGCATGTGGGTGAAAAAGGCACAAAAGAACAAAAAACGTTTGGATTAAGCCAAAAGGCTAAACCCTTTTATTGTCCATATTGGTTTTAGCTGCAAAGACTTCATCAGTGAAAAAACATTGTAAAACAAAACACACAATCCTACCTAAATAGACCCGCCCCCCACCAATAGAAAAGTATTCCTGCTCACTATAACACCAAAAGTCACTCCTTCTATAAAACACAAATAACAGTTCAAAAGAGTTAGCCTATAACCAAATCAGCACCAGTCTAAGAAAATAATATACATATGAATATGCACCAAGATACATAATTTCCAGTAGAGGATAAAAAAGAGAGAACTATTCGTGTTTACTTCAGGATTTGATTCATCCTTGCATTGTCATACTCGCAGAGTACTTTTCACTGTACTAGTTGCTTTTACTCTGCTGCTGGCTGGGTGTTGCCACTATCTTCTTGGTACACTAGGATTTCTTCATAATCAGTGGAAATTTAGCCCTGTTGTTTCAGGTTAGGTCAGTTGGACCTGTTCAATTTTGATATACTACAGTCGTGTCACCCTTTCTGGGTTCAGCACTAGTCTTTGTTTGGAACTACAGGGATTTATTTCAGCATTTTGGCCTAACACAAGATGGCAGTGTGAACCGTGGTGTATCAGCTTTCATTTATGAGTCCATGGGCTTGTTGGATTTATCGTAGGGCATTGTTGCAGTACTTTTTATTGATGTTAGTGATGAGATCATCGTAATCTTTTAGGTACTGTTGGAGTCCTACAGGTTCAGGACATTGCATTCGTTGCATACAGCAATTTAGGACTTACGGGACTTATTATATCATAGTCCTTTATGTGTTTTGAATTTTTGTGTGTATATATATATATATATATTTATGTTTTTTTGAGTTGTTATGTACTCATATTGTGTTTTGGTAACAATAAAGGGATTGGCATGAATAGCGGATAGGGCTAATCTTTCGGTGATAAGCAAGTGGCGATGAATATCGCAGTTTACCCACAGTAAGACGCTGTCCGGTTCGATTCTCAGCTAGAGCAACTTCTGCGTGGAGACATGCGGTGAATGGGCATACCTCCGTTGAAGGTTGTGCATCAGGGCTGGTAACTCGGCACATAAAAATCAAATACCAATCATTAGCAGACCGGAGTTCCACTGTGGCGACCCCTAACCAGGAAAAGCCGAAAGACACAACAACTTGGATATTTCAACATCCTACTGAGCCGGTTTGCTACATTTGGAGTTCTTTGAGCAACTTGTGCACTGCACTTAGGGACATGTTTGTGTATTAGTCCAGGGATAGCTCATTCTTTAACATATTTGAATAACTGGATGGTTGGACTTATTGTTTTACTCATTATGGCATATTCATCTCACTACCTGAGGCACAAACTATTTTTTTGGATTTAGCATTTTCACATTTTATGCCTGTAGGTGCCACTGTATGGAAATGTATGCCATGGTGGGGGGAGAACGATTCCAAATCGGACATTTGATATGTATGTTTACTCAGTAAGTTTTTAAGTTGGGCCTTTATTGTATTATCCAACGGAGTTTATTGTATGATAAGTGTATTGTATATTGGGCAACTTTTCTGTTAACTGTGATTAAGATAACTATTGCTTATTCTTGTAGAGGTGTTAATAATACTATCAAGGAACTACTATAAGGAATGGCCTTGTGAGTTAACTATTAATCAGGATTTTGGTCACTTCATACCATGTCATCATTAGAGAAATGTACTGTATATGACTTTATAACATGTTCAATACAATATTGACTAGTTTTGATACATGTGTAGTTATAGGTACGGATGACTAAGATCATTTGGCCTATTTTGAATTCTGATATACCTGAAATTGTTCGGTGTCATGAAGGAGTTATGTGTTTGGTTAGTATATGGAGACATGTTTCTTCCGTATATGTGTATCTGAGGGAAATTTGTATGATTTTCATAACTATATTTATCTTTATGGGGGATTTTTTATATAGGAGATTATGATCATTATCTGATATTATTCTATAGTATCCTTTGTGATAGACTGACTTATTGCCTTATTTTCCTGACTTATACATTAATAGGAAGGCATTTTTAACAGCATTCCCATTCGTATGGATTCTGTTCTTTTATGAAAGTAATTTACCATTTGGATTTCTCAGTACAAGTATCGTTGGGTATTGTTTGTATTCAGTTTGATCTGATTAGATATCTGCTGGTATCAGAATAACTTCCCGAAAAAAATGTTTTTCTTTTTGGTGTGGACAAGAGTCCCTATTGCCTTTTTTTACTTTTATCCCCTGGGTGTGGGTTCATTACCATTATTTGTGGGCTAGTTGGATAGCTTTTTTTGCACAAGGTACTTCAGCTCTTGGTGCCTTTTACGGATCTATTATATAAGCCAGAGTTTAGGTGGGCTAATTGTGTGCTTATTGTCATGGACTTGGAAAGTATTCTTAATGAGTTATGTGCTGATAAAGATGACATTAGAGTGTTTGGTATTACAAATATGAACAGCACTAACCAGAATCTTTCCAAGTTGGATCCTATGAATGGCTGCAATTTAGCCTTCAGCAAACTAGGCAGGGGGATGAAAACCCTGAGAGGAAATATTTGGCATCTTAAGCTTTTCAGAGCATATGAAAATAAGGATATTGTGCCTAGAGGCCTCAGAGTTTGGGTCCAGCCTTTGGTTGGTAGGTTGGATGAGACTCTGACTAAGGATTGGGATTCTGTACTTCAGCAGGCCTCTTTGTCCTTTGCACACATTTTAAGTTCATATTATGAACGGATGATCGACCTAAATATAGCTGAAATTAAAATGTGTTGTGAGGAAACCAGAAAGTTTGAGGGTCAACCACAGTATGTTACTTGTTTGAATAAGCTACCCAAGGAGCTTTTAAGTTTTGAAAAACAGACACGAGATAAAAAAAAATGAGAAAATTCAATAGGGACATAACAGATTATCACAGGGGTAAACCCTTTGACTTGTCCAAATCAGTGAAGTTTTCCGACACCAGTAGATCCATGAGGGTCAATAGTAAGAAAAGACCCAGATCCATTCTTAAAAGGACAGATACTAACTTCAGCAGTACATTGGGTGAGGAATCCTCTTATACTGATATAGATGGTGCCAGCACCCATGGTTCTCCTACCCCAAAATAAAAACAATATGGATCACTCTTTAGAACTGGTGGGAGGCAGGGGGCAGGAAACATAGGAATAAAACAGGAATAACTATGGTGGAGGGACTTTTACAGACTCTGATGACACATTAGGCCATAATTGTCAAAATGTTTTGAATATTTCCAGTGTAATTTTAAAAGAAGAGCAAAAGCAATTCCTTAATAAAGGTTTGAACTATGTGCCCGATTTCTTTGAGGATGAAAGTGCTATGGTATTTGATTTATATGAGTTCTGCAGTAGAGTCAATCCTAAGTTGTTTTTCTCTGGTGATAATTCTCAAAGATCTAATGATTTTAGATTTCACAGGTCGGATTATCAACCTCCAATGAACAAACATGTTTCTATTTTTTTGCAGGCTGTCCTCGGGGATTTACATTTCAACATGGGGGATTCCTTAGTACTGGGTCATAATCTTACTACTGGGAAAAATGAAGCATTATGTCAGCTTAAGAATAACCATAGTGTGGTTATTTTACCTGTGGATAAAGGAGGGGCAATAATCATAATGGATACAGATTATTATCTGGATGAGAGTAAGGGACAGTTGTCCAACCCACGGCATTATATGGCTATGCCCCTGGATCCCACGCCAAATTTTAAGAGAGATATTGATTCATTTTTGAGTCAGGCGGTAGAAGAGGGTATTATTAGTCAAATGACCAAAACCCATCTCACTGTTAGGGATCCACAGAAACAGATTTTGTACCTTTTACTGAAAATTCATAAATCTTTAACCAAGCCTCCAGGTCGACCTATAGTGTCTGGGATTGGTTCCTTGACCGAACCTCTCTCAGCATGTTTGACCCAGTATCGTAAACCCCTCTTGACTCTTATTAAGGCACAAATACAGGACACCACGCAGTTTTTGAAAATTATTTCAGAAATACAATTGGAACCTGGGTAGTTGCTTTGCACCCTTGATGTTAAGGCCCTGTATACTAATATTCCCCATTGGGTCGGTCTTGAGGCCCTACAATTTTGGTTGGAGTGTGCCAATTTATATTCTGCAGGTTTTAATACATTGCTCCTATGTATGGCGGAACATGTACTAACTAAGAACATTTTTTACTTCCAGGGAGAATGCTATTGGCAAATACAGGACACGGCCATGGGTGCTTCTTTTGCACCAATTTATGCAGATCTGTTCATGGCCTTCCTGGAAGAACAACTTATTCATGATTCTTTACATAATCTTTTTTTGGATGAAATTGACATTTGGCGAAGATATCTGGATGATTGTTGGATGGTATGGCGGGCTGATACAAATTATTTGGATGAGTTTGTTCAATACCTGAATGAAAATAAATGGGGTATTGAATTCAATCTAAATATGGACGTTGATGAAATCAATATTTTGGGTGTCACTGTTCAGAGGAATGTGGACAATACTCTAAGTACTAGAGTATTCCACAAATACCCCTAGTACAATAATTTGCTTCATGCTACTAGTTTACATCCTAGCCATACTATCCACGACATCCCCAAATCTCGATTTCTCCATATGAAGAGAATTAGTTCCACCATGCAGGATTATGATCTGTCCCATCAAGATCTTTGTGACAGGTTTAGAAATAGGGGATACAAGGAATTTGACATTATATCAGCTAGTAATTGGGTTAGTTGTCAGGATAGGGATTCTTTATTGGAATACAAAACCAAAACTAGAGCAGACCTTACTGACATCATTAGGTTTGTAACCACCTATGGGCGCAACATCAACACTCTTAGAGATACTATACATACACACTAGAATATTCTATTGGCTAATGATGACCTAAGGACAGTGTTAGGGACTACATGTCAGTTTTCATTTAGGAACGGTAAAACACTGGGGTCCCACTTTTCCCATTTCAAACATACCGGCAGTGGGGGTACTATTTATAAACAAGTATCCAGGGATAATTTGATTGGTATGTTTCCCTGTGGACATTATTCATCGTGCCGATATGTTAGTAAACTTAAACAGTTTACCAGCAAATACACCAGCAAAGTTTATGATATGAAGTTTTTTGGGAACTGTGGGACTGATTGGGTTATCTATCTGGCCACTTGTAAATGTTCATCCTTTTATGTTTGTCAGACGTCATGTGCACTTAGAACACGAATGTCTGAACATTGCAGTGATATTCATAACAAGCATGAAACCAATGCATTGTATAGACATTGTATGACACATACTAATGCGGAATTCCATTTCCTGATTATTGATAGAATTATTGGGAATAGAAATAATAAACAGGGATGGCACAATATACTAAACAAAAAAGAAAAATATTGGATCATTAAGTTGGGGGGCTTTTCCCTCCTGGACTTAATGACCACTTATAATGATGCATTCTTGAAAGTATTTTTCATGGGACCTATTTGGTCTGGATCAGGTTTGCATAGTTCTCTCTTTTTTATCCTCTACTGGAAATTATATATATTGGTGCATATTCATATGTATATTATTTTCTTTGACTGGTGCTGATTTGGTTATAGGCTAACCCTTTTGAACTGTTATTTGTGTTTTATGGAAGGAGTGACTTTTGGTGTATTAGTGGGCAGGGCTATTTTTCTATTGGTGGGGGGGGGGTCTATTTAGGTAGGATTGTGTGTTTTGTTTTACAATGTTTTTCCACTGATGAAGACTTTGCAGCCGAAACTGCTATGAACAATAAAAGGGTTTAGCCTTCTGGCTTAATCCAAACATTTTTTGTTTTTTTGTGCCTTTTTCACTCCGTCTTATATGTAACCCTGACATGTATGAGTCCCATCTAGTCATGTACCTAGAGTTCTCACAGTTTGCCCCATACTATTCTAAGTTGAAAGCTTAACAGGTATGTACATGCTACAGAAGCTGTAGGACACAGGTAGATGCAAATTGACGGCAGACCTGTAGAGTACTGAGCAGTACTGTTGTGAAAAATAAAAGCCTATACAGTTGTTAATGGATTTTTTTCTCTCCCCTCACCCCTTATCTGTATCAATAATTATTATTCATATGCTATGGGTATGTTGTTCTCAAAACCTAATGTTGGGACTTGTGTTCTGTTCATATATTTAATTGGTTGCATATTAACATACCTTGTTCAAATACCATTGTTGGTGGCCTATTACCGTAAATGTAACTGGCATGCTTTTATCCATTTATACATGTGTTCTGTTTGTTATGCAATTATTTCAATTATATTGTTCTGGGTTAATTCGAACACCCATGCGTGCTGTTATAACTAATTTTGAAATGTTTTGTTCATGACTAACCAATACATTTTGAAAAATCTCAACACCATAGCACATTTGGGAAGGCAGATCCCAGCGGATCCGCAAGTCCCACCTCATCTGGCTATGGCACCGGGCCCCAGCATGTCTGGGACCCAACCTGGAACTGCCTCCTCTGCTGGTCCTGCACCACCCTCAGGTTGAACCGCATCATGGGATGGGGCCCACCCCTCCCAGGCATGGGCGTGGAGAGAATAGTTCCAAGGCATGGTGTACAAGGTCATACAGACAGACTTGGATGTACACCTGCACCAGATCGAGGGCAGACTGGAGCACCTCAAGGGGCAGCCTGCCCCAGATGTCCAGCCCCTAGCACCACCACCTTCAGGGCCTTAAGGGGCAGTAGTAACTGCCCATGGGTGGGGACCTCAGTCCCACTGTTTCCATCTGGGGCATATGGGCCTCCGATTCCCAGTCACTCTTCCCATCCAAGATGTTTACCCCCATGTGTCATACACCGCCCCTGTCTGCTGTCTTGCCTGTCTGCAAAAGCAACCTCTCCTACCCAACCTACCTCCCCAAACATACCTACATCCCTTCCCCAACATCTCAATCTCACCTTAAAAAAAAAACAGGACATCTGACTGCAAGAAAATATTGCCAGATACATAGCTCTCCATTTCACACCCATGTACACTGACATTAACCAATTTACCCTCAAATTACTCAACAAATTTATGTTGACCACATCTTTCCTCTTTGGGGTGTGAGACTCTAAATTCCAAATTGTACACATCATTCACAACTGTTGCTGTAGAAGAAATAGGGAGCTATGGTCCTTTCCTACACCCATCCTGCACATCCCTAGTTGCTTTCATAATGTTTTGCACCTTGCTTGCCCCCATTTCACCACTTTCCTATCACCCGTTTTTTTTTTTTTTTTTTGAAGTCAGTGCAGGTTTAAGCGGGAATAAGCAATGCTAAGCAAAGCTAAACACCTCTTGGCATCGCTTATTATTGTGCAAACCCAAACAAATCCATTTAAAACTGCTTTAATCAGTCTTTCTCAATCAGCCCCTGTTCTGTCCAGCAAAAAAATAACCAGTGCTGGCAGGTCTCAAACCCAGGACCCCATGTATTATAGCCACAGCAACTTACCACTACACCAAATTAGCTGTGGGAATTTGTAATGCTTTTTCAAACATATCATACATTATAGTCATTTAACATTAGGGAAAAAAGACATCACTACCAAGTCTTGAATCCAGGACCTTGCACACTACAGTCGGAGCAACATACCACTACATCAAATGAGGTGTGGGAATTTTAAATGCTTTTTAAAACATATCATGTATTACAGTCATTTAATTTTACGGAAAAAGAGATATTACTGCCAATTCTTGAACCCAGGACCGTGTACACTACAGTCAGAGCAATTTACCACAAAACCAAATCAGCTGTGGGAATTTGTATTGCTTTTTCAAACATATGTATCACAGTCATGTAACATTAGGGAAAAAAGATAAAGCTGAAGAGTCATAAACACAGGATAGCCAGTCACACACTACTCCAATATATAGTGGTGCAAATCACAGTGTACTTGAGCCTCTGACACAGACACAGAACCAGTACACAGACAAATAAATGCTGCAAAGTGTCACATGAGACTGTACAGATTTCCACAGAATGTCCAGGGTTATGGCTCATATTTATGGCCTGTTCCTCATAACATTTGTGATATTCTGCTAAATCACTGGGATGATATCAGGAATTAAGTCACTAAATAATAATATACATTTGAGCGTCAGACTTCAAATCCCTCAAAAAATGTATGTCAAAACAAACCCTGTTACTCTAGCAATTTTCTAAGGTTATGACACCAATATTTAAAATCTCTCCCTATTTTTGCCCCTTTGTCCACACATTTTATCATGCATTGTCCACATTTCCTCTGCTAACAGGCTGAGAGGTCTGCAGACATAGCATGCAAAACTGGACATAAAGCATCAGTCTAAACAGTGGACAGTATTTCCACCTACCCGCTGTGATGATATAGCTCCCACACCTCCATAATGTCCTCCTCACAGGCCAGAAAAAGGGACAAGACCCACATGAAGGTCGTAATTATACCACTGTTTTGCCATGCCATTGGCTAATGGAAAGGCAACCCAGTTGTTCTGGATGCAATTAGCAAAGGGGAGCAATGGACTGGTGCACAGGCCATCACCTGTTCATGAACATTACCTACAAAAGGCAAGTTGCTACCTATGCTAAACAGGTCTGACACATTCTTCAGGAATACAAACTGTGATTTTTCACAACACCTTTTGTGGATTTATTCTGACAAAGAAGTACAGCACTATACCAGGTATGTCAAACAATTAAATATGTAATGGAATGCAGATGGGGGAATGCAGTCATGGGAAAAAGAAATTTAAACAGTAGGTCTCACTAACACTTCCTGGACTGTCATGTTGCTATTAGTCTGCTATCCAGCACCTACAGCCATCCCTGATGGCTATGTCTGTAGCATACCTCTGAACTATACATATTTTTGCAGAATCTCCCGATTTTTGTCTCACAACTTTGGTCTGTTTTTCATAAAATTGTGGTGTTCTGGCAAATTAGTGGCAAATCATTAAAGACTTTAATTAGAAAATAATGACAGACAGTTCAGTTTCAGTCTTCATACTCTTCAGAAAAGTCATGCTAATGCAAAACCTGTTATTCTAACAACTTTCTAAGTTTGTAAGAGTAATATTTAGAAACTGTCCCTATTTTTGTGCCTTTGTCACACCTTTATTTATGGCTTTGTCCAGATTTCTTGCTCTAAAAGGTTGAGAGGTATGGTTTCCAGTGACATAGATCACAGCTCTGGCCCCTGAGTCACCCCAGTAAGGGTCAGCTCACATATGACTACTACTGAATTGTCTGTTGTACAATACTGACTGTGAATCTGCCAGCCCAGCTAACTGGGATGTTGTAAATAATCATGTCATTTGTGAACATGATACATATGCGTGTCTTACAAGTGTAGGAGACCTATATATGTTATGTGGATATTAAACAGCTGGTGCAGAAGTGTGTGGGTTGAGCTGTATGTTATGTACTGAGCTCATACCTTACAATTGTCCATAGTTTTGCAGACTGACCACATGTTTGCCTTATATTTTACGCAATTACTCCTACATTTGTGTTTTGCCTGGCAAATCCATGGCAAATGATTAAAGAGAGAAGTCATAAACTGATAGCACACATGTGAATGTCAGATGTCATATCCTTCAGATAACTCATGAGAATCCAAAACCTAGTTTTCTATTAACTAAGTTTGTAAGAGCAATATTTATAAAAGTGCCACTATGTGTTGGCCTTTGTGCCCCGTTTATTTGTGCCTTTGTCCAGATATTTTGCTGTAACAGGTTACTGGCATAGAACAGAAATGTATATAAAGTATTATCTGTGCAAATGTATGTATTAATAGTGGAAGCTGGAAGACTCAAACATACAGACATAAGTTGAAAAATACCAAATAAATAATCTGAACTTGTTTTACGAATGTGTTATCCATTTCAGTGCAGAAAGCAGACATAAATGTCGACAGCTAGAGATTTTTTGTATTGCCTTGAAACATAAATAATTACTAGGCTGAAAATGTAGAAGTGCTTAACTGTGTTAGGACTTCCAGTTCTACACAAACTTCAGATAGATATTCTCTTCTGATACAGAGATGCTAAAATGTATGTTTGTTCCTGTTAGCCTGGCAAGTGAAGGCAGGTGACACACACTGATGTAATCTGAGGTAAGCCAGCATCAATGTTGATTATTAGTTCCAGGCCTGTCTCAGAGAAAGGCTTTTGCATGTTGTGTGTGTGTGTGTGTGTGTGTGTGTGTGTGTGTGTGTGTGTGTGTGTGTGTGTGTGTGTGTGTGTGTATCTGACAACATCCACGCATATGCATTTGCCTTGCTAATAGTATGGAAGGAGGGAAAAGTAAAATTGTTTACATATAGATGGGAATATAGTATATCTGTCTGATGTTTGTGTGGTCTGTATTGCTCTAAGTATCAGTCATCTCTGCATTCAATGTTGATTTAAAGGTCTTTAATGTTTGATCACTTCTATTTTGTATCTCATTCTAGTATTACATTTCTTTAGTTTTAAGTTACTGTTCTGTTGGAGTTTTAAGAGTTATTAGCTAGGATCACTTAAAAAAAGGTTACCAAAGAATCCCTTTGCAAACTGTGAATACTGGTATGTTGCTCTGATGCTAATGCACAGAGTCTTGGGTTCAAGACCTGCCCATAATTATTTTTTCCCTAATGTTAAATGACTGTAATGCATGATATCTTTACAAAAGCATTCATAATTTTCATAGGAGATTTGGTGTAGTGGTTTGTTGCTCTGACTCTAGTGCATAGGGTCCTGACACATGACATATGAGGAGGGTAAACATCATGGTTGGGGAGAGTGGTTGGGAATCAGAGGGTCAAGTGCCCCAGATGGAAATAGTGGGACTGAGGTCCCTACCCATGGGCAGTCAACACTGCCTCTTCATGGCCCTGAAGGTGGCTGCGCTGAGGGCTGGGCGATGGGAACAGCCTGCCCCTTGAGGTGCACCAGTCTGCCCTCAATCTGGCGCAGATGTACATCCAAGTCCCTCTGGATGACTCTGCACACCATACCTCAGAAATGGTGTCAGATAACAGGGACCTCTCCATACCTGTGGCCAGGGGGGAATGGGCCCCATCCCCTGATGCGGTTGCACATGAGGGTGGTGCAGGACCAGTGGAGGAGGCAGTTCGAGGTTGGGTCCCAGACTGGCCAGATGAGGAGGGACAGGCAGATCCGCTGAGATCTGCCTACCCAAAAGTGCTATGGTGTTAAGGTTTTTCAAGGTGTATTTGTTTGTCATGAACAAAACATTTCAACTTTAGTTATAACAGCATGCATGGGTGTTCCAAGTAACCTAGAACAATAGAATTGGGGAAATTGCATGGCAAACAGCACACATGCATAAATGGAATAACAGTCATTATTGTAACAGCATGTCAGTAACATTTTAAGCAACAGGCCACCAACAATGGAATTTCAACAAGGTATGTTAATACTGAACCATTTAAATATATGAACAATAATAGGTCAACTATCCCAACATTAGGTTTTGAAAACAACATACCCATATTATATGAATAATAATTATTGAAGCAGATAAGGGGTGGGGGGAGAGAAAAACAGTCCATTACCAACTGCATAGGCTTATATTTTTCACAACAGTAGGACTCAATATTCTACAGGTCTGCCCTCACTTTATATGTATCTGAGGCCTATAGCTACCATAGCACATACATACCTGTTAATCTGTTGATGTGGAATGCTATGGGGCAAGCTGTGACAACTGTAGGTACATGAGTAAAGGGGACTCGTACATGTCAAGTTTGCATATATGACTAACAAGGTGTAACCTGCACCGGTGTTGTGTGAGTGTGCTAATGGCATACTTCTACTGGATTTATATCTGTGTGCAAGGTTATTGGCAACAGTGATCAGTAGCCATGACAGTGTGACACTTAACAGACAAGTATCGGGAAGAGCACATAGTGTATATAGCTATCCTGCTGTCATTTGTTGGCATGGGGTTGGGCACTGGAACATTTGTAAACAGTTTATTAGTATACCCTTCATACAGCTAATACAATAATTGCTTTACATGTGAGCCCTGTGGAGAAAGTATCTGTTAACACTACCTGACAATTTCTACAAATACTCAGGATTATTTGTGTGTTACTATGAACACATCTTCGCACCAGCCCCTGGATCCAGCCGTGGTCTGTGTGTGCAAAATCTAACAAGATATATATGTAGTTCTCATCACACTGAGCTACTGGGGCACTGCTGTCTGCTGCTTGACTGATTTCTGTCTACAACTCACTTGGTTACACATTCTGACCTTGTAATATAAGTGGAGTGTCACAGAGTCATGTGTGTTAGATAGTGAACTGTGTATTAATACTTTGCATGCAGGTGTACACATTTAACCCATAGTGGATGTGATTATGTGTGATCTGTACAGACCATAGCAGGCTTCTGGGTTGCATACCTGACCCATACACATTTGCACATCATATATTTGCAGTCCCCACCTATTACAGTCTCGTACTAGTCATCCTGCATGGACATCCATGTTATGAGCCCTCTTCTGTGCAGTACTGGGGAGAAAACATATCATTATGCATACCTGTTTATTAGATATTTATACCATAATTTTATATATCACCTGTAGATATACTTACAAACTTCTGGGGCATTCTTTACCAGATACTCTTGGATACATTGGGCCATTTGCACCCCCCTTCCTCCGTCTCAGCTCATCATAATGATGATGGACCTGCTCACGACTTCGGGGGATGCCAGTGGCACTTTTGAGCTCATATTCCAGATGGTCCCAGGCCTCAGACTTGTATCCTAGCCCTGGTATTGGCCCTTCAGCAGTCTGTCATCATGGTTATTCACAAGGAGTCCAGCCATGACCCCAGCTCTATGCCTGAAAGCTCACTCACTCTCCTGCACCTGCCATACTTCCTACAGGGATCAAACTCTAACAGGTTCATGGGATCATAGGAACATAGGACCTTACCAGGTGATTGGCCCTGAGGACCATGTAAGCCTAGCCAAGAGTTTAGCCCATGTATAGACAAATCAGCACCTGATGCCCCTGTCCAGCAGGGACACAGGTGGAATCCCAGGGATGTAGTTTCTATTTCTCATCCAGTTATCCAGGTTGAACTTGAAAAGGGGTAAAGAGGTACTCTGCTTGACATGGAGAGGGAGTCTATTCCATAGATGGGGGAGTCTGTGGGACACAAATCTGTCCTGCTAATAAGTCCAATTAATGTCACAGATCAGGTTGAGTTCGCTTGTGTAGGTTACTCAAGTGGAGCTTGACTTGCAGATATGCAGCAGTCCCATCAAGGTGGGTACTGAGATTGCCTTGTATGCCAGACAGAGGTCACCTCTGAGGAGTCTGTATGACACAGGGTGGAGGGATAGGGCTTTTAGCCTATCTGTGTATGGTACATTTTTGAGGGCATGGATTCTCCTGGTGTGGAACCTCTATGGTCTCCCCAGCTGCTGCATGTGCTTTGCGAGGTACATGCCGAATGGGGCATTGTACTAAATTATGGGCTTTATAAGGGAAGAATACACAGATGTTATGACCTCCTTGTCCTTGGATGAGATACCCTTACTTATGAGGTGGGCCATGTAGGAAGCTTTCTGTACAATGGAAGCAACATGGTGGTCAAAAGTCAGGTTGCTATCAATCTGGGTGCCCAAATCCCTCACAACTGACTGCATGCTTAGGACTTGGTTATTAATGTGATAATTTGTGTGGCCATCACTCTCCCCAAAGGAGATGATGATGCATTTTTTTTGTATTCAGCTTGCGGCCATGTTTCTGGCCCCAGTAATTTGTTTGGGTGAGACCCTCTTGGAGGATGTCCACATCACTAGGGGAATTGATAACAGCTCCCAGCTTGCAGTCATCTGCAAATGTGGTCAGCCATAGCCCACACTGGTTTTGGCCTGCACCTCAGAAAAGTATATCCCACATAACAAAGGCCTCAAGAACAAACCGTGGAGTACGCCACTTGATATGGGTCTCCTGCTTGAGGTGGCTTCCCCTATTTTGACTAGATGGGTTCTATCAGTGAGCCAGTTATTCACCCATCTGGTAACATGCAGATTGATGCCTAGTTGAGAGAGTTTATCTATTATGCCTGAGTGGGGAATAGTGTCAAAGACTTTGGCCAGGTTAGGGTAGGTGGTGTGCACTGTCTTCTCCTCATCCATGGCTTTGATGACTGTCTCAAAAAAGGCAACTAAATGTAACAGACATTACCTCTTCTTCATAAAGCCAAATTGTGTGGAATTGAGTGTTTGGAGGTTGTCAATGTCCTTGCTAATGAGGTTCATGATAATCCATTCCATGGCCTTGCAGATCAGGCTAGTTAGGCTAATGGATCTCTAATTTTCCAGATCAGTGGATGCGCCACCTTTGTGTAAATTGATATCAGTGGCTGTCCTCCACTTATCTGGGACAAAGACGGTAGTCAGTTTTTGTTGAATAGGGCGCCTAATGCTGCTATGGATTCCTGACTGAGTTCATATAGAATGCAGCCTGGGACGTTATCAGATCCCATGGAGGCTGTATATTTTGCCTTTGAGAGAACAGTGATGACCTGATCCCTAGATATAAGGGGAAGGGGGCAGGTGATGGGAATGTCCTGATTTACTGATGGGGGAACAGAGGGGCAAAATTTTCACTAAATCTGTCAGCCAGCAGGTTTGCTATATCTACAGCATTTGTATATGTGTTGTCCTTGACCACCAGTTCTAAACAGATCTGGGTGCTACCTTTGAGATTATGGGCATATGTGAAGAAGGCCTTATGATGGTCTCTAGTAGATGTGGTCAATCTGAACTCGAAGTTTGCATTGGAGGAGTTCACTAGTGGTCTTATTTGCTTGTATAGGCTAAGGAGAGATTGCTTCCAATTAGGCACCTGCTCCTTCTTGGTCTTGGACAGCATTTTTTTTTTATTTTGTTATAGAGTTCATTTATTTATTGCAGATGTCCAATACACAGATTTACTCTTCTTTGTGGAGGATGATTTAGTCCTGTCAGGTATTCCTATAAATATATATATAAATGTTCGCATAGTAATTTGGTATCGTTTTGGAATACTGGTGCCTTTTGGAATACTGGTGCCAGTTCCTATAGAGGGGGAGGGGGCTGTGAAGCTGTTTATACCATCCATCAGGAGGCTGTAATCAGCTTTGGAAAAGTTTCTGTTTGATGCTAGCTAGAGGGGGTGGGTTGCGGGAGATGGTGACTTCAAGCATGACCACTTTATGGTCTGACCTTAGAAGGGAAGATGATAAAGCAGGGATGCTGCAGTGGTTACTCGTGTTAGTTAATACCAAGTCCAAGATATTATCACCTCTTGTGGGAGTATCGACAAGTTGTTCCAAAGCATTTGCATTGACAAAATCGAGTAATCTCTGAGCATTTGTGTTCTGGCATGAGTAGTACTTCTAGTCTATGTTTGGGTAGTTAAAGTCACCCAGGATCAGGATAAAGGGTTGAATCTTGATAGATTCAAGGAGGTCTAGATAGGCAGTTTGGGCATCTTGGGTCAGATTTGGGGGCTAGTAGCTAGCTATGATTTGTATAGGGGTCGTGTCAATGGTTAACTGCACCTGGAGTGTCTCCTGTGCATCATAGAGTCTGACCAGCCTGAAGGTGTGTATGTCTTTAATATATATTGAAACTCCACCTCTTTGGCTTTACTACCTACAGTTTGTGGTCTGAATGTATGATAGGATGAGTAACCAGGTATGGCTGGGGTGCTCTCCATAGCTTTGAACCAGGTTTCTGTGACTGCGCAGATGTCAGCATTTTCCATGGTTAAGACTGCTTGCAATGAGTACAGTTTCATGTTTAAACTCCTAGCACTTAGCAGCATGACCTTTAATTTGGGTTTTGTTGCAATTGTTATGTTGGTAGTTTTAACCTCATCACTTTTTGACCAGTATTCCCTCCTGTGCAGTTTAAATAAGGCCATATTCCCACCCTTTCCCATCACTGAACCATTTTCAAAAATGCTGAGCAAAGCTGAGCAGTGCGCAAACCTGCTAAGCTGAGTTGTGTAGTGCTTAAGGTGGCAAATGCTGAGCAGTATTAGCAGTGTGCAAATCCACTTAGCTAAGCTGAATACTGCTTAAAATGGGACTTCTTAGCAATGCTGAAACCAGCTATGCAGAGCTGAGCACTGCTAAGTATTGCTCAGACAGGTCCAGTTTAAGCATTGCTTAGCATGGTTTAGCAGTACTTAGCAAAACTGAGCTAAGAGCAAATCAATGTTTTCATTTAAAAAAAAGTCAGATTTGACTATTAATTTCTCATTGCTGATACATTATTATCAAATGTATATGTTTTACTTAAGCAATAACCAACAAGGCTGGTGTGGTATATTAAGATTTACCCATGGTTGTTGTAGTTTATTCATGAGGGTGAAGCCCAACTGATTAAATAAAGGCAACTGTGGGTAAATCTTAATATACCACAACCACAAGCTTGGTTATTGCTATTATGCAATGACATTATTTAAGAGAAAATATTTGCTTTTCTTAAATAAATGTCTTTGTATACCAACCTGTGCTGTCCTTCCATGTTTTTCCAGTATCCTGGGGCTTTTTTTCTGATGTAATGTACATGTGTATGGTACTTGTGTTCCCACGCATACCCAGTACATCAGTGCTTTGCAAAGGAAGCAACACAGACAAAAAGGTCTCAGTTGCACCATTTTTGTTTTCTATTTATATATATATATATATATATATATATATATATATATATATATATATATATAAATGTCAGATAATTTAGGGTTAGGAAAGTGACAGAATGGAGGAAATGCAAGGAAAATATTTTTTTTCCTGTTTCCATTACATCTCCATTTATTTTTATTGTTACACTTTATTAATTGATGTACTAATAATTTGGAGCTTTTCTCCCCGGGCCTCTACTGAAAATGGACATATATCCAGCTAGACTAGCCCGGTCAACAAATGTAAAATAAATAAATAAATAATAATAAATAAATCAGGTACGTGTCTTTAGAATTGAATAATGTACCTGATTTTCCTAGTATTTTCTCCATCCTGTTTCTCTGCTATGTCCGAAGTCCAGATTACATTTTTTTTGTTAAAAAGAAAATAAATAAAATTACAGTATATAGCAATGGAATACAGTCGGGGCAACCAGACCTTTTTCCATTAGGATATGCTAGGATTTACAACGGGCATGCAGACTGGACTGAACATTCAACATGCTTGTTTTGGAATATCATTGGCCAGTCATTGTATAATTTACATGATCTCCCCCTATGTGCTTTCATTACATTACCTTGGGGTGTGACTGTACTATATGGGACAATTGTGTTTAAGTGTGGGTTTGCACCTTATATCTCCACTGACACTGGGAATTTGGACCAGCTACACTACCTTGGCTAACTAATATTAATTACTACATCATTAAATAAAATAAAAAATAATATATAACTGCTTTCCAATGTAAAACCTGAATGGCCTGAGTTGGTATTTGAACCATGCACCTACTATTTACAAAGCTGTAACTCTAACCACTCAGCTAACTCAGTTGTGCAAATTTCAGCTATACATTTGTATATAGCTTCTTGATAAGTTTAAGCACTACTGAGCAAGGCACCGCCCGCTGCAAACCTGCTCAGCTATGCTTAAACTTTCACTGAGAAATGTGAACAAGCATGAATAATACGATTAGATGCAGACAGGTTCCCTGGAATTAATGAGAGTGTTTTCCTGAAACCCCTTTTGAAATTTCGCCCCTTGAAACTGAATATGTTATGTTTTTATAGCTTTATAAACTTTATATATTTTTCTAGATTTTGTACTTTTTGATATATATATATATATATATATATATATATATATATATATATATATATATACATTTTATATTTTATATCATATATTTTCTGTGCATTGTCTGTTTTTTAGTGTGGTTTTAAAAGGTTGAGCAAGTGTGTTTTGTAGTTCTTATACTGTGATTTATTGGTTTGATGTGTTGATTGAATGGTGATTGGATCTTTCATGCTTTAAATAGGGAATAGCGGTTTTAAAATAGGTCTGAAGAAGCTGCTTGTTTAGTAGTGAAAATGCTTACCTTTTTGTACATTTTTTATTTATGATCATTGAAAGTTTATACTCCTGCCGTGATGTACGCTGAGCTTCTTGTATTATTGTGAGAAAAATACTGGCTGGCTAATCAGAGGGCCTTGATCAGCTTCAGCAAAGTGGCTCAGCAGATGGCCCAAACAAACTCTATCAGGTTGCAAGGCAAAGACAGACAAATACAAAAGATAGTATTTAGACACCCTTCATAAAGGATGCTAGCAACAACCTCATCACCAGTCCACAGGTCATCAAAAACAGATGGAAGGAGTAGGTGCAGAACTTCTGATTGATGAAAACTTCACAGAAGCTCTACTGCCTCAGACACACCTTAAAATGACAGGGGAAGAAGACCTACTGTAGAAGACGTAAAAATAGCACTATTATATGTGAGCATAGTGTTAATACTGCCAAAGGACATTGTTTTTCTATATTACAGGTTTCAGCTCAGTTCTGCATGATCTTTTCTACTTACCCCTACTTCTTGTCTATGTATCATCAAGTGGTTGGTCAGACAGAAGAGCAGCTCCCGCATCTTTGCTAAGTCTGAAAAGCATATAAAAAACAAACCCTTGCTGCTACACTTGAACATTTGGTCAATGCTGCCAAAGGATGTTTTTTTCTGTATGTTAATGTTGTTTTAGCAACTGTATAAAGAATATTTTGACACAGTGGTAGCCTCACGTTGTCTGCTTAATTTTCATTTTTCTTGTATTCCTCACTGTGATATTTTAAGTGGTTCTTTAGGTGGAGTAGGTAGGTGACCGCCTATCCTATCCCCCTTTTTGTTTTCTCTAACCTTTTCACTTGATTTTTTTGTAATGCCTCACACTTCCACCTTATAAAGCATTATAATTTCTTGTGCTTTTTGACATAGTTTGCTGCTAGTTGCATCCATTGAATAGCAATTTCAAAATAAGCTGCTTTACTTGGTTTCGAATGTTTCCTGCTCTCCAGTTGATGCTGAATATTCTGTGCATTTGCAAACTGTTTGAGTCACATAAAAGTATGTGTTTCTTCCCACTTCATTTCCTAGAACTCACACCATTATTCCAATCTATCCCTACCCATTTTGCTTACATAATAATAGCAGATTAAAGGAGCATAGCTGATAGCTACACAAACAAACATACATATCTCCTTGCCACCCCCACTTTCCCTTTCATAATCTCTGTCTGCCAAGAACATTACTACGCTTCATCCCACCTTTCAACCTTTCCAGACTCAATTACTTGTCCCCACTAGAAAAAAAAAACATGGGGGTTCGTCTGTTTTGAAATATCCTCCTGCTGTTTTCAACTCAACTTCTAATCTCCTGCTGATCTTGTCTGATACCTCCCCTACTGAGTGGAAGTGCATCTCTCATACACCTCTTAAAGAGGCCTTATTTCACATACCTCAGTAATTTCTATTCAACTTCCCTATTCATGTACCCAAGAATGCATATCCCCCAATCGTATTCTCTTCCTTATACACTTTTCATTACATGTTACATCCACTCACACCTACTTATACTACCAGCCCATCCCTTACAAGACTCTCCTTTAAACTAACCAGATTCCTCTGTAAGTTCACCTCTGTAATGCTTCTGTTCCTGTGCAGCAACATTGAGCCTAACCAATATCATTCTCTTTCATCTTGTATCTTAATTCATGTCAATAGTATCAAGAATAAAACAGACCAACTAAACAGATTTTTCACCCTCCACCACCATGACCTCATATCTAAAACAGAATATTGGCCCAAATCTATAAATCCTTCCATCTACCACTTTTTCCCTGGGTACAACTTTTTTCTTGATGGGAAACCTGGCTCCAGTCTTGTTGGTGGAACACTTCTGTTGTATAAATCTAATTTAAATGTCCAACTGTTAGCTCAAAGCAACACAATCTGAGACTGTCTTCCTAAGTTACTACTTTTCTGTGTCCCCTAGGCTAACAGCTTCCCTAATCATCTTGTTGTTGCTTACATCTCACCCACATCCTTAGTAAAGTTGAAAGCCCTTCTCCTGGAAATTGCCACCTCAACAAAATATCTCAAAAATGTCATCCTACTAAGTGACTTCAATCTCGACCCTCTTGTCCTAATCAAAACAATATCTTGGAAATCCTTAAAGACTTCAAATTCACACAGCTAGTCACTGAACCCATCAGATCAAACCCCAACTTTTCTCATCACTCACTTCTTGATCTTATTATTACTAATAATCCTAACATTATTTCTTAAATTCTCATCAGTCTCTTTCCTACAATGACCATTGTCCAATTAGCTTCATATCTCTCATCAGATAAACAATATCTCTCCCTCCTTCATATCTTTGTGGTACAAATCCACATCTAACATTCTCAAACTAAAGACAAGTTTAGCCTTGTTGAACTGGTTTCCTCTTCTCTCTTCTACTGATCCAAACTACTGCAGCAGTCTCCTAACACAGATTCTCACCAAGCTCCCACAACTCCCTAAAATCACATGGCTGCATAAACCCCAATAAAACAAGTGGCTCATGAATGAGCTCAAATACCTACTTAGTGTCAGGGACAATGGCTGGCATACTTGAAAAAACAACTCATCCTCAGCCTCCAGGCAGCATTATATTAAGATAAGAAATCTAGATTAACAGCAAAGCAGGCGACATACAAATTATATTGTGAAAAAGCATCTGTCATCTCTTCTCAACTCACCTAAAAATTCTTGGCAGAAGTCAACTACCTGATGGGCTGTACTAATCCAGTTAACACCTGTGCTTCCTAATCTCACCTCACAGCTGCTGATTTCAGGTGCACTTCCCATCCCTGATGACATTAGTAACCCCTCCTCTCCCTCTAAACTCTCTCCGCATCCAATATTTTCAATTTCCATTTCAAAGCAATCGAAGATAAACACATTGTACCACTACTTGAAGAACTAAAAATTGAACCACCTGCTGGTCCTGGCAGTCTTTTCCCATGGTTATTAGTCCTATGTAAGGACTTTATAGCCCCACCCCTTCTTCACATTTGTATCACAGACTAACTCAAAACATCATGACAGACATTATTACTCCCTTCTCCAAAAACTGACACCTCACACTTCACTGATTCTTTCCCATCTAGATTCCTATACTTGGTAAAATCCTTGAGAAATTAGTTTACAATCAACTCACCCATTACAAATTCCAATATCATCTACTATCCTCAAGCCAGCATGTGTTTTGGGCTTGTAGAAGCACTTCTGTTGCACTCTGGACACACTGATAACATCCTTCTGGCTATGGAAAAAGGCCTCCTCACTGGAGCCATCCTTATTGACCTCACCAAAAATTTCAATTCGGTTGACCATAGTATTTTTTAAATCACCTAAATGAAATTGGAATCAGCTCAGATATAGTTCCCTGGTTCAAAAATGATCCTACTAATTGGTGATTCTCCATGTATGCTTCAAAAACACTGTCTCTGCCTCCACTTATCTCCTTAAAGGAGTCGCTCAGGGCACAATTCTAGCTCCCCTCATTTTTTTACTATTTTCATTAATCATCTTCACCTTGATCCTCCCCCCAACTCCCTCTCTTACTTTATTCTGATGGTGTAATCTTATCTCATTGAAACCTAACCTCTCTGGCATACAGCAACAACTACAGGTTAACTTCCTTTCTTTTATCAAATGGCTTAATAACAAAAAGCTAATTCTGAACAATTCCAAAACAAAACAATGCTGTTTGCTACTAAATGGCAGAACAACTCTCAATATCTTCTTATCCATGACCATCTTGACAACCACATTGATCAAGTCATCTCCTTCTAATACCTTGGTATGTGGATTGATTCTACACCAAGCTTTCACTTTTACCTAGAACAAATATGGAAAAAAAACTACATCCCCACCTATTTTGATCCTATAAAGTTTCTTCCATTCTCTCCAGATCAACCTGGAATGCCATAGGCAAAGGCATTATACTAGCACAGCTTAAATATGGGCTTCCACTGGTTGCAGCAGTATCCAAGAAAATCTTCTCCACCATCCAAACTATTAGCAACTCTATCTGACAATTGTATTACCCTGTTCCCTAGAAATGACCATCATAGTATCACATTTAATACAGTCATTTGGCTACCTGTCCAAGAACCTGCCAACCTACTTCTTTTATCCAAACACTACAAGCTCATCAAAGACTACTCCTGTTCATCCCTAGCTTCCAACTCAATTAGATGGCCCTCCACTTATAATCTAAGACATACATGTCAAACTCAGGCCCACGGGCCAAATCTGGCCTGCAGTGCAATTATATTTGGCCCGCGAGAAAATACCAAATGTCTACTAGAGCTAGCCCGCCGGTATACAGCGCATGCACCATTAATACTACAAATCCCAGAATTCTCTGCTGGTGCATTGGCACGCCAATCAGGACCCACAAGCACCCCCTCCTCTGTTGACATTCATTAGCGACCTCATGCTACCAGTCATATTGGGCCACCCCTCTCAAAAATGGCCAAACGAAAGGTTGAAAACAGAAGCTTTCTAGAAATGTGGGAAGCAGAATATCTGTTCACAAATGTAAAGGACAGATTGTGTGTCTTGTGTGCAGAGTCAAAGTAGCTGTAACCAAAGAGTATAACATAAGAAGACACTATGAAACGAAACACCACGACAACTACAAGGACCTAGACATAGCGCAAAAGTGCCAGAAGGTAGAGGAGATGAAAAGAAGTTTAGTTTCATGACAGACTATGCTCACAAAAGCCATATCACAAAGTGAAGCTGCTGTAAAGGCTAGTTTTATTGTGGCAGCAGAGATTGCAAAATCAGCTCGGCCCTTTAATGAGGGAGAGTTTTCAAAAAGTGCATGATCAAAGTTTGTGACGTCGTGTGCCCAGATAAAAGGCAAGCATTTTTAAATGTGAGCCTTAGCAGAAATGCAGTAGCTGATCGTGCATGTGATCTTGCCACAAATCTACATAAACAGCTGATGGAAAAGGGAAAAGATTTCATTGCATTCTCCCTTCCTGTGGATGAGAGCAGCGACACATCTGATACTGCCCAGCTGTCAGTCTTCATCCATGAAGTGGCCTCAAATCTGTGCATTACGGAGGAACTTTTTGGATTAAAATCAATGCATGGCGCAACCGCAGCAAAAGAAATCTTTGAAGAGGTTTCCAAACGTGTAACTCAAATGAGGCTACCTTGGGATAAACTTGTGGGACTAACAACAGATAGTGCACCCGTGATGTGCGGTCAAAAGTGTGGATTGGTGGCCAGGATTTGGGAGAAGATGCGGGAAGAGAACTGTGCAGGTGAGCTAACTGTTTATCACTGCATCATATACCAGGATTCGTTGTGTGGCAAAGCCCTGAAGATGGAACGTTATGAGCACCATAACACAAGTAGTTAACTATATAAGAGCTAAAGGTTTGAATCACCATCAGTTCAAGTCTTTTCTGGAGGAGTGTTGTTCGGAATACGCAGACATGCTGTATCACACAGAGGTGAGATGGCTAAGCAGAGGAAAAATACTGAAGAGATGTTTTGAGCTGCATGAGGAAATTTGTCAGTTTCTAGAAAGCAAAGGGAAAGACACAGCAAAGCTCCGGGATAAAGAGTTTCTGTCAGAGCTGGCATTTCTCTGTGACATCACAAGCCATCTCAATGTGCTGAATCTGCAGCTTCAGGGGCAGAGCCATGTCATCACAGACATGTACGTTGCAGTGAGGGCTTTTAAAACAAAATTGTGCCTGTGGGAGACTCAGATGCTGCAAGGAAACCTGGACCATTTTCCTTGCTGACAAACCATAAAAACACAGATCTCTACCATCATGTTCCCAAGTGCACAGTTTACTGAAAAATTCGGTGTACTCAGCGCCAAGTTTACCCAGTGATTTGATAACTTTGATGCCCAGAAATGTAGGGATGAACTGCTTAGTAATCCGTTTGCAGTTGATGTGGAAAGCGCACCAACTAACCTCCAGATGGAGCTGATTGAACTCCAGTGTAATGACACTCTGAAGTCAGTGTATGACACTGTGGGCGCTGCACAGTTTCAACGTTACATCCCTGACACAATGCTCCATCTCCGTATCCAAGCTGCTCAAATGCTCTCTATGTTTGGCAGCACATATCTGTGTGAGCAACTATTCTCCTTGGTGAAGATGAACAAAACATCACACAGGAGTCATCTCACTGATGAACACCTTCACTCAATCCTGAGGATGTCCTCAGCTAAGAGCCTGACCCCAAACATTGATGAACTAGCATCCATGAAGAGCTGCCAGGTATCTGGCTTGGGCCAGTGTGCATCAGAGTAGATCAGAGTGTAGCAAACTGAGTTTGAATGAATGTTATCTTTAAGCACTTTTCCTTGCTACTCCAAGGCATGGACTTGAATAATTGGATTTTCATTGAAGAAAATTATTATTATTGTTCGCCTGTGAAAAAAAGGTCACTGTTGAAATTTAACTCAGAAGGCTACAGATAGAGAAACAGGCATAAGATTTTTTTTTTTTAATTTTTTTTAAGAAATGAATGCCACAGACGTGTCTTGTATTTGACATTTGATTTCACGTGTTTATACTATACTATAGCATTAAGCTTTGCTTGTTCCAGATTCAATATTTAAGTAAATCTTAAGTTTGTTTCTGTATGAAAAGGTTCATTGTTATATCTGATGAGAAGGAAAAACTTCCTCAAGTGTAAACATATTTTTAATAAATATCAAGGTTGGCCCATGGCTTTGTTCAAGTTTTTAATTTTGGCCCACTGTGTATTTGAATTTGACATCCCTGATCTAAGAAGTCATAACCACTCTGGTCCACTTTTTCAATGTCCCAGAAGTAGACTTAGGTTCATAGGTTCATAGGTTGGTACTAGGCTATTGGCCTTAGGGCCTATTCAAGCCTAGCCATAACAATTCCTGGTTATTTCTTCCCAGAGTATTTACTTCCCTGGACCCCTGTCTAGCAGGGTGACTGACGTGATCCCCAGGGTGAATTTCCTATCTCCCATCCAATCATCAAAGTTCCTTTTAAAGAGGGCCAAAGAGGCACTCTGCTTGACATGTATGCGCAGTCTATTCCAGAGTCTTGGAAGTCTCTGGGTCAGGAACCTATTCCTCCAGCATGTTTTGTTCATTGTGATGACAAGGTTTAGATCCCTGAAACATGTGTCTCTGAGGGATTGGGATTTCTTTAAGAGTAGCATGTCCAACAGCTCTGGGTTTGACATGGCCTTGTATGTTAAGCAGAGATCACCTCCGAGTAGACGATATGTGACAGAGTATAGGTGGAGGTTTTTTAGATGATCCACCTAGGGCATCTGCTTTAGGCCTGTGATTATTTTAGTGAGGTATTTCTGTGGCCTTTCCAGTTGTTGCAGATGTCTTATGAGGTACATACTGAATGGGGCATTGTATTCTATAATGGGTCTAATGAGGGGTGAGTACAGTGGGACAATGACCTCCTTTTTCTGGATGAAAAGCCCTTAGTGATGAGGCATGCCACATCGAAGGATTTCCTGACTGTTATGGCGATGTGGTTATCGAAGGTGAGACCACTGTCCACCTGTGTCCCTAAGTCTCTTATCACACTTTCAGTGTTTAGTGTACTACCACCTATGTGGTAATTCACGGGTACATGTTTTTCCCAAAGGGGATAACTATACATTTCTTGGCATTGAGCTTGAGCCCATGGCTCTGGCACCAAGCAACTGTTTCTGTAAGGCCGTTTTGTAGAATATCCACATCATTTGGGGATTCAATAATGGCTCCCAGTTTGCAGTCATCTGCAAACTTTGTTAGCCAGAGTCCCTTAGTGTTGGCCTGTACTTCAAAGAAGTAGATGCCAAACAAGAGCAGTCCCAGGACTGAACTCTGAGGTACTCCACATGTCCCTTGTCTGGAGCTGGATTTGGAGTCAGCTACTTTTACAGTGTGGGCTCTGTCAGTAAGCCAGTTGGCAACCCATCGAGTGACATAGGGATTAATGCCCAGCTTAGTTTGTTTATCTATGATTCCAGAGTGGGGGATGGTGTCAAAGGCCTGGGCAAGGCTCAGATAGGCTGTGTGGACCACCTAACCCTAGTCCACAGCTCTGGAGACTGATTTGAAGAAGTCAATCAGGTTCAGGAGACAAGATCATCCCTTCACAAACCCTAACTGCATGGGGTCCAGTGTTTGAAGGTTGCCAATGTCTTTGTTTATACGTTCCCTGATAATACGTTCCATGGCCTTGCAGATCAGGCTCATCAGACTGATGGGGCAGTAGTTCCCAGGATCCAAGGTGGATCCCCCCTTGCGGAGTGGGATAACTGTAGCTGTGCATCACTCAGTGGGCACGAAGCCTGAGGTAAGGCTATGATTAAACATGACATGAAGCCTAAAGTGAGGTGCCAGTTCATTTTGTAGTTCATGTAGTACACAGCCTGGGGATGATGTCTGGTCCCATGGAAGCTGTATTTTTAGCTTTGGAGAATGTGTTTTTTACCTGTGTGGCTGTGCCAGAATTTGGCAATCCTGCGGTATTGAGATGGGCCCTTTAGGGGGTGAGAGGGGGTGAAGTTTAAACTGAATCGATCTGCCAGGATATTGGCAATATCCTTGCTATCAGTATATTTAATGCCATTCTGCTGTAGCTCAGAGCAGAATTGAGCATTGCCATTTAGATTCTTGACATAGCAATAGAATGCCTTGTGGTTGTCTTTGGAATCTTCGGCAATTTTATTTTCGTAACTAGCTCTGGAGGATTTTATGATGGATCTCAGCTTCTTACTGAGACTGGTAAGGGAGTTTTTTGCAACCTGGGATTTTCCTTTTTTCTGCAACAGTTTCTTCCTTTTGTTGTAAAGTTTGTTTATGGCAAAGGACCACCAGATTGGCTTTCTTTTATTGGAGGAGAGCCTCTTGGTTCTATTGGGGATGGTACAATTCATGCATGAGTGGATGTGCTAGTACAGTGCCTTAGTGTAGGATTCAGCAGTCGAACTTTCAGCTCCTGTCAGCATGGGTGTCATGACGTTTGTTACTTCTGACTTGAGTAGCATGAAGTTGGCTTTGGAGAAGTTTTTTACGGAGGTTTCCTTAGTGGGGGGGTGGGGGTGGGGGTGGGATTTGGATGTCAAGGGTGATAAGCTTATGGTCAGACCTGACCAATGAGGGGGTGACCATAGGTATGGAGCATCGATTTCCCATGTTGGCAATGACCAGGTCTAGGATATTGGAGCCCCTGGTGGGACTAAGGATTAGTTGATCCAGGGCATTGGAATTGATGAATTCCAAGAACCGTTGGGCAAAGGTGTTGGTACATGAGTAGTTTTACCAGTTAATGGCAGGGTAGTTGAAATCACCCAGTATTAGGGTGTTTGGTTGTAACTTAATATTTTCCAGTATGTTTAGAAAGGAGTAGTGAGAATCTTGGGGCATGGTGGGGGATCTGTAGCAAGCTACAATTTGGATTGCAGTCTTACCTAGTGTTAGTTGCACCTGGAGAATTTCAGATGCATTGTGTTAATAGGATCATAGGTAGGTACTAAGCTATTGTCCCTAGGGCCTATACAAGCCTAGCCAAAAAGGTACCCTGGCTTTCGCCACCCAAGAAAATAATTTTCCTGTGCCCCTGTCAAGCAGAACCACAGAAGTGATTCCCGGGATGAATTTCCTATTACCCATCCAGTCATCAAGATTTTTCTTGAAGAGTGCTAATGAGGAGCTCTGTTTGACATAGATAGGTAGTCTGTTCCAGAGTATGGGAAGTCTCTGGGGCAGGAATCTATCCCTCCAGCATGTTCTGTTTATTGTGGTGACAAGGTTTAGGTCCCTAGAGTGTGTAGCTCGGAGGGATTGGGATTTCTTTAAGTGGAGCATGTCCAACAGCTCTGGGTTTGACATGGCTTTGTATGTTAGGCAGAGATTGCCTCTGAGTAGGTGATATGCAACGGAGTAAAGCTGGAGTTTTTTGAGACGGTCTGTGTAAGGCATCTGTTTGAGGCCAGAAATCCTCTTTGTGAGGTATTTTTGTGACCTTTCCAGTTGTTGTAGATGTCTTGTGAGGTACATACCAAAAGGGGTGTTGTACTCTATAATGGGTCTAATGAGTGATGAGTAGAGGGGAATAATGACCTCTTTTTTTCTGGATGAGAAACCTTTTGTGATGAGGTGTGCCACGTAGAAGGATTTCCTGACCACTGTGACGATGTGATTATCAAAGGAGAGACTACTGTCCACCTGTGTCCCAAGGCCTCTTATCACACTTTTGGTGTTAAGTTGACTACTGCCTATGTGGTAGTTCATGGGTACAGAGTTTTTACCAAAGGGGATGACAATGCACTTTTTGGCATTGAGCTTGAGACCATGTCTTTGACACCAGGCATCTGTCTCAGTGAGGCCCTTTTGTAGGATGTCCACATCATTAGGAGTTTCAATTATGGCTCCTAGTTTGCAGTCATCTGCAAATTTTGTTAGCCAAAGACCTTCTGTGTTAGCCTGTACTTCAGAGAAGTAGATACCAAACAGGAGTGGACCCAGGACTGAACTCTGTGGTACTCCACTTGTCACTGGTCTGAAGCCTGATTTGGAGTCTGCTACTTTCACAGTGTGGGTTCTGTCAGTAAGCCAGTTGGCAACCCATCTTGTGAGATAGGGATTTATACCTAGTTTAGTGAGTTTATCTATAATTCCAGAGTGGGGGATGGTGTCAAACGCCTTGGCGAGATCTAGATAGGCTGTGTGAACTACTTTACCCTCGTCTATGGCTTTGGTGACTACTACAAAGAAGTCTATCAGGTTTAGGAGACATGATCTGCCTTTTACAAACCCAAACTGTGTGGGGTCCAGAGTTTGGAGATCTCCAATGTCTTTGTTTATGAGTTCCATGATGATATGTTCCATGGCCTTGCAGAAGAGGCTCGCCCGGGGTCTGTTGTGGCCTCCCCTTTGTGGAGTGGGATAACTGTCACAGTGCACCATTCAATGGGCACAAAGCCTGAGGTGAGGCTATGATTGAACATGGTACTTAGATGGGGTGCTAGTTCATTTTGTAGTTCATGTAGAAGTCAGCATGGGATGTTGTCAGGTCCCAGGGATGCTGTGTTCTTGGCTTTGGAGAGTGAGGTTTTTACCTGTGCAGCCGTGATTACAGGAACTTTGCATTCTTCTGGTATAAAGATGGGCCCTTTAGGGGGTGAGAGGGGGGTAAAGTTAGCACTGAACCTATCTGCCAGGATGTTGGCAATATCAGTTGGTTCTGTATATTTAGTGTCATTGTGCTGTAACCTCAGAGCAGATCTGGGTGTTGCCATTGAGATTTTTGACATAGCTATAGAATGCTTTGTGGTTGTCTTTAGAATCAGTGGCAATTTTGTTTTCATAACTAGCTTTGGAGGATTTTGTGAGGGATCTCTGCTTCTTACTGAGGCTGACCAGGGAGTTCCTCCAATCATGGGATTTTACTCTTTTTTGCAACCATTTCTTTCTTCTGTTGTAGAGTTTGTTTATGGCAGAAGACCACCAGATTGGCTTCCTTTTTTTGGAGGATAGCATCTTGGTTCTTTTAGGGATAACATGATTCATGCACTCGTGTAAGTGCTTATAAAGTGCATTTGTGTAGGATTCAGCAGTTGTACCTCTATTGCCCATCTGCGTGGGTGTCGTGAAGTTTGCCACTTCTGTCTTAAGAAGTGTGAAGTTGGCTTTGGAGAAATTTTTTACGGTTGTTTTCCTAATGGGGGTTGGGAGTGGGATGTGGATGTCTAGGGTGATTAGCTTGTGGTCGGATCTGACCAACGAGGAGCTCACCTCTGGTGTGGAACACCGGTCACCCATGCTGATGATGACCAGGTCTAGGATATTGCTGCCCCTGGTGGGGGTGTGGATAAGTTGATTCAAGGCGTTGGAATTGAAGATTTCCAGAAATCGTTGAGCAAAAGAGTTGATACATGAGTAGTTTTCCCAGTTAATGGTAGGGTAGTTGAAATCACCCATTATTAGAGTGTTGGGTTGTACCTTAATATTTTCCAGTGTATCAAGAAAAGAGGAGTGGGAATTCTGGGGCATGGTGGGGGATCTGTAGCAAGCTACAATTTGGATTGCAGTTTTGCCCAGAGTTAGTTGAACTTGGATAATCTCAAATGCATTATGCTGAGCAACTAGCTTGGAGGTGTGGCTATCCTTAATGAATATGGACACACCTCCACCTTTAGTGTTTCGGTCCGGGTTTGGTGGCTGAAAGGTGTGGTATGAATTATAGCCTGGTAATGCAGGGGTGCTCTCTGGAGCTTTGAACCAGGTCTCAGTCACTGCACAGATGTTAATGTTGTCCATTTTAAGGAGTGCCTCGAGAGAGTGCATTTTGAGGTTTAGACTTCTAGCATTGAGTAACATTACCTTCAAATTTTGCATGAACATTGCCTAAAAAAGGCACTATAGGGGTGACAACAGCCTTAGTCAGTAACCTGAATCCCAGGGGCAAAGCATCATGGTCTGTCGATCATGTCATCCCAGGCAGACAAATACTGGATCCCTTTTGAATGACACCAGAAGCTTAGCCAATTGTTGATGTCAATAATTTTGTCCTTATATTGTGGTATCATTCTGGGTGAAGGTAGGATGCTACTCAGGGCTAGGGTCATACCTACCTGGGCCACATGATCCGAGACTTCTTCCATGTCTCTTTTCATGTAGCCCAGGGAGGTACATCTCAAGTCATTCATTCCAACATGGACAATGACAGAATCATATTCGTACTTGTTGTGGAGTGACTTGAGTGCATGCGTTATGTGGCGGATCCTGGCACCCGACAGGCAGCTGACTGTAATTTTCTCCTTGTTCAGCCTGGTGAGTGGGACATCAGTGTGCCTGACTATAGAGTCACCTATGACTAAAGTGTTGGGTACGTTGTCTTGCCTTAGGGGCTGTTGTTGGGTGGCACACTGGTGTTGTGAGCTATGTGACACTTTGGTTGTGATTGATGTTTGTTTGCATTTCAGCTTCAGAGGTCCTTGTTGCTTGGGCAGGTTACTGTTAAGGGACTCCACATATGTGGGTTTAGTGTTGCTATATGTGGGTGTTGGTGGTGTGGGTTTAGAAGGGCTATGTGTTGCTTGAGGTGTAGTGCAGGTGTTAACCTTCTCCTCCTCTTGACTGCCTAGCACAATCTTGGGTGGAGAGAGCTTTGCTTCCAGTTTGGCTATGTGAGTGCATCTGTCAAAGGTTGTAGTGTTGGATGGTAGGAGGAGAGGGTTGTCTGTGTACATGAGGTAATTGCTGAATTTCCCCAGTATGCCCAGATTCACCAGGTGGACAGGAGAAATCACCGGAAGCTGACCCTTGGACATGCCTGGTTTGGTGCTTTTTTTTTTTTGTAAAGTACAAGAGATGTTTTCCCTTACCTTAGCAAGGTACTTTGCAGTTATAGGCTGTTTAGTGCCTACAATTAATTTCTCCTTGTTAACAAGGGGAGTTGAGTGCTTGTATCAGTTTAAGACTTCCTAGTGCTTTCCAGCAGGTTATAAAGTAAGTGCTAGTCACAGGGATGCTTAAAGGTAAGATGAAAAAAATGGTTTATCCTAAACACTGCAGTGTGCACTAGAGGAGTTAGATGTGAAAGTAGCTAACTTAAGTGGTACCTGTCTAAAAAGTTAAGTTTTAGTGGACAGTCACTATTTTTAAAACAGCGAGATAGATTGAAAGGGGTGGTCACTTTTGTATTCCGGTACTATGGAATACAGTAGGATGGCCAATAAATTTAAATAGTTGAAGGGGAGGGGTTTCACAAAATGTTAATTTTGTACTTACTCACACGAGCCAGTAAAAACAGACTAACAATGCCTTCCCCATCCCTGGCCTCAAACTCAGGAAGTCCCTCCATATGAATTTTAATGACCTCACCTCAGGTCTATATCACATTATCGAAATTCCAAAATATCGAACACCATAAGCTCGACCTTGGAATCTTGAAATGTGATATACTTGAATGCTCAGAACAGCGAATTTTTTCCAAGGGAAAAAATTGCTGTTCCAAGAAAACACACACACAGCACAAGCACACCAAAATACATAATCCACACACACACACTTCACAAAACCCTACACTAAACTGTACATACACTACTAGCTATCCACTTACCTTAACCCAACCCTAACCCTAAGGTCCCTAACTAACGCACACTCACCTTACCCACTCCCTAACCCTAAGGTCCCTAACCCTATGGTCCTTAATTATCTCACACTCACCTTACCCGCTCCCTATCCCTAAGGTCCCTAACTATCACACACTCACCTTACCTCGGTCCGTTCGCGCACTTACCTTAACCCAGTCCATCACCTTCGCACTAGAGTCAAGGAAATAGCGAAGCCACAGAAACAGCCCACTGAATACTTTCACTAGGAAAATATGCGGTGTTCTGCAGCTTCGCTATTTCAAGCATTCGCTGAATAGGGGTTGATATTAGAGCATTCGATGTTTTAACACTTCAGTGTTTTAATATAGACCCCTTACCTCATATCCCTCATTCAGTGCTCAGATTAAAGGCTATCTCAATTCTTAGTCAATTTGCAAATGCTTTCCCTCTGACAAATCACCCAGTCTCCCACTTTCCCCTTCACCAGTCAGGCACCTTTGCCTTCCTCATATTATTTCCCCTGCAATAATATGTGACATCTCTTCCACACGTTATGCGTTGTACATAGTTAATTTCTCTGTGGCCTTGCCTTACTGTTGCTATCTGTTAAACTTTCTATTCGATCTTTTCATTATTTCCCTCTCTTCTTTTTCTTCCCTCCTTACTCTAACCATCCCTTCCTACTGGCCCTTATACCTTGCACTTTGTTATTACTACTGTTACTGATTAATTGATTGATCGATTATTATCTTTACAAAACATTTTGTTTGTATCCTTAATACTTCTTGTTAACTTGCTTATCTACTGTCATTTATATTTATCCAGGCTAAGACTGAAATAGATCTATATGGATCAGTGTTCTACGCTGATTTGACCAGTCTTGTGATGGTGTGAAATCCCAGAAACATGGTAGAGTTAGTGCAGGTAATATACAAGGACCCAATGATGCAAGTACCAACAGTGATGGGATTTACAGAGGGGTTCTCATTGAGAGTGAGAGTACATCAATTTTCATTTCTGAATCCCCTAATGTTCACCCCAGTGATGTATTGCATTAACAATAGGTTGGAGGGGGCAGATTAAAAAATGCTGTATGCAGATGATGTGGCATTACAATCAGATTCTGGAAAACATCTTCAGCAAACATAGTGGAATGGAATGGAATGTGAAAGCGAAGGCACAAGGAATAAAACACAAATAAGACAGTCGTCATGGAAGAAAATGGAGGAAATTAGAAGAAGCTGAAAACTGAGACTGAAGGGAAAATAGTAGAACAGCTTAGCTTCTAATATGTGGGAGGGGTGGTTGACAGAAGGGAATTCTGAATAAGGAGGTCAAAGTCAGAATCAGATGGCTGTAGCCAATTGACACAGAGTCTCACAGGTAATATGTGACAGAAGAATGCCAAAGAAGCTGAAAAGTAAGGTGCGTAAAACAGTAGTGGGATGAGTACTACTATATGGTACAGAAACCTGGGAAACGAAAGCAGAGCAATTGAGGAAGCAAAAGGTGATGCAGATGAAATGCCTGAGATGGGTATAAGGATGCACCCCAATTAACACACGAAGAAATGAGAACATCACAGCAGAAGCAAAAGTAGCTTCATTTGCAGAGAAGGTCAAAGAGAACAGATATTTATGGTTTAGGTACATGTGGAGAAAAACAGGATAATCTGGTGAATTTGGAACAGACAGAAAGTAGGCAAGCAGAAACATAGGTGTCCAGCAAAGAGATGGATGAATTTCATGAAAGATGTGGCAGTTAGGCATGACTATCAATGAAGGTATGAGAGTGTCATTGAATCAGGATAGATGAGGAAAATTGACATGACACCCTAACCTCATATAGAAAAATGGGAAAAAGGGGGTTATTGATGATAACGATTCCTAAGGTAATTTGTGATAAGTGAGAGGGTAAATGTGATTCCCACAAAGAGTTTATTAGGGACTATTTCCAATATTTCAGTACCAGGCTTTGAGAGCTCATGGTGTTTACTCGAGAGAAATTAATATAAAGTGCATGGCAGCAAAAAGCATGCTATGACAGGACTGCTAAGGGCAAAGAATATGGTGTTAAGCAGAAGGTAATGATGCATATACCTGTTTGACACATACATGCAGGTAGTGTGACAAATATAGTGATTTTTAATAAAGTGTGGTATAGACAGGGAGAAAGAGGCCGAAAGAAAACCTCTGTTTTGTTAAAATGATGAAGCCCTACCATAATACCGAGATACTGATGCTCAGTATCTCCCAATGGTTACAGGAGAAATCAAAGTAGACATTTCCCATGAGCCTCAGTCTGACACTACACAGGTAATACTTTAAAAACAGATACTTCCTACCGAGGTTCAGGAAATCTGAGCTGCACTGCAGGAGTCTGGAGGCAAATTGATAAGCCAGGGTATACATGGCCATTGGAGTATGGTATGGTCACAGGGACTCAGTAGCATATCAAATAGGTTCATTGCCGAGATCCTGAATGAACTAAGCAAGCTTCATGAGAGGAACTGCAGGAGACATTGGTTCTGGAGGTAATCCAGGATTCAAATCTCTGAGATTTGGTACTTTGGAAGAGCCTTTGTGCTCTAATACTAGTATCCCATTTTAATCTCTTGCCTTTTTTTCTCACTGCTGGTTGGTTTAAATAAAGTTTTGTTGTACCTTACTTGACTGCTAAGATTCTGGACTGCAACAGTGCTGGGATGTTGCATGAATTTACTGCTGTTTTGTTACTGCCCTTCCCATGCTCATTGAAGGTTTCACAGACCATGTGTTGGTTCTGGCCTTCCATGTAATCTAACATTCCAGACCTCACTGACTGTCTTTAATGGTGAAGGATAATGGTGTACAAAGACATGCATCTGGAACGTTTCTCTCCGGGCCTCCGCTGAAAATTGGCTTTGTTCCAAGTCAGACTTTTCTGGTAAACAAATAACAAATAAAATAAAGTCAGGGAAAGCAGCAGGCTCTACTGTGGTCACAGCTGATATGATCAAGGTGTTGGTTGAGTTGGGAAGAAATGGCTACTGAGGGTACTTATAGCAGTATGGAGAAAAAGAAGTATCCCAGATGACTGGTTATAAGCATTTTAGTGCCAGTGTACAAGAATAAGTGGGATATTCATAACTGTGGGCAGTATAGCGGTATTAAAATCCTGTTGCACTGCATAAAAGTGATGGAGAAGTGAGTGACAGATTAACAAACAGCATAGTAGAATGGAAGATGAAAGATAAGGAGTTCAGATTAAATCAGGGTGTAGCATAATTGTCCCAATGTTTGCAGTGAGACAGATGGTGGAGAAGAGGCTAAAGATGAAGAAGGAGTCCATCTGGACAATCCTAAACCTAGAGAAAGAATATGACAATGTCATTAGAAAACTGATATGGGCAGTCCAGAGATGATTTGAAGTAAGGAAAACATTGATAGAATTAGAGGTCTGTGTACAAAGGATTAATGGCAGATATACAAATGGGGTTACCATTCAGAGAGGGTGTACCTCAGGGTTTATGATGGATTACTTTACCAAACTGGTCAGAAGGGACAGATCAACAAATCTACCTTATGCAAACAATAATACATTACAAGAAGACTCTAAAAAGAAACGCCAGCAAATGATAAGGGAAATGGATGTAAAACAGAGGGCGCATGGGATGAAACTTTGTACAAACAGGACAGTTGTCATGGCAGCAAATGGATGAAATCAGAAGCTGAAAATTGAGATAGAAGGGAAAATAATGGAGCATGTTAATAGTCAAGTATCATTGAGGGATAGTTGATAAGAAGGGAAGTCTAAACATGGAGATAAAGTGCATTAGATGGATTGTAGAATGCACATTGTGGGCCAGACAAAGAAATTCTGACATCGGAGTAGAATTGAAAGTAGCATCAATCACTGTAAAGTTCAAAGAGAGCAAACTGTGGTGGTCCAGGCACATGTGTAGGAAAGCAGATGGTCTGACGAAGACAGGCAGGCAGAAGGCAAGAGGAAATGATATACAGCAAAGACATGGACTGTGTGGCAGATTACCTATGACAGTCAGACATGACTGGTGAACGTAGGAGAGTGGCAATAAATCAAGCAAGATTGCAACAGTTGACACAACACTCCAACTCCATGAAGAAAATAGAAAAAAGGGGGGTGATGTTGATGACGGTGAGACTTTAGTGGTGCAGGTGCTGAAGAAGAAGAATGGCAGCACCAGGTTCTATGCAGGATATAGGAAACTGAATAGTCATACAAAGATAAATGTTTATCTCATTCCTATGACAAATAAAGCATTTAGAAAAGTTAGGTTTGGCTAAGAATTTGTCTACAACTGCCCTCATGAGCCAATACCCACATTGAATCAAGAGTGAGAGATGGGGAAAGTTGACACAATATCCCAACCCCATACAGAAAATGGGAAAAAAGGGGGGTTGATGATGATGATCATTACATGATCACAGTAATGACGACATATGTATGGTTTCAGTGAGGGAAAATACAGCTTTTGTTACCCCTTCAGTTAATCATAAAGTCTTTTTGAATGCCAAATTGGTCCAGCCTTTCAAGAATTTAGTAGACCACGTGTTATCAGGAGCTGGTGACATCATTTGTTTAGCTGGATAGTATTTTAATCTACAGGTAGTCCTAACAGCAACTTGTTCAACATGTTACAGAGGAGGGAGACAGAAGAAAAAGGTCAGGGTCACCTACTAGGGTAAACAAGTGTCAGGCAGGAATGCTAAAAGTGTAGGTAGAAGGAAGATAGAGCCACTGCCTGTCAAGGTGGTGGCTATTCAGACAGGACCTATTCCTACCACCAAGAATGCTAAATCTCAGAAATGTATAAAAAGTATATATACATTGTAATCATGTTTGATTTTGTACTCCCCGTGCATAAGATGAGGAATTAGGTAAAGCAGAAAGTGAGGTTTACTCTTAACTCAAGCTTTGTCTATTGAGGGTGCATCAAGGAAATGTGCTTCAGGTCCAGGAATGGAGAAGAGATAAAAGGATGCTGTAACTAACTCAGGCAAGTGACAGCATTTTGCATATGTGAAATGTAAACATGTAATACAATTCACAATTTTATGTGATTAGAAAAGATGTATATAAACCTGCAACTTCTGGTAACAATGTAATAAATCTATGAAATGCATAAAACATCTATATATGTTGCAAACATGTTTTCATATAAAAATATGTAAATCATACATGTAAATTTTTTTAAAGACTGCACATGACACGATATGATTTAAAATTGAGATTAACTGCAAAGTATAAATTGTGAAATAATTTCTGTAAGAGAAGGTACAACTGACATTAAAGAAAAGGGCATAAGTCATTTCATTTTATTATATAATATGAGAGGGGATGGTAGACAGCAGCAAAAACATACACACACAGAAGTAGCTAAGCTTCATGGACATGAAGTGACTGGTTATTTAAGGCATTACATAATGGAACTGTCCAAAAAACATTGTCTATTGTTTGAATCTAACTGAAAGCCAGAAGGCCAGACTCTGATGCCACGAGGCAGGAATCACTTGCTCTGTTGCAGGAGAGAGTGGGACTTATTTGAGAAGATTTGTGCTAACTGCATATTTTTTTGTAGTGACCATCCATGAGAGACCCTCTCAAAGGTCAAGTAAGATAATACTCTTACTATTAAACCCTCCCTCTGCCATTGAAGGCCCAGCTCACAGAAACCATTTGAAACAGATTTTTGAGGAATCTTGAAGGAGATAGATGAACTTTGCTCTCCCCATGCAGAAGGAAGTTTGTGTTATTTTGCTTACCTATAGTGCCGTACAATTTTTGGTTCTGTTGACTGGTCCTGGTAACCCTTTAGCTAGAGGTCTATTTAAGAAATATTTAGCACATTAAGCAGACTTTTTATGTTGCTTTGTGTATTTGCCTTCCTTTTTTAATATTTAACGTTTACTGCAATGCTCACATTTATTTTAATAAAATGTGTATTTAGAAAAAAAGCCTGTGGCTGTTTATTTATTTACTTATTTATCAGTAGCAGGTTACTAGAGGGAAAAACTGCTTGACTAATCCTGCTATCAGCTCTTATATTTTGTGTCACATGCTGTTTAAGACTGAAGCAGTTGCTAGAGTTTTATAACTTGATTGAGATAGTGGCAGTTCTACCTAATGCAGAGGGGGCTGTACTACACAAAGGTTTTGTTGCATCTTGTGGAATTTATTGTGTGTTTCGTTGTGTATGTGTACAATAGTAAAAAGTTGGGAAGGCCTATGAAGCTAGGGCCTGTAACTCTGCTCTGCAGTTATTTAGTTTGAAGCCTGATTGGATTATGTCAACCCAATAGCCTATGCAACAGTGCACATTTTCATCACACTGTTCATAGTTTCATAGGTTGACAAACTTCATATGTTTAAAGATTTGTATGCGGTTACCACTAGGCATGCAGAAATGAGTCCACTAAAAAGTCTAAGCAACTTTCATATTTGCCTCAAAGCATTGCCTGATTAAATGACTTGCCTGAGGTCCCACATAAGGTAAAGAGGGGATAAAGGAATCAAATACTGGACTATAGGAGCTGTTTTTTAACAGCTCATAACCTAATCCCTCTGCACTTAACCGACTTCACATTATTTACTGTTATTTATATTTATACGTATAGATTTTAGTGAGCCAACTGACCAGATCAAAGGACAACAGCTCCTGTCCTGCAATATTGGTCCCATGGGGCCAATCACATATTTTGTAGTACTGATGGAACTGTAAGGCTGTACTATCATGCATAACACATACATGATTCAGTGTAGACTCAGTCATCCCTGCACTCCTAGCAAGGTCAGTAACTAGTTTCCTCAGTACTGCACTAGGAAGAATTCCATAGCTAGAGTCTAGCTTTCTCCCCTTCTCCCCTTCTTTAGAGATGAGTAGTCCAGACTTCAGCACTGCATGCCTCAATCCTGGGCCAGGCCTTTTGCATTAGGGTTCATTAGTCCAATCTAGGACTTTGATGACCCAGTGAAAATAAAATCTTCCACATTAATGACAATATCTCATGCCACAGCTTGTGACCCAGCGGAGAGCATGGAATGCATGTACCAACAACTGCAAACAGTTTCACAAAGACTGAAAGCAAACCATGTATTGTCTCCAGTGAGAGTGTACAGGACAAAAGTATGAACTTCTTCCAGGACAGGTAGGTCTCAGATTAGCTCAAGCACCAGACACAAGCAGAAACTTGAAGCCTAAATGAGTCATGGTATCATCATATGCTTCTCCAGGATCCCTCTCATAAATGTTAGACTTGATAATGCAAGCCCTCGCACCAAATTTCAGCCCTCATTACAAGATAAGAACAAATGTTTTTGTGAACTACCTCACACCCCTGATAACTATGTATTCTAACTCTGAGGTCACCAGTGTTCAGAATATATATATATATATATATATATATATATATATATATATATATATATATATATATATATATATATATATATATATATATACACACACACACTTCCACAGCTGCTATAATAGTTTTGTCATTGTGAGTATTGCAATTATTTCTTCAAAATTATACCAGGTATCACCTTCTTGAGCTTTTGAACCCAGTGACCTAAGAAAAATATACTGTCAGATACTAAGTTGTTCCATAATTTTGAAAACTATCCAGTCCATATCCCTTTCAAAGGTGATATTGTAACTGAAACCAAGTTCTAAATATGTAAAGGCTGATGCCATTTATGACTTAAACACATAAGGTCCTGTCACTACCCTATCTAGAAGGTATTTATTTTAGTCTGAAAGGCATGCTAAATAATATAACCTTGATAACATTCGAGAGGATTTTATGTGTACAGACATATCAAAAAATATAACAAGGTTCTCTTTCAATTAAACTGTTAAGTAGAGCCATATCATGGCTAAATAGGGACTTGGGCAGGGTAATGGACCAGCTCCCCCTGGCAATCATTCCAGTGGCTCTTTACTTGGCTCTCTCTTCCTCTCTAATTACCATGAACACTGTTCAAACCTACCACTGTTCAGCTATGTTCTTTACTTTTACAGTGATTACAGAGATACTAATTTCATTTAAAACTTGTATTTCACATTTTATAGCACAAACAATGATGGCCATTTGCTAAACAAAAAAAGTTGCACATTGAAAACAGACCTAGTATGAGCAACAGTACATTTTATTCCCTTGAAACTCACATTAATTGAAAATGTATCTGGCCAGGGACAGATTAAGTCTACCTTAGATTCCGGGCTGTTTTCAAATCATAGGCTCCCGGCACTCATTTTTAGAATGATCCACAAATGTATGGGTTCTTTGATTCACCTTCTTGATTAGTTTAACTTATATTTTTGTTTAATACAGCAAGTTTTCTTGTTTATTACATCAACATTTCTTAGAATGCATTTGAACGTATTTTCCAGTAAGTAGTGAATATATATATATATATATATATATATATATATATATATATATATATATATATGTATATATATATATATATATATATATAGATATAGATATAGATATATATAAGCCAATAATGATAAAGTATTCCTTTCAGAGCATTTCAATTATGTGTGGCCATTCAAACTGCAGTTGATATAATCCACTATTATCTGTATAATTACATCACATGTCTGATTGTGATAAAAATGGCCAAAGTAAAGTAGTCCAGTTTGTTCTACACAAATATATACCAGTCCTGTAAAGACAGACTACTGACTTTTTTAAGTTTATCAGCTCAGCAGGGTCATTTTTATCTATAGAAATCCTCTAATCCCAGCAGTTATAGTTACATTGTTGACTGCATACTTCTCCAATTTCTGTGTCCAAAAATTAACAATAATAATAACCTAAGTCACATTATTTCAAATTTGTTACAAACAAATCACAGTAGCCAATGTATTCCTATTTAATTCACATACACACACACACACACACACACACACACACACACACACACACACACACACTTGTCATGCAAAGCCAAATTAAAGAATGTGTACAAAATTACCAGAAACAAGCATAAGGTACCTTCATTCACAGAGAGCCTCCCCACCCCCACCAAAGGTTATAGCCACTTTGTTGACTTTACGTACCCCTTATTGCAATGAAGAAATAAATGACATGTACTTTATTATCATCTTTGGAAGAACTGCATGAAATTGTATGAAAATCATTTGGCTTTATACCATAAGATCCATTTATGAAGGCATAAGAAATAATACCCTACTGATAACATATTTTAAGTTATTATGGACATTCTCAGCAGAAGTAAGTCATCTGAATAATTCCACATTAAAGAGAGCTGTTACTAATTCAGAGGTTGCTGCTGGCTATACCAATATTCCATTACTTAGTTGACTCTTGCCAATTACGACAAATACCCTGTCAGTGTACGTAGTGTTTTTTTTTCTTTACTTTTACAATTATTACAGAGATATGGGTTTAATTTACAATTTGTGTTTCAAATTTTACAGAAAAATACTAGCAGACATTTTCTGAACAAAACAGCACTCTCACATTGAAAATAGATTTGGCATGAGAAATGGGAAACATCTCTTCCTTTGAAATTAACATTTAGTGAAAATAAATTTGTTAACCCATTAAACTTCAAGAGATGTGCTGGGATCCATACTCATATAGCATATACTGAAGTACTAATTATTGCTTATCTTATTGTACAAGAACTCAAAAGACAAATGTATAATGTAACCATTCAGGCACTATTTAAAAACCTGGGACAGACCACTGGACAGAAATGCCCCTTTTTAGGACCAGCCCAGGAGTACTGTCTGTGGACTAACTTGGCATACAGAAGACAAATGAAGGCTGAGGGAATCACACCATGTACTACTTGAAGTAGCTCTTAGCTCATGGTCTTACTCATCTGCACTAAGTGCTATACAACTGTTGTAGCCTAAACACAGTGCATTTCACTCCTGTGTGCCTGCAAGAACAAGCTAATTAAAAAGCAAGACAAAATGAATTGGCACTTAGTGGAAGCACAGGCTGCACCATGCATTTTTGCATGCATAACCTTTCTGTAAGGTTAACTCAAGTTTGTCAGTGTGGCTGTCAGTTTGGGACTTTTGTTCCTATTGGGAGAGTAAAACTTCAATATCTGAAGATGTACATAGTTTTGTCTGTTAGTATTAAGTTAATGGGTCTTAAGGGGGGTATTGGGGCTACATTTTTTGAGGGCTTTCAATAAAATAAAAAAAATGTTTTGTAAGATGTGACATAGGCTGAAATGGATATGACAAGAAACAAATGTATAAAACTTCAAACTGCCAAACAGTGTATGCATATGGAACTAGATATTTAACAAAAAAGGTGTTATACATAAAAGGTGTGAATGATAACTTTTTAATGTGGCAATGCTTTCTGAATGTCTTTAAATCTCAATGGTCTCAGAAAAATACAAAAAAGAAAGAGTAGTGAACTATATTAAAATATAGAGTGTAAATAGCTATGCTACAGAAGACACCCTTAGAAAGAACTGAACATGTGAATTTGATAAAGAAATGTTTTCAGGATATTTATTCAGCAGAATACCTGAGACAAAAGAAAACAGGAGTAGTTGCATTAATTGCAAGAGGAGCTCCAACAGTAATAGCAGAGGATAAAAAAGATATTAATGGCAGATTTGTAGTGCTAAGTGGCTACTAGCAAGGGAAGAAGATTACACTGGCATGTACTTATATTCCACGTAAAACTGCTATAATGGAGCTTAAAACTCTCGGAGAAATAGCCAGTTTTCAGCAAGGAATATTACTTATATAGGTGGGGACTGGAATGTGATTTGCAGCAGTAAAGATGTGTCTGGAAAGTATAACAAAGTAGGGTAGATTTTTGAAGAAATTTATAAAAATATTTGGCATGGAAGATAGAACTTCAGTAATAGGAGTTCAGATTGAATTTACTTATTATTCCCCAAGATATGATGGCTGGGCTAGGCTAGACAGAATTTACATTTCACAAGAACATGTGTATTTAAAGAAGAACCACACCCACTGACTCAAAAACATGTATATTTCATCAGGGTTTGGTGTTTCCTACATTTTAGCACCATTCTGGCACTATTTACAGGTTTTTACATATAGTTATACATAATTTCTGAGTCTGACCACATGGGGTCTAGCATCTTGAAGTGATCCTGATTGTTTAGTCTGCCTCTAGGTATCCCACAATGGAGTGCTTGTCTGTAAAAATTACATCACACAGGTCTCTTATTTGCTAAAGCTGCTGTCACTGTATTGATTTTACATGTATGCACTGTTGTCTTTCAGTCATGTAGTTTTAAGTAACATTTTATGCCGTTCAATGACTACATAAAACACAAACAGTGCAAATGCCACAGAACAGACTTTCAAAGTGCTTTTTAGTGCTGCTTCCTTTTAGAATGGCTAAATCGCAGTCTTTTGTGAAGCCTGAATTGTAATATATTAGCCCATTTCCCATCCCCTTCACATCTAACTTCCCTAGCTGTCAGAGTGCTAAGGGTAATGTGAGCTATTACCTCTTGTGATTTGCAGGTCACAGTAGGAGACTTGACAAATTTTCTTTTTCTACTCTTTACTTTATGTATGAGTAGGGGAAGGAACAGGGAGCTGTGACATCACAGCACGGGTGGGTTTTTAGGACGGTCATGTGGATGTCAGTTTTGGGAGGGAATTGGCCAGAAAACTACCTGTATTTATTGGCCTTGATGACATCAGTGAATTGGAGACTGCAGCAAGCTTTTCCAGAGCAGGATAAAAGTCTTTTAAAAGTAATACCACCACAGTATGGTAAGGTATTGTTCTAGTGGAGAGAATCTGTTGATTTAAAATATTTTAAATGCTGCATTCTTGTTTATTCATAGCAATGACTGTAAATAGGGAGAAAAAGGACAAAGAAGTTGAGCATGTAATAATAGAATCCCATTGTTGTTGTGACACCTGTGCCCTGGCCCAGCAATCAAGCAGCCTCAATCCTCACCACTAACACCAGTGAGAAGCGTCTCATATAGGAGGAAAGGATAACAAATACACACAGTAAAGTGCAATTTCCCTTAGGACCACACGGAAATCACAGTCAGTCCAGGGCTGGCGCTCCCTTGCTATCCAGGTTCCCAATAAGACTCCCCACTGGCACAGCTATAAGGTCCAGATCTCAGCCTAGTGAGCAAGCTAAAATCTCCAGCACCCTCTCTGTCCAACCAGTGCTTCATGTCCCTGCCCAAGTAGCTGGCACACACAGACACACACACACACACACACACACACACACACACACACACACACACACACACACACACACACACACACACACACTTTGAGAAGAGTTTATGCAACCACAAATACACTCCTGGTGAAGGCTGGCACAGGTTCTCCAGCTGTACCCCTTTTTCCTAGACTATACGGTAGTACCAGCTGCCACCACCCACTGATATTTATCAGCTACTCAAAGGCCCTTGAAAATGTATCCAATTATTACTGTGCAATATTATTATCCAATTGGTTGTATAGCCTAGGGCTAAAGCTAGAGGAATGACCTTGTATAATTTTACCAGAGGCATGCAAGTACTCTAAAAAGCTTAAATTATTTATACAAAAACAGCCACAGTTGAAAGGGTTTAAAATATTTAATAACAAATAGACAAACACAAGACAATAGTTTTTACTACACAGTGCTAGTCAAGAGTTCAGAGATCACAGAGAAATACTTAAAATAATTCAGTAGTACAGTTCTGACATCACAGAAAAACACAGTCTAAACTTTCTAGTGTCTAGCTATTTTTAAGAGAAAACACAAATCTAAGATAAACTTACATATAGAGCAAGACAGCGCTGGTGAGTTGGATGGTCAAGACAAAAATGCTTCATGCTCTCTGATTCTCTCTGTTTTTAAAATCACATTCCTGGTTCACATTACTTCATTCTTCACACTTCCCTGGGTTCTCAGGCTAACAGAAACTACATTTACATTCTTCACCTCTGGGCAGAAACCAGAGCAATAAAGGACATTTATGCATGCAAATTCTGGCCATTAACTCTGGCCTTAAAATAATAGGCAGGATGCCTCACTCTAGACTCACTGGCTCCAGGTTTTAACATCAAAGGGTCACAATATGTTTTACTTGGTCAATAGGATGTACTATTGTTACATTATTTTCCAGTTCCACATGTAACACTATTTTTACCAATGAAGACAACAAGCCTGTGGTTTACATTAATATTTACAGATGACAGAATTATCTCCAAAATTCTATCTGGCTAGGCTGGCAGCCTTCACTGATCTTCACACAATCTTCACAGTTGTCCTTTAATTGAAGGTCTTGATATGCACCCAATTAGTATTTCAGCTCATATGCCAATAATAACTAAAACAAAGACACAGGGTAATTAAATAAAAATGAGACACACTTTCTCATCTATCTGTTGAAAAGAGAGGAATTTAGACAGGATAGAAATTTCTTCTGAAAATATAGCTACGGAGTGGGATAAAATTAAGGTGGAGTTTAAAAATAGTGTGGAAATAAAAGAAAGGGAGCTATGGTTAGGAAATAACAAGAATTATTTAGAGGGACTGACAAATGTTACATTATTGCAGAATGGGGGACTCTCACAGAACAAAAAGAGGATCAACTGCAGAATGCTAAGTAGAAAATAAGGGAGTACCTTGAGTTTAGAAAGATTGCTGTTAAGCAGCTGTTTTTGATAATAACACTAGAGTACAAAAGCTTTTAGCGCAATGACTCAGAAAATAGAAACAACTGTTGTCAGCTTAGGGAGCCTATTAAAAGGAAGGTAACAAGAGATGCTGTAGAGGTATTAGAAATATTTTGTAAATTATATGAAACACTGTATAAAGCAGAGAAGTATGGAAATCAAGAAAAGATACAAAAGGAAATGTTTATGGAATAATTAAATATGCCAAGGTTAGAGGTAGATGAGGCTCAATTACTAATGGTTAGGATAAGAAGAGATGAGATAAAAATTGTGATGTATAACCAATCTACAGGAAAGTTCCCAAGAGTAGATGTATTCCTGTGGAAGTTTGGAAGGTAGGAGGGAAAAAACTGATAAAGATCTAGAAGGTTTTGTTTAGCAGTATTTTAAGAGGAGGAAAAGTATCAACATCCTGGGAGAAAGCAGTGGTAGCTGTAATACCTAAAGAGGGTAAAGATCCACCAGAACCAGCTCATATAGGCCCATTTCAATACTAAACCATGACTATAAAGTGTTTATGTCTATAATGACTAAAAGAATGACACAAGTAATGCCAAAATTGATAGATATGGATCAATGTGGTTTTGTGGAAGGGAGGCAAACATTTGACAACATTAACAGAACATTGATGATCCAGAGGGAAGCAGAATGTAACAAAATACCATTGTTTTTGGTGGGTCTTTATACAGAGAAAGCATTTGACAGAGTAAAGTGGGACTTCATGAGCAGGGCAATGGAAGCATTTGCATTTCATGAAAAAAATTTAAGGTTGATTAGTAGGATAGATGAAGGCTGAGACGTGACAATTAAAGTGGGTGGGGTCATTTTTGATCATTTCTGCTTCAGCAGATGAACCAGGCAGGAGTATTGTCTTTCCTCTTTGTTATTTGCATTATATTTAAAACCACTGGCAAAAAAATAAGGGACTCAGAAACTCAAGGATATAATTGGTTTGGTAGTCAAAAAAAGCTGGCTGTATTTGCAGATGATATTATTTAATGCCGGACAAAACCAGGAAGAGACATTACACATTTATGGAACATTTTGAGACAGTTTCACATCTTTTTGGGATAGAAAATTAATGAAGCTAAAACAAAGGCAATAGCGGTAAATTATGTACTGACACACAAATTGGTTCAGCAATATCCCTATTTATGGGAACATGATAAAATGAAGGATTTAGGAGTATGGATTAAAATGATTCTATTGTGGCAACTAAGGATATGCGGGAAGAGATTAAACAAAACATAATACAAAAACTGAGAAAATTGAAGCTTTACTGTATGGATATGAATAGTAAGATGCAAGCAGTCAAAATGCTTTTCGTCTCTTTAATGTCTTATACACAGGCTAGACATATATATCAACCAGAGGAGAAGTTGTGGACAGTAATTCATAAAGAGCTGAAGGACATTATCTGGTAGGGGAAGATGGCAACAGTCAAGTGGGATAAGCTTATTCTTCCAGTAGAACAGGGTGGAGTGGGATTACACAATTTGAAGGGGTATTTCAGAGCTGCACAGTTAAGACTCCTATACATAGCACAAGCAGAAAACTATAATTCAAAGTAGAAAGGGATGATGTTGAAACAGGGGGTAAGCTCAAGAAACAAGTAGAGAATGGGATTTTGGATGCTGGCCTTTAAAGAGAATAACAATAGTCATACAGAATATTATATCCACAAAGTAGCAGAAAGTATTCTAAAAACTAAGCCAATATGAGATTGGAGAAAGGAGAGTATGTCAGTAGGGATGAATGCAATTAGGGGTAGAGACAATAGGCAAGAGGGAGCTGAAATTTATTGGAGAAAACTAGAAAAGGAACCAAGGTATTGGGAACAAATAATTATAGAGGCAAAGATGATATAATGGGAAGTTGCCAAGAATTTATTTGGACTACGAGTTAAAAATTGCCTTCCCTATCAAGGACTGATATCAGAGTATAGACAAAGAGAAAGAAATTGGGAGGTCCAAAATGAAAGACCATCAGTGTTCGAGGTTTAGTAGAATCTAGAACAGAAGCTGCCATTAAAAAAGGAATAATTAGTAGAGCGTAGAAAATATTGCATAACTATAAGAATCAATCATACGAAGTTAGAAACAATTGGGAAAAGAGACTGGATAAACAATTCACAAAGAAACAATGGGAGGATATATGTATACCTCCCAAATATGCAATAAAATCTAGAAGATTTAGGATTTTTGTTGGAAATGATTATATATATATTTTTATACCCCAAGCAGACTCCAGAGAATTTTTCTTCAGATAGATAGCAAATGTCAGAGGTGTGATGGGGAAGAAAGAGGTAACTGGGAACATATTTTCCGGCAGTGCTGTGAGTTGCCAGCCTTTAAGGCTTCCCTGTGGGATGTGCTGTCAGAGATGCTGTGTGGGCAGATTGGTGTGATGAGGGAGATGATTTTTCTGAGCTATGATAGAGAATTGGAATTGCCTAGACATGGTAAGGCCTTCCTGTCTCTAATTAACGTGGCTGCCAAAAAAGCAATTACTAGAAAATGGAAATCAAAATCTAAAATAATTATATTAGAAGCTGTGAATATAGTCACAGAGATAAAACAACTGGAACTGAGATTTTTAGAAAAAGGTAGGTGCATACCTCTCAACTGCACCAAATTCCTTCGAAAATACCATTTTTGGGCACAAAATAATAAAGTGCCACAAATTCTCAAGTGGCCCTTTTAAATCCCGATTTCATTTTTTATATTTTTGTGTTTCCTATGTGCTCACTGACATCATTGCTCAGCACCAATGTGCCCCAAGGAATCATCAACATTCAGTGGTGGACATGGTGACATCAGAGCTGTGACAGTCCTCTGAGCAGTCTGGTTAGTTTGATCAAAGAAATTTCTCTTTAAATAAAAGTGGTGGAGTAACAGTGAATGGCAATAAGCCTACTTCAGAGTGTTTGACATTCAAAAATCTTTTACCTCATACTACCTCAATCTGATAGGCAGTGCCATTTTAATCTCTGCCTATTTCATGTTAGGTGAACCATTTCTGCAGAGTTTCAGTAAGGGAAGCAGAACACGCTAAATTATGCAGGAAAATAAAATGGCTAAACTTCAGTACATTTGTGCAAACTGCAGAATTTCCTGACTTCCCGTTCAAAGGGATTCAGTTCTGGTAAGTATGCAGAGTTTTGTACTGGCTGTAGAAGTGAAAGTACTAGTGGATCACTTATGTCCTTGTGCAACTCGAGGAGAATTATAGTAATTGTTTCCCATTGTTTATAAGTGAGAATGATTATGGCATTGCGAAGTAGTGTGTCAATGCTCTGAGTAGCTGTTCCCACATTTATGCTTGCGGGTCTCCTTGTTTTGAAAAAGGGGCTGTTTATTTATTTATGGGTTATAGTTGTTAACATTTGTTTCTGTTTAAAATGTCTGGTTGTGAAAAGTAATGCAAGGACTTGGAATCTTTTCGTAAGTAAACTGTCTTACTTGTAATCCATAATCCACATGTACGATATGGAGAGACTTTTGATTGGCAGTTGGGGGCGAGCAGCAGTTAGCAATTTTTTTTGTATTAGACAGGAACTGTTTAGTCTGTAAGCTCTGGAAAAAAGTTACACAGGTCATCGTTTACTTGGTGTGTTAAGAACAAAGACCAGCAGGTGCTATGTTTTACAAGTCGACTGAGCAGAAGATAATAACAGCAAGTCTTTTGTTATACAATACAAGTAGCAAAAGTAGTAAAAGAAAAAAGCAGGAGCAACACTGCCTAATTATTTTCTTTAGTACCCAAGTGGCACGAATAAATGCATGCAGTTTCAGAAAGCAGTGTATGCTTCACTCTATCAGCACATTCTTTTTATAGAAATGTTTTTATCTGTTTTAATTCATTTTCTTTGGATTCACTAATGTCGAATCTATACACTTTTTAACACATCCATTTAAAAACTGCAAGGCTGCAGTGACGTTTTCTAAGAATGTTTAACAAAATCTCCAGCTGTGAGAAGAAAGGGTGAGATGTCTTTTGTCATGCATACTTGAGGATTTGTGTGTGTGTGTGTGTGTGTGTGTGTGTGTGTGTGTGTGTGTGTGTGTGTGTGTGTGTGTGTGTGTGTGTGTGTGTAGGAAATTGGGGTTATTATAAATTGAACATGCACCACTAGAAATAAATTTCTGCTAAACGTAGCCATTAAAACATTGTTCTAATCTTTTATGATTGCATTTAAATGACATATTTTATTTCCCCTGCATCTTTCGTTATATCATACACTTAATTAGTCAAATGATGTGAACACTAGCTGACTTGAATTTGATTCATGCAAGAATAATGCTAAGCTTTCTATAGTATATTTCTCAACTGAATCGGATTTTGATTCAAGTTTTAGCTCTGTCCCTTTGAATCTCTCCTAAAACTTATGACTTTTGGAGAAATGGAGGTCATAACTCTCAGGTGTCCAGATTTTAGCAGAATGTCCATAGTTGTTGTTTCATATTTTTTATCTGTTCCTCATAAAACTTGAGGTTTCCTGGCAAATCAGGGAGTACTGAATTCATTAATAATGACAGCTATTTCAATTTCAGACTTTACATGTGTTAAGGTGCTAGGGATGCTGGACAGAAGTGCTGGATGGGAGTCCACACTCAATATGCATTATGATCTGAGCATACCTCTCAGGTGTACCTGATTACTAGGAAGGTTCCTCATTCTGAGTCATATAAATTGCATGATGTTGTACATTGCTCCCCTACTGAAAGGGTGTTACATACAGTTTTAAGATAATACCCATTGGGAAATGATGTTGAATCCTATTAATTTATCAAAAGATGTTTTTTTAAGTATAAAATGAAACATTTTAACAATCCTGTGAGCTTCCTAGCTGAAATAGCTAGCTGTTAATAGTTGTTTCACATTTTGCCCTTAGCATGTCTATTTAGGGTCTGGTTGTTAGCATTATATAAATAAAATACAATTGTTCTAATTACATTTTGTGTTACTTTGCCTGTTTTGCAGTGTGCGTGTTTGAATGTTGGTTTTCCACAATTCATTCAGAGTGGGCAGGGTTACATTATTATGTATGCAAATTTTATTTTAATCACTGTCCAGATTTTTGGCCAATTGTACCTACTTTTCATGGGCCTCTGTACAGATTTTTGATGATTCCAAGTTGAGAGGTATGGGTAGGAGCAAACTACACAGGAAAATAGGAACTGTGGGAATAATACATACAGGGGAGGAATGAGGTTTAAAACAAGGCAGGACTTAAATGAGCTATGTAATGTTTGACTGGAAACAATTAGGTAAATTATAAGTGATGTATAATGTTTGCAAATGGGAGTGTGTCAGCATGGTTTGTGATGTAAAATGCTTGCAACTAGGATTGTGTCAGTGTGGTTTGTTTAGATTCATATAAATGCATGATTGTTTATGTGATGGTTTAATAAAGATGTTTCTTGTTTTAAAAAAAAACATGTTATGTGGTGAATTACAAAACAATATGACTGACATTGACTAACTGTAATACTCAATAATTTACCAAAGAAAAACATTCATGGAGGTCTGGCAGTTGGTGTGGAGGATTAAGTCTCTTGCTGATATACAAGGTTTGAGTCTGAGCTAGTAATTTAATTAAATAGTCCTGTAAAACTGGGACATTTTACACATACACATGCACGCACACACACACACACACACACACACACACACACACACACACACACACACACACACACACACGTTCCTTTAGGTGCAAAGTACCTGCTCTTCAGCCAGCGTCTGTTCTGCAAGCTCGTCATTCCAAATGCTGTTGCAGAAATTCATTTCCATCTCATCTCCATGTGCTTCAAACTGCTACAGGACAACAACCAAAAAAAACTCTCCTGTTCTAGTAATTCATTTGACTGCCTGCAACGGCTGCAAGATTAAAATCTCATGCATGATTAAAATCTCTGCCAGTTCCTGAAATCCTGAAAGGTTTCATTCACAAGGTGTATGCCACCTCCCAATCTTATTGGCTGGAAAGTTCTGCCAATGAAAGAGAGCTGTTGCATACCAGGAAATCACAGGTAGGAAAGATTAGAGTTTTTTTTTCAAAAAAACTTATCTTTTGATTTATTTTTTCTAATATTGTATGGCCAGGACACGCAGCCTGGTTTCACTAAGTGTTGGATCCAGTTTTGCTCCTAAGGAATGTAGTAATCAGTAGGGCTATTGAGCTATCATAACAAATGTGTAGGATGGCATCGAGCACACCAATGTGCTTAAAAAAGTCAGTAGTACATAAGGTGAGAATAATGAGCTCCAATACTAAGCAAATGGGAATTCCAGGAAACACGTCACGAGCACGGATCACACAGTCCTATCCCTTAATGAACAGCAAGTTAAATAACTCCCGAACCAATACAAACATCCATCTGGAACTAGAGTAATATGCCATTTCTCAGTAATCAGCGTGTAGTGACCTACATTAAAAGCTTGGCAAGAGCCATGAAAAATCCTTGTGATTATCTCCACCTCCATTCCATCTGGAATGCCATCTGAGAGACTCTAGAGAGGAGCAGTTTTACAACAGTTGGACTAAAAAATCCACAGTGCTGTGCAGTCATATCTCTAGGACTGAACTAAAATGACATAATTTGGGGATATTGATTGATATGGGAAAGAAAAGATAGCAGCAAAGTTTCATACAGGACATAAATAACCAGCACATGACTAATTATGCTTTGAAAGAGACTGTGGAAATAAGAGCATGTTGAATAATCATGCATCCAGAAGTGATATTGAGATATTTGGGGTACAATTCAAGCAACCCCAGTCAACAAAAGCTACAAAAGCATTACAGGCATTCCACTACTCTGCACACAGTAACCATGCTAATAGGGAATGGAGCTTTTTAGTCAGAAAAAGATGTCAAAAAAGTTAATTTACTTTTGAAATAATAGAGAATAGGTAAGCCTTCCAATCCTCTAGGTATAGTCCATGAGTCTCTACAGATATTTTAAGTTCCTTGTTATGATATTTATGCCTGCCACTCTAGGATGTCATACTCTTCACTGAGTGCAGCTTCTCCAAGAGGGCAAACACTGTCCTTGTAAACACATCAGCAGTAACAGTCATACAGATGCATAAGTACAGGGTCCAGTGAATGTCATTCGTAGCTAAACCAAGTCAGGTCATTATGGATACATATTGCCTGGCACAGCCTAATACTCCTTATCCTTTCAAGACCCTGTTTCTGGACAGTGTCCATTAATTACATTGCAAACCACCTTTATGCCAGCTAGCATAGCTAAATACTTTGCACTTAGCCAGTCTGTCACAGAGGGATGTAATATTGTGACGCTGGGGGGGGGGGGGGTCAATGAGCATTTGAATAAAATTAACCCTAGTCCTGAAGAATCCTTTTAGCAGAAAACTGCTTCAGTGTAAGATCTTTGCTTTACAACTCTAGGGACTGGAATTTAGTAGTGCATTCTAATTACAATGTGTGTGGGACTGGCATATACACTGTGTGCCTGTTTATTTATTCATTTATTTATTTAGTTATTTGTTTTTTTTAATTGGGGTACTATCCTTCCAAAAACTGCCGGTTAATTGAATTCACTGTAAATGCCTCTATGTATTTTTTCCTCTGATATTGATAAAAAGTGGGGTGTGTTAACTAAAAGAAACTGATCTTAATTGCACCTGTGAATGCCTTGTTAAATCAATAAAGTTAGTTTATTATGTGTTTGCCAAAGATGTGATCTGTACAATAGTTACCATTTGGGGAATTGTTTGACTTGTAATTAGGCTTCCAGATTACTGGGACCACACATATATATATATATATATATATATATATATATATATATATGAATATAATTATATACAAACATATGATGTCAATTAAGACATAGATATATAACTAGTAAGATAAAAGCTGTGTGTGTGTGTGTGTGTGTGTGTGTGTGTGTGTGGGTGTGTGTGGGTGTGTGTCTGTGTGCGCGTGTGCATATATATATATATATATATATATATATATATATATATATATATGTGTGTATCTTTATCAACAATCAAAAAATCCAGCATTTATAAAGTATATTCAATAAATCTTTAAGTTTCAATAGTAGCAATTTGGCAGAAAGTGAAAAACAACAAACTATTTTTGCCCCATGGCATCATCAGTGTATAGAACGGAACTGGCTACAATGTTGCCCTTAAAGCCTACAGTTAAAGATACAGTCCATAATTAAGATGTGTCATGAAACATTATAAAATATTAACATAAATGTTCAGCAAAAAAAAATACTTCAAAATGTAATTCTAAACTAAAAAATGTAATACAGAAGAAGAGAAAATATATGCTCAAACCTAAAAATTTTAATATTAACAACATTCATTAAATATTAACAACATTCATTAAGTCCTGGTTAAAACAATGTCCTGAAATTTACTATCCGCATCCTTTCTTTTTGTGTCAACATTTTGTGTTTATGCAAATTAGATAAACCCTTTCCCACAGCCATGTCTATGCATACAAAAATAAAGTGGGCTGTTGTATGATCTGATATATATTTATATAAAGCACTTCTTTATAGATATATATATAATTATATATATATATATATATATATATATATATATATATATATATATATATATATATATATATATATATATATATATATATATATGCTTTACCTAATATTGGTCGAATGTAAGTAAGTAAAATCAATCTCCTTATTGCTGACACACTTAGATCAACAATGCAGATGGCTGCCAACTGTGTGATAGCAGACAGTCCCCTGGAATAAGGAATATCTCCCTTCTCTGGGGATTATGTGATTTCAGAGTTACTATATATAAATATATATATATATATATATATATATATATATATATATATATATATATATGAACAATGTGCCAGAAAGGCTCCAGGAAACCGCCAATCTAAGCCAAATAAAGTTAAGCTCTTTCATTTGTTTAATGCATGAACTTCATCAGAACAAGATGACACACTAAGAATCAATATAATATATATATATATATATATATATATATATATATATATATATATATACTATCACAGTGTCAAGTATTGGACAATCAACCAGCCCAATAACTGCAACAGACCACTAAAAAAAGGAATGCAGAAAATCAACAAGCCTGCAAAATAACTCAAATCTCAAAAAAAAGCATACCACTCTGGACCCAGGAGCTAGGTCTACCATGGGTCCAGCAGGGGGATAAGTTGGACAGTTGGTATTGTTGGTCTTCGAAAATTTCGCTATCTGGTATCCCCAGTTCAGCTTTACTCTAGTCAAATATCTAATATTAGACATTCTGATAGTAAATCTAGAAAGATAGATAGATAGATAGATAGAGAGAGAGAGAAAGACACTGACATCCTATACTGACCCTGCTCCCCAAACTACACTCTGAGATCTCACTACCCCAATAAAATACTATATAACTAACTTCCTGCAATTAAACAGAATAATTTCCAATATCTTTAAGAAATCCTGAGCTAATCTGGTAAAGGGATGACTGATAGATTTTTCCACATTCAGCAGCTGCTCAGTAGGGCCCACTCCATTTGCTCATCTCCCACGACCATTCCAACCCACCCCATATCATTTCCTTAATACTTATCCACCTTAACCACACCCCTTCCAGCTCCTCCCCTGCCCTCCCAACTACTTCATTACTGACACACCTCTTCCCCTATAATTCCTTCATACACCTCAACTTTCCCACTTTCTACACATACTCTACCTTCAAACCATGCCTTTCAAACCTCAAGCCTTACTCCTGATACCTATACTTTACTTCTTATACCTCCTCACATCCTATCACACACATTTACCCCCACCCTGCTTCTAACCAACAAACAGTACTCTACATCCAAATACCAAACCTGAGACTCCTCTGCAAACCAGTCCTTCTAACCCAAACTATGCCACTCCCCTTCCTAAAATAAAATTATCTAGCTTCCTCCCAACCACATCAAAGCAGAAAAAGAATGTCTCCCCTAAACACTTACTCTACTTCAAACCACTACGTCTATCAGGAGACATCCAACCTAACCCAGGCCTCTCCCAACCTACCATAAATAATAATCCTCTTGCACAAATATCTACTAACCTCACCCCCTTAAAAAAGCAAGTATCTTTCTGCTCTATCAACCTCAGGAGTGTAGTAAATAAAGTACAGGACTTCCATGCCTGGTTTGCTAACTATACCCCTGACATAGTCATCCTAACTGAAACCTGGCTGAAACCATATAATAAAGATAGTGAAATTACCCCACCTGGCTATAACATCCTACAACTTGATAGACAAAAGAAAAGAGGAGGAGGTGTAGCCATACTCTTCTGTGACCACCACACAATAACTACCCCAAACCTCCCTCTACCCACTTTTTCTACAGCTGAACTCTTACTTACCAATATTAAACCTAAAAACTTTACCACCATAAGTGTTGCAGCAATCTACATCCCCCCTGGTGATAATCTTAGTTTACTGGAGAACATTCTACACAACCTCTCACAGACCATCCTTAATGAAACCATCATTCTAGTGGACATAAACATAGATTGGCTTACAATTCAAACTCCCCATACTACCTCTTGTGTCAACCTACATGGATTTGTGCAACTAATCACTTCCTCTACCTGTATTAGCAAGTCACATCTGCCACAGTCTCTGCTGGACTGGATTTTGGAGTCTCATCCCCAGAATTACCACAACCCTCACACTCTACCAAATTCCCTTAGTGACCACTGCCCTATCATAGTAAATAGACACACTCCCCATTTCACCAGACCTTTCAGGTTTATCACCTCCCACAAAGCCTCATCCTTTAGTCCAGACTCTTTCATAGACCAGTATTAATCTAATATTAACTGGTCCCATCTCACTACACTCCCATTAGATGAGGCTGTCCACTCTTTTCAACTCTACCTTTCTAAACATCCTGAACTCCCTAGCCCCCCCTCCGTACTATCTGAATCAAAGCAAACACCGCTCCTTGGCTGACCAAACATACTAGAGCCTTGATGAAAAGATGTGACAAGATATGGAAATTATGGACCAAAACTAAGACCCCTTCTCTCCTACAGACTTACAAAGAACTTAGAAATCAAATTAAAAAAATTATCAACAAAGACAGGATCAACTTCTATGCAAACAATTCCACTACCCTAAAATCTGATCAAAAAACATTCTGGAACTCAATCAATCATATACTGCATCCAGGAAACCCTTCCCCTCCCAACCCATGCCCATATAAAACTTTTGAAGAAACTGCCACTGAATTTAACAATCATTTTATTAATTCAATAACTACCATAATTAATGACCTCCCCACTATTAAAAATACAAAAAAACCCACTTTCTCATCTTCCCCTCCTTCTCCTTCTCTTTCTCTCTTACATCTGTCTCAACTAAATATATTAAATCTCTACTCTGTAAACTCAAACCCTGCTCCCCCTCAGCTGATAACCTACCCTCTTACTTCCTACATATAGCTGCTGAACCCCTAGCCTATCCAGTATCCATCCTGATCAGCCGATCTGTCTCTGAATCATAGTTTCCATCAATATGGAAAACTTTCTACACATTACCCATACATAAAGGAGGTAATTGTTCTGATATATCAAACTTTAGGCCAAGTGCTATACTGTCTCCCCTCTCCAAGATTCTTGAGAAATGCATTCACAAGTAGATAATGCAATACCTTCTCCAAAAGAATCTTCTAACACACACACAACATGGATTTTGTCCCACACACTGCACTACAACTGCACTAATATCCTTCATTAATACTGTATCACTGGCCCGTGACAATAATAAACTAGTCTTATGTCTGCTCCTCGACCTATCCAAAGCTTTTGACACTGTCTCCCATCCCCTCCTCCTAGACAAACTCTCTCAACTAAGATTCTCTCCTCTCACCATATCCTGGTTTTCCAGCTATCTCTCTAACCACCAGCAAGCTGTTAAATGGCACTCTGCTCTTTCTCCCCCCCCCCCAAGCATCCCAATGGGTGTCCCCTAAGGATCTATACTGGGGCCACTGCTCTTCAATATTTTCACCAACCTAATTTACACTTCTTGTCCCAACTCCACACTTGTACAATATGGTGATGATTTTACAGTCATCACCATTGCTGACAATCCATCTGACCTCAACTCTACTACCCAAGCATCATTCAACACCATAGAGACATGGTTTTGTGACAACAAATTAATTCTCAACCTTAAGAAAACTAAGCTCCTACTCTTCCTCCCAAAAATACTCATCAAGCTCAAAACATTTTCCATCCTATCTAGCAATAACACTGTCATTACCTCTGACCCTAGCACTAAACTGCTAGGAGTCATAATAGATGATCTGCTTAAATTTGATCTTCAAATCACCACCTCTATCAAAAAGACTCACCAGAAACTCGGACTCCTTTACCAAAACAAAAGACATTTAACTAACTCAGCAAGAATAACTCTCTCCGATGCATTTCTTCTTCCCACCCTCCTTTATAGCTCTCAGTTATACACAAATCTTAACACCACACTCATAACCAGAATTGAAACTACATATAATAAAGTTGCCAGATTTGCTGCAAACCAAACCTACAAGTCATACCATTGCCTATCTCTTAAACAATTGCAGTGGCTCGAATTCCCTCATTTGCCTCTACTACAGCAACTGTTAATTATCCAATCCATCCTCTATCTACCATCTTTTTGCCCTATCCTTCAATCAATTATAACTAAATATTCCCCAACCAGGACACTACATAGCTCAGACCAAGACTTCCTACAGATCTATAAACCCAAAACCAAATCAGGGTGTTTACTCTATAACTGTAACACTGCTACAACTTAGAACCAGCTACCCCTAGAAATTAGGTCCCTTTTCCAAACAAAACATTTCAAACTAGCCACTTGGGAATACCTAATAAATTATTGCTCCTGCCATTGTAGTCATCTTCCCTGAAGCTACCTAACCCTAGTTTCTGTCTCTCATCCCTCCTTTCTTTTCCACTGTCTGTCTTAATATTCATCTACCTCTCTGTCTCATTGCTTAACCTCTACATTACCTTACTACTCCATCTGTACCTATACTGTATATAACTACTTAGGAATAATGAACACTGTTTTCCCTACATTGACATTGTACCTACGTTTTTGTTGTAAAAATTCTGACATTGTACTCTACTGCTTTACTGTATGATTTGTTGTAAATGCTTTTTGCAGTTTGATCTCTAACATTTGTACCCAACTGTTTTCTGTAAAATTTTATTATAAAATGTTATTTCTCTAACTAATTGTTTTAGTTGCCAATGCAATTTCTTGCTGACTGTATGTAAAATATTAATACTGATTGCAGAGCTTTTCTCCTTGGATCTCCACTGAAAACGAGCTAATGCTCAGCTGGACTAACCCGGTTAACAAATGTAAAATAAATATATAAATACATAATCTGGAAGCCTCATTATTAGGCTAAGAAGGAATACTATGAATTCTGCGTGGCTAACAGGCTAAGAGAGGAGTTGCAACAGGAATTGTACCAGAACTTGTCAGAGATTTTGGCTGCATGACTAGGCTTAAAAAGCCCTTGTGGTCATTATTACTTAGTATTTTATTATTTTTTACATTTGTTTATCAGAAAAGTCCGACTAGGCCAGTGGCCCATTTTCAGTTGAGGCCTGGGGAGAAAAGCTCCACAAAATTAAAACATTATAAGAAATATAACAAGAAATATAAAACAAGAAATATAAACAAGAAATATTGCAAGAAATATTACAAGAAATAGGTCATTATTAAGCGATAGTAACATAAAAAATAACAACAGAGCAAATTTGTTATGGTAGAAATAATGAGGCATTAGAGGAGGTAAGAAAAATATAAAATATATGCGATAAGAATATTAATAGTGGGTTGAGGGTAAAAAAGTGACATAAGGCTAGAATAATATAAATGGACTGAGGGAAGATAGAGGTGACAGTACCCACTAAGAATAGCTAGATAAGATGAGTTAGGTTTAGTTAATTTGTTAGGTAATTGACATGTATTTTTTTTTTTTTTTGCCTGGGTCAGAATATGTACGAATCCATGAACTAGTTAAGTGGGATTTGAGAAGGTTTTTAAAGGATCTTTTGTTGACCATGGTCCTAATGTTAAGGGGCAAATTGTTCCAGGTTTTAGCAATGTAGTTGGAGTATAGTGTCCGGCCCTGTTTTGACTTCTGGTTATGTTGATTAGTGACTTGTTACTGGATCTTAGTGTACATTTGTTTGAATAGTAGTTTAACAGGGCTTGTAGGGCTGGTGTTTTTTCAGGTTGGTGAATTATTTGACTGTAAGTTGGTTAAGGGTGAGCAAATTTGATAATTTTAACTGAGATAGTTGTTTAAGGGCCTGGCAGTGATGAGATCAATAGACAAGATCAGTTGTAAATTTTGCTGTTTTCTTGTAACAGATGTTTAATTTACTTAAGTCTGTTTTGTTAATGTTAGTGAAAATGGGGGATGCATAGAGAAGTGTGGAGACTAGGTGGGTTCTAGCAATAATAGTTATAGTATTACTGGTAAGGTATTTTGTTACACCTGTATAGCTTTCTGATTTTTTATGTACTTTCTTTATAGTTTGTGCAATGCCTATGTCAAATTTTAGGTTTTGATCAATCATAACACCTAGGGCTTTGGTTGTGGTGACTAGTGTGATATACGTTTTAAGTGAAGCAATTGTGAATGGTGTAGTGGAGCAGTGGCTTTGGTAGGGTGAAATAACATCACTTTAGTTTTGTTTGGGTTAAGTATGAGCTGAGAACTGGATAGCCAGGTTTCTACCACAATAAAGGATTCTTGTGTTATTTGAAGCTGCTGGAATGACGGGGCATAACATATGCATATTGGACTAAGGTGGCATGTAAGGTGATAGTATGAATGTTGTTAGTAAATATGGTAAAGAGCAGTGGTCCAAGTATAGGGCCTTGAGAAACTCCTAAAGTAATGGGCAGAAGTGGAGATAGGTTGTTTTGCCATTTTACAGCCTGAGTGTGGCCTGATAAACAGTCTTGGAACCTTGCAGTAGTGGAATAGCTAATATTAAGTTCGGACAGTGCAGCTAAGAGTTTATCGTAGAAACTGTGTCGAACGCCTTAGAGAGATCCAGAAAGATAGAAGAAGCAGGCTTACTATTAGCCTAGCAAGCACCTATGAACCTATGAATAAATAGCAAAGAACAAAACATTAGAGGCACTCTACCAGCTTCTTGAAAGTAACTTGGTAAATGGTATAAAGAAACTCTATCAGGTTGCAAGGTAAAGACAGAAGTAGATAGTCAGGCACCCTTCATAAGGGATGCTAGCAACAACTGGCTCAGCAGTCGATGGGACATCAAAGGCCAATGGAAGGTATATTTCTAGAAACTTCAGAATCAAGAAAACCTCACACAAGCTGTACTGCCCCTGACACAGCCTAGCATAAAAGGAGAGAAGGAGCTCAACCTAGAAGAACAGCGCTAAGGAAAATGAAGTCAGGGAAATCAGCAGGATCAGATGAGGTCACAGCAGATATGATCAAGATGTTGGGTAGGTTAGGTAAGAAATGGCACCTGTGGGTACTCATAGCAATATGGAGTGAAAAGTGTATCTCAGATAGCTGGAGAATAAGCATATTAGTGCAACTGTACAAGAACAAAGAGGACATCCACAGCTGTGGAAAGTATAGAGATATAAAACTCCTGTCACACTGAACGTTCTGGAGAGGGTAACTGACAAACAAATACATACAATAACAGAAAGTAAGATGGGAGATGATCAGGCTTCAGTACAACAGACCCAGTGTTTGCAGTGAGACAAATAGTTGTGAAGAAACTAGAAATGATTAAAGAGTCACGCTGGACATTTCTAGACTTGAGAAAGCATTTGATGAGGTCACAAGAAAGCAGTTTTGGGTTTTAATAAGTGGTTCAAAGTCCCAGAAACATTGACACAATTATTTCATGCTATGTACAAGGATCCAAAGACTCAAGTACAAATGATGTTCAGTCTCACAGACGGGATCCCAGTGGGAGTGGATGTACATCAGGGTTCAGCTCTGAGCTCACTGCTGCTCATAATGGGGATGAAGTCTCAGTTTGCAGGGAAGAAAGCACTTAATACCGGTATTGTGTTAAATAAAGGCATTTTTTTTCCATCTACATCCCGATTTCAGTGCAGTTTTATATATGATTAGTTGTTTTTTTGCACT
>NC_056741.1:692322385-692344885 GCF_019279795.1 Protopterus annectens
ATTCACTTGTTGAACAGTTATCAGTTCAGGACCCCAGACCACAATATTTATATATTTTTCCAAAAATTCACAAATCAATATTAAAGCCTCCAGGTTGACCCATTGTTTTGGGCAGGGGTTCCCTTATCCAGCTGCTGTCAGCTTATTTGGAGACCAAGTTGAAACCCCTTCAACATTTTGTAAGGGCCGACATTAAGGATACTAATGAATGATATTCAGGTTCCATTTAATTCATATTTATGTACCTTAGAAGTTCAATCATTATATATGAGGGTGGATTGTTGGTCATTAAATATTGGTTAGACTATTTACAGCTGTGCTCAGACACACAGGTGTCATTCATATTAAACTGCTGGATATTGTCTTGGAACACAATGTTTTGAGATTCAGGGCTGACTGGTATTTACAGATTAGGGGTACAGCCATGGGGGCAACTTTTCCTCCCTTTATGCTAACCTTTTTATGATTTTATGGAGCTTGAGTTGATTTATGCTAAAGGGAATCTGTTTTTTCGATATCTGAATATGTGGTGACATTATCTTTGCAACTGCTAAGTGGCTTGGTGTGGCTCAGTTGAGATTTGGTTCCAGTTTGTGAATTATCTGAATGCCAACCATTTTGTTTTAAAGTTTATGGGTAGGAGAAATTTAGTTAATATTGATTATTTGGATGTCAACGTAACAAAACTTAATTAATGGGACTATTGTCACTAGTCTGTATAGCAAACCTTTCAGTAAAAATTTTCTATTGCATGCTGAAAGTTGTCTCCCTAGACATATTGTAAATAACATCCCTTAATTGCAATTTTTACAAATAAGATGTATATATAGTATTGATACTACATTTCATCAGGAAGCTGCCAATTTGATGCACTGGTTTGTAAGAAGGAGATATGGCAATTAGGCAGTTAATTCCACCTATAATATTGCAGCTGAACACTCCAGGGTGACTTTGTGAAATAATCATGCATCAAATTGGAACAATGGTAACTACACTTGTGAGGATGGTATGGCCCCACCCCATTTAATTATTACTTTTGGGACCAATACATTTAAATTTAAGGCTATTGTCAACAAACATTGGCATATCTTGAAGTCTGAACCATTTTTTGATCAACAATTGGATACAGCTTGTCATTATGGGTATCATAGAGGTAGAACAAATAGTGAACACCTTTCCCCTTTTAAAAAGGGCAGGGGTGATGTCTATCAGAATAGAAGTAGAAGGCTCTGTGAGAGTGCCTTTTGTGGAAATTGTAGTCATTGCAAAATTGCTTCCAGAACTAAAGTCATTCATGACTGTCAATACCTCTAGAGTGTTTGATATCAGGCATTTTATTACTTGTACCAGTGAGTGGGTTGTCTGCCTGGCAGTGTACCAATGTAGTGCCTTTTACGTGGGCCAGACATCCTGATCATTTAAGCAAAGGATAGCTTTACATCTCAGTGACACCATTTGCAGACACCTAAGAAGTGCTTTGTATAAACATATTTTAAATCACACTGCAGCTCATTTTATTTTTGTAGGCATTGACTCGATGGTTGGAGAGGGTCTATCTTATTCACATAAACATAGGATTTTGATGCAGAAAGGGAAAATGTGGATTATTAATCTTGTAGCGATGTTCAAACCAGGACTTAATGAATATTGTTTATACACATTTCTGGTTGGGAAGCAAGGTTGCATTTTTTTGTTTTTCATATATTTTGTGGAACTGATTTTTGTCTACGCTGTTTTATTCGTGGTCTGTCTCTTTAAGCAGCAGCATTTTAAGATGATATACTGGTTACTTTCTGTTTATCCACTGATAATGCCATGGGGCAAAACCAGTTTGGTTGTTTCTTGCCATATTTTCTAGGTTAAATAATTTTTTGGCATCCCGTACTGTTTGCTTTATTTGCTATTTAGCATTGGATTTTATTGAGCATCATTGTGTCTATTTGTAGTGCTGGCATTCTATGTTGGCGGAATAATTTTTGACTCCCTTGTATTTCCTGGTTGTTCGTGCATTCAGTTGTTGAAGCTATATAAATATATATATATATATATATATATATATATATATGTATATGTATATATATATATATATATATATATATATATATATATATATATATGTATATGTATATATATATATATATATATATATATATGTATATATAGCTAGATAGATATAGATATATAGATAAATAGATATGTGTGTCTCTCTCTCTCTCTCTCTCTCTATATATATATATATATATATATATATGTATATATATGTATATATATGTATATATATATATATATATATATATATATATATATATATATGTATATATATATATATATATATATATATATATATATATATATGTGTGTGTGTGTGTGTGTGTGTGTGTGTGTGCGTGCGAGTGTTTGTATGTGGTAGATGTAGTAGCAAGAGGGGTGTAGGAGTGCAGTCCCTCACAGGAATGATGAAAGTGGGCATATCCCCTGCAAAAACACTGCTTTTTAACTCTGCATGCTCTGAGAAGCAATCTCAGAGCATGCACAAAAGTGTATTGACCTTTGCATTTCAACATGAGTCGACATCAGCCACATCTATGTAACTATAATTCAAAGAATGCTACATGATCTACATACATCTCCCTCTGCCTCACCTTGCTGTTATGTACTGGTTCTTATCTGAATGGAGTCACTCAAGGATCAGTTTTCTTACCAGTTAGCAAATAAAGAAATAAAGTTAGTTAAATAAAATCACAGTACCAGCCCCACAAATTAATATATTCCTGTACTAACTCTTTCTCCCATGTTTTCCTCAGTTGTATCAGCCACTGTGCTAAAACACGATGGGGATATATATCCTGATATTTATGATTATAGTATTACCATATGCAAAGGTTACCATCAGAAACTATTTAGAGCTACCATTTTGCTACTAGTGCATACTATAAGTACAGTCAGGTTGCATGTGTGTTTTGTAAGCACTTCATAGGCTCATAGGTCTATGGATACATAGGTGGTTACTAGGCTATCAGCCCAAGAGACATTTATGCCTAACAAAGCTTACCCCAAACCTATCAAAATATTTCTGACTTCTCAATTTATCACAATATTTCTGACTTGTCAGTACCCCAAGTAATTTTACAAGTTATGATATAGGTTTGTATTCATCCAGTGTTCACAGGCTGCCTTGTCAGTTATGGAATTAGGATGCTAAACCAGGGATAAATTTGTGATTTCCCGTTCACAGGTTCAAATTATGTTTGAATGTTTGCCTTTTTTAGGCAATGTTCCAAAGACTAAATTACTACCATAACAACTATAAATAAATGCAGTCTGAGGGTCATGCTGCTCAACTCTAGAAGTCTAAATCTCAAGATGCACTAGCTCGAACCACTCCTCAAAATGGAAAACATCGACATTTGTGCAGTAATGGAGACCTGATTTAAAGCAGCAGAAAGCACTCCTGCAGTACCAGGTTATAATTCATTCCACACCTTTCATCCCAGAACATGGACCGAACCTACAAAGGCGGTGGTAACTCCATATTCATAAAGGATATGTGCACCTCCAGACTATCACCCCACCATAACACATCTGAGATACTTCAGGTACAATTAACATTGGGTACGACAGTGATTCAGGTCATAGCCTGCTATAGGTCACCAACTGTATCCCAAGACTCTCATTCTACATTCCTAAGCACCCTGGAAACTATTAGGGTCCAACCCAACACTTTCATACTAGGTGACTTCAACTACCCCTCCATCAACTGGGAAAACTACTCATGCACCAATACACTAGCCCAATGCTTCCTGGAATTCATCAATTCCAGTGCCCTGGACCAGCTCATTCTTACCCCCACTAGAGGAAGCAACATCCTTGACCTGTTTATTACTAACATGGTCAACCGTTACTCTACATCAGTAGTCAATTCCTCCCTGGTTAGATCCAGCCACAAACTAATCACCATAGAAATCCACATCTCACCCACACCCCCAGCAAAGATAAACACCATGAAAAACTTCTCCAAAGTTGAATTTGAGCTCCTAAAAACAGAGGTGGCTATCTCCATGGCACCCATGTCAATGGAAAATAGATGCATGGCTGCTGAATCATACACAGATGCACTGTAGGGACACGTACATTAATGCATGGATCTAGCCATACCCAACAGAATCAAGATGTTGTCCTCCAAAAAATGAAGGCAATCTGATGGTTGCCTGCTATTAATAAACTGTACAACTGAAGGATGAAACTGTTGCAGAAAAAGGTGAAGTCCCAAGACTGGAAAAACCCCCTTATTAGCCTCAACAAAAAGTTGAGATCCCTCATCAAAACCTCTGAAACCAGCTATGAAGGCCGAATTGTGGGAGACACTAAAAACAACCATAAAGCCTTCTATAGTTATATCAAGAATCTCCACAGCAATGCCCCAGTTTGCTTTGAGTTACTGCACAATGGTACCTCCTATATTGAGCCAACAGATATTGCCAGCACACTGGCTGACAGATTCAGTGCCGACTTTACCCCTCCCCCCCAAAGGATCAATCACAACACCGAAGGAATTCCAGGCAGCCAATATTACTGCAGCACAGGTTATAGCTGCATTGTCCAAGGCCAAGAATACAGCTTTCATGGGATGCAACAATATCCCTGGATGTGTTCTACATGAGCAACAAAGTGAATTGGCACCACGTGTGCCCTGTTCAATCACAGCATCACCTCAGGCTGTGTCCCTACCGAATGGTGCACTGCTACAGTTATCCCTCTCCATAAAGGGGGAGTCACTACAGACCCTGGGAATTATCACCCCATTATGTAAAGCTATGGAGCGCATCATCATGGACCTAATTAACAAAGATATAGGGAATCTCCAAACTCTAGATCCCACACAATTTGGTTTTGTTAAAGGTAGATCATGCCTGCTCAACCTGGTTGACTTCTTTGAGTCAGTCACCAGAGCTGTGGATGAGGGCAAGGCAGTTCATACCGCCTACCTCAATATGACCAAGATCTTTGATACCATTCCCCACTCAGGAATTATTGATAAACTCAACAAACTAGCATCAACCCCTACATCACTAGGTGGGTTGCAAATTGGCTCACAGATAGAACCCACAGTGTGAAAGTAGCGGATTCCAAATCAGATTGCTGACTAGTCACGAGTGGAGTCTCACAGGGATCGGTCCTGGGTCTTCTCCTGTTTGGCATCTATTTCTCAGAAGTCAAGGCCAAAACAGAGGGACTCCGGCTGACCAAGTTCACAGATGACTGTAAGCTGGGAGCCATTATTAACTCCCCAAGTGATGTAGACATCCTACAGAAAGGCCTAACTGAGACCAATGACTGGTGTCAAAACCATGGCCTTAATCTTAATGCCAAAAAATGCAACGTCATCCCCTTTGGGAAAAACTCAGTTCCCACTAATTACCACATTGATGGGAGCCCACTGAACACTGAAAGAATTATAAGAGATCTGGGGACACAGGTTGACAGCAACCTCTCCTTCGACCACCACGCTGCCACTGTAGTCAGAAAGTCCTTCTATGTGGCACATATTATTACCAAGGGTTTTGCATCCAGGAAGAAAGAGGTCATCATCTCTCTCTACTCTTCCTTCATTAGGCCAATCATCGAGTATAATGCCCCATTTGGCATGTACCTCACTAGACACATGCAATAGCTGGAAAGGCCACAAAAGTACCTCACAAAGAGGATCCTAGGCCTTAAACACATTTCTACACAGACAGACACAAAAAACTCCAGCTATTCTCTGTCTCATATCGTCTACTAAGAGGCGATCTCTGCTTGACTTACAAAGCCATGTCTGACCCAGCTCTGTTAGAAATGCTACATCTAAAGAAATCACAATCTCTCCACACCACACGCTCAATAGACCTCAGCCTCATTACCACAATCAACAGAACATGCTGGAGGGACAGGTTCATAACCCAGAGACTGCCCATGTTCTGGAATTAGCTTCCTATACATGTCAAGCAGAGCACCTCACTGGCCCTTTTCTAGAGAAATCTTGATGAGTGAATGGGAAATAGAAAGTTCACCCCGGGGATCACTCTAGTGGCTCTACTTGATAAAAGCACTGGGAACTAATGTCGGGCGGCACGATGCCAGGGCACTTCTATGGGCTAGGCTTGTAAAGGCTCCAGGGCCATTAGCCTAGTACACACCTATGAACCCATGAACTTCAGAATATGTTTAAGGATTAGTTTTACTTCACATGGATGGGAATCCTGTTCCAGAGAAGTGGTAATCTTTGTGACACATGCCGGTCCTTTTAACATGTCCTGTTTATATCACACACAAGCTTTAAGTCCTTAGAGTGGGTATTTTTGATGATATTTGTTTTGCAGATAGACAAGAAATCCATCAGTGTGAGATCAGAGCTGCATTGTAGCCTAGGCATTAATCGCCACACAGCAGTTTGTAGGAGACTTAGTAGTGGGCTAGGGCTTTGTGATGGTCTGCATAGGACTTGTTGTTTGTTCCTTGTATTCTTTCTGTGAAGAATCTCTGTGGTCTATTTCAAGCTGTTTCAAGTGCCTGGTAACTTGTTTCATTAGGTTTATTTTTGTATAATGGATGAAGTCAGCAGTAAGGTTTGGGTTAGGTAATGCAATATAGCTGTGCTATCAAGTTGTTTAGTTGCACCAACATTTCATATCATCCGAAACTTAGACGTTAACCAAATATTGGAAAGGATCCAGGTTTATACATCACCATTCTAAATAAAAGCTACTAGTGATGGGCCATTATTACTAAACTGATAATTAGAATTAGGCTCCACCCCTCATGCTCTGAGAAGGTTAAAAAGAAACAACCACAGGAAGCACAAATACTGTTGCTTACATTGTGCTGGCAAGGACCATGTACGGCAGTTCAAACCCTGTAATCATCACAATGTATATTCCAAATGCACCATCTTCTGTTCACCATTTATTTCATGAAGGTACAGATCACTAAAGTTGCCAGCATGGAAAAAAAAAAACTACTAGGGAAAAGTCTCCATATCTTGATTTTGTGTAACATTGTGACTTATCCCCCTTAGACATCAACACCAGACTGTCTATCCAAAAAAATAAATAAGGAGAAAAGGAAATTATTGCAAAACCCCCTCCCACAAATATGAGGACACTGGTCTCTGTACCCCTGCTACTGTGAATAATCCTCAGGTTAATTATATCAGTGTGGCAGAATAGTACTACCTGCATCAAATGGTCGGATACCATTGTGACTGAAAAGCTAGGAACCTGGTGGTTCATGTGTCATATCTTAAATGCTAATGACACCAAGAATAAAACTATCAGTTTGCAAGAATCACAGGTAAAATTTGCATATACAGAAACAGTTTGCTGATCACAAACCTTCTGTATTAAGGGAAAGGATCAAAGAGCAGTATCAGTAATTGACAAGTTTAACATACAACAAAAGGAAGAATGAACAAAAAAACAAAAAATGAAAAATGTGCTTAAGCAAAGCTATTAATCTGAGGAGGCACATTAGCATAAGTTGACATTAGAAAAATTCAATTGCACTAAAACATCTCCTGCTTGACTTACAAAAAAATAAATATCATTAATGAATCAGAGATAAGTCTGGCAATGCAGATGATTAGCATCAAATACATAAGAATGCCATAAGTATGTCAAATACAGTGTCCATTTGGAGCTTATCCAGGTGTTGTAATGCTATGCAAATGCCTTGATCACTGAAAAGTGTACAATAAATAATCCTGGAGGATGCAAGCATTAGGATGGATGTCAAGGTTCACAGAGATGCTGCATCCTTTCTGAAGGTGTGCTAGACAGGAGAAATGAAGATGTATTCATGCAGATACTGTCTAAGCTGAAGTTAATCAATTTGCCAGTGCTACTTGGTGTACAGTGAGTATAGTGACTGACCAATCAATATACAGAGGGTCTCTGCTAGCCAGCATAAATAAAAGAACTTTCCCTGGGATTCAGAAACATGCTTCATGTAACCGTGCATGGTCTACAGTGCAGATCCAGAGAAGTGTGATGTAGTTCAAAGGTAATTATCAATTACAAAAGGAACTCCTTTACTAATTAAGATGTCCACCACTGGAAATGACACTACCAGTGGGGCAGAGACCAATTTTTACAAACGTAGATAGAATATGCCTGAATTGTATTTACAGGCATGTTGCATATATGCAAGCATTTGCACACACAAGCACAATTTAGCAACATAACGAGAAAAGCTGAAAGCTACAATAAATGGTTCCCAGAAATGTTCCTATCCAGTTTTGTTCAATGAAATAAGGAAAAATGTGACTATAGGAAATCCTGAAAGGGGTAAGAGCAACCAGGGGAGCATACAGAAGGACACAGAGAATGCATGTTTGGGAGAAAGGGTATACACACACACACACACACACACACACACACACACACACACACACATATATATATATATATATATATATATATATATATATATGTATCTATGTATGTATGTATATACACACACACACACACATATATATGTATATATATATATATATATATATATATATATATATATATATATATATATATATACACACACACACATATATATATATATATATATATATATATATATATATATATATATACACACACACACACACACACATATATATATATATATATATATATATATATATATATATATATATATATATATATATATATATATCTATATATACATATACGGGTCTACCTTTAAACACTGACATGCAAAAACACCGACATTGAGATAACCGACACCTCAAAAACATGAAACTTCACATGCCCAACAAACCACAATTCTGACAATCAACAAAACAAAACAAATACATTTTCCGTAAAGCACACACATAACACAAGCACACCGAAAACCTTACAAACCTACACTAAACCTTACATACACAACTATCTATGCACTAACCTTAACCCAAATCCTAACCCTAAGGTCTGTCACTGTCGCACGCTCACCTAACCTGCGCCCTAACCCTAGCTCACTTAACCCGCCCCTAACCTTAAAGTCTGTCATTATTGCACACTTACCTTACCAGCATCCTGACCCTAACGTCCATCACTATCATACACTGACTTAACATGTAGGTGTTCTCAGTGTCGGGATTTTCAATCTTCGGTCATCTCTGTTGTCAATCTTCTGGTGTTGGTCATCTCGTTGTCGGCGTTGTTAGCGTTCGGTGTTTTCAGGTAGACCCACATATACATATATATATTGAGAGAGGTGTCCATTTTTTCCTCAAGAAAACAAGATGGGGAAGGATGTGGGGGAGTAGGCAGGGGTGGAAAGTTGGTAGAAATATGGAAGCAGGGATATGCAAACAAATATAAAACAAAGACCAACACAAAAGGTGCAGACACAAAGGGTGGGTATGAAAATGAATATATTAACATACTGATAGAGTGAGAACAAATAGTGGTAGGGAGGGTTGGACTACAAAGAGGGGAAGGAGGTGACATACAAGGAAGGGAAATGCCATGATGAAAAATTGTGTTGGCACCCAGTTCCTGACCATGTTGAATGGCATAGACTCAGGAAGAGGTCATTCCGCACTTTGACTCCCCTCCCTGCTGGGGCCTGCTTGAGATAGTGCACAAGGCAATGCCAGGGAGTCTTGCAACTCTGCTAGCTACTCAAGGCCCTTCTTCAGAAAGACAATGCAGGAGTCAAGCTGCCAATCTGTGAGCCCCACATCACCTCCTGCAATGTCTGCTGGGTGCTAAATTATGAACCCCTAGCAGCATCACCAGGGGGAACAACAACACCCCTTCCAGTAATCAACTAGCAGAGGCCACTGAGGATGACACTAGGCTTCCATTCTGCTACAGGACCTGCATCACCCATTGAAGAGGCCAGCCTGGAGGCAGATTGTGATCTAGCAGAAGGTAGACAGATCTAATGGCAGAGCAGGAAATATTACTTCTGTACATGCACAGCTGTGGCATGTGCCACACAAACTCACAACATAAATTTGATTCAATAAATATTGTGTATCTTTGATTCAGTAAATATTGTGTGTCTCTGTCTATCTGCAGTTATTTCCCCACCCCACCTCCCCGTTTCCTGTTGTGGTGTTAATCTTGGTGCATTTGGAATTGCCCACCCTTGCTGTAAATCTGTTTTTGCACACTCCTCCTGGACCCATCTCATTTGCTCACTCAACTGAATACAGTGAGATCATATTTTGATTTTGGATACTCTTACCAGTCCCATCTCCACTCCTGTGTACAGAGAGAGCACTTGGGAAGGACATTCCCCTATACTATCTTAATGTGGTCTGTTTCCTCCCTCTACAAAAAAAAAAAAAAAAAAAATACACTTCATCTGCTTTACTATATTTGTGTTTCTTCCTACTTTATTATCTTATTTTGCTTTTGCCTCTTCTTAAAAGTACTCAATTGAATTTATTCTGCTGCCTTTATTACTGCTTGTTAGTAGCCTGATTAAATTGCAACTGTTATTCTAAGGCCTTTGGTTTAAGCACTTGGGCTTCAAATAGCTGTTTTACATTAAGAAGGTCTGTAGTCTGCACTGTTGTGGGAGGAGAGGCTAGATTTTGCCCTTCTGAGCTGGGAATTTCTGGTTAAAGGCTTATTGTGTATGCTTACTTGAACTGTTTCTTTATGAAATCGGTAGGCCTTGTTTGTTGTAGCATAGACTAGATTAAGGCCTGCTGGATCTAGCTTTGTTTGTATGACTTGTGCATTGATCCAGGCCGTCTTTTTTGGAGAAGGTTTCTCTGTACCCTAGTGGCAGGAGCCTGCAGTTAGAACTTGTCTGATTGAAGACTGCTGGAACAGGGCTCAGTTTTGAGATTTTTAACTGGTTAATTGGGTAAAGTGTTGTTTTGATTGTATGTGATATGTTTTCTGAAAAATAAAAAAAATAAAAAAATAAAAAAAAAAAATATATATATATATATATATATATATATATATATATATATATTTATATATATATACTTGTTTCCCACCTTTCTGAACTAGTATAGTCCAGTTTTCAGGTCACTGCTGAATCCAGGGCTGTGTTACAAATTTATGTGTTGCCCATACCTTACTTGGATAGAAGGAAGTTTCATTGTTCACCTGTGAGAGAGGGGAGCTTTGAGCAGCCTATCTGTCCCTGGAGGAGTGGTTTCAGCCCAGAAGTTAGTAGTTTATTGACCCTTTTGGGCTAATTTCTCTCTCTTTCAATTCCCTGCTATAAAAAATGCATTTGCGCAGTTTTTGTTTGCTCTTGCATTCCACTCAGCAAGTGCCTTCCATGTGTTCTGCAGAGTCTACAGCAGCAGAGAGACAAAAGAGAGACTTTGGAGTGATTAAGTATAATTTTTCTGCTTTTCTTGCTGTCTTAACTAATTCCGCCTAAAACGCCAGTTTTTTAGTGTTTCTGTGATTTAAAAAGTTTTTTATTGCTACATATTGTACTTATTTGCTGCCTGCACTTGAATTGTCATTTTAGTGTTTAAATAATCTGTTTAATTGTTGTAGGCTACTCACTAAAGTGTGATAGCCTTTTCTGTGCAGTTAAATTGTTGTTTTGATTGTATCTGCTCTATTTTCTGAAAAAAACAAAACAAAAAAAAATATATATATATACTTGTTTCCCGCCTTTCTGAACTAGTATAGTCCAGTTTTCAGGTTATTGCTGAATCCAGGGCTGTGTTACAAGTTTCTGTGTTGCCCATACCTTATTTGGATAGAAGTAAATGTCTCTGTTCACATGTGAGAGAGGGGAGTTTTGAGCAGCCTATTTGTCCCTGGAGGAGTGGTTTCAGCCCAGAAGTTAGTAGTTTATTGGCCACTTTGGGCTAATTGTGATTGCATATGCCCTATTTTCTGAAAAAAAACAAACAAAAAAAATACTTGTTTCCCACCTTTCTGAACTAGTGTAATCCAGTTGTCAGGTTATTGCTGAATCCAGGGCTGTGTTACACATTTCTGTGTTGCCCATACCTTACTTGGATAGAAGGAAGTTTCTCTGTTCACCTGTGACAGGGGGAGCTTTGAGCAGCCTATCTGTCCCTGGAGGAGTGGTTTCAGCCCAGAAGTTAGTAGTTTATCCGCCATTTTTGGCTACTTTCTATCTCTTTCACTTCCCTGCTATAAAAACCACATTTTCACGGTTTTGCGCACCAGGAAGTGCCGGTTAGCTAGAGTTAAACTATTCTCGGCTCCACTAAGTCTACTCTTCAATTTTTCCCTTGGAACTAGACAAACCTTCAACTTTAGCACTCAAACTATTCATTTCACAGTCAAGCACTTGCTTAAAACTCATAGCAAGCACTAATTAACCCTAGCACTAGACCCCCCCCCATACTGTCCAGAAGGACAAGGCTCTCTATTCGTCCCCACCAGCCAATCAGAAAAACAGCTTACTCTACCTATTCAGGCATGTCCAAATGGCAGTTTCTAGTGTACTGTCCAGTCCAACTGTGAATCTGGGCATTTTGAGGCAATGTTACAACTGCCTCATGTACACAGACAACCCTCTCCTTCTACCACCAAACACTAAAGTATGCGAGAGATGCAATTATACAGCCAAACTGGAGGCAAAGCTCTCTCAACCCAAGACTGGAACTGACAGTCAAGAGGAGAAGGCTAATACTTGCAACACACCACCAGTATCACATAGACCTAATAAACCAACACCGACAAATAACACACATGAATACATGAAAACATACTCAGAGGCTCTAAATAAAAATCTGCAAAAGCAACAGAGACCTCCAAAGCAGACATCCAAGCAACCTCCACACCCCATCACCAACCATGAAACACATACTTCACATAATCAGTGTGCCACACAATTACAGCCCTTAAGGCAAAATAACATACCCATCACACTAGTAATAGGTGACTCTATAGTCAGGCACACTGATGTCTCACTAACTAGGCTGGACAAGGAGAAGGTTACAGTTAGCTGCCTGTCAGGCGCCAGGATCCGCCACATAATACAAGCACTCAGGTCACTCCAGAACAAGTATAAATATGACTCTGTTATTGTCCATGTTGGTGTGAATGACCTCAGATGTACCTCCCTGGACTACATGAAAAGAGACATGGAAGAGCTCTCTGATCATGTAGCCCAGGACGGTATGACCCTGACCCTGAGTAGCATCCTGCCCTCACCAAGAATAATGCCACAGTATAAAGAAAAAAATGATCAATTTCAACAATTGGCTAAGTTTCTGGTGTCATTCAAAGGGGATCCAGTATCTGTCTGCCTGGGATGACATGCTCGACAAGCCAAGTTGCTTCGCAAGAGATGGCTTGTACCAATCACCCTTAGGCTTTTGAATACTAGCCAAGGCTCTTGCTGCCCCCATAGTGCCTTTTTTAGGCAAGGCTCAAAAGACAAACCCACCACCATAAATAGCACAAGTTACCAAAAACTGAGGGTAATGCTACTCAACAACAAAAGTCTAAACCTCAAAATGCATGCACTCGAGGCACTCCTCAGTATGTTGAACATTGACATCTGTGCAGTAACAGAAACCTGGTTTAAGGCTCCTGAGAGCACCCCAGCACTACTAGGCTATAACTCATACCATACCTTTTGGCCACAGAACCAGGACCAAAACACAAAAGGTGGGGGTGTATCCATATTCATCAAGGATACCCACACCTCCAGTTAGTGGTGCAGCACAATGCATCAGAGATCATCCATGTGCAACTAACAATGGGAAAAACTGCAATCCAAATTGTAGCTTGATACAGATCACTCACCATGACCCAGGACACCCATTCCGCATTTCTGGAGACACTGGGAAATATGAAGGTCCTTTCAAACACCCAAATACTGCGTGATTTCATTTACCCAAACATAAACTGGGAGAACTACTCAAGTACTAACTCCCTTCCCCAACGCTTCCTAGAATTTATAAACTCGAATGCCCTGGATCAACTGGTCAACACCCCCACCAGAGGTAACAACATATTGGATCTGGTCATCACCAACATGGGCGACCAGTGTTCCACACCGGTGGTCAACCCCTCGCTGGTTAGATCAGACCCTAGACTAACCATTCTAGATATCCACATTCCGCCCCCACCCCAAATCAAGGAAACCACCATGAAAAACTTTTCAAAAGCACATTTCACGTTACTTAAGACCAAGGTGGAAAGGTTCACAGCCCCCATGCTAAAGGACAATGCTGTCCAAGCTGCTGAAACCTTTACAAAGGCACTCTATGAGCATCTGCAGGAATGAATGGATCGTGCTATCCCAAGTAAAACCAATACTCACTCCTCCAAGAAAAGGAAACCAGTCTGGTGGAACCCTGCTATAAACAAGCTATACAACAGAAGGAGGAAACTAGTACAGAAAAGAGCAAAATCCCAAGAAGGAAACTTCATCCCTGATCAGTATCAGCAAGAAACTACGATCCCTCATTAAATCATTCAAGGCTAGTTTCAAAAGAAAAATTGCCAGTGACTCCAAAGATAACCACAAAGCATTCTTTAGCTATGCCAAGAACTTAAGTGGAAACTCTCAGATCTGCTCTGAGTTAGTGCAGAATGGCACAAAATACACTAAACCGACTGATATTGCCAACATTCTGGCAGCCAGGTTTAGTGCAAACCACCTCCCTCTCACCCCTAAAGGGCCCATAACCATACCAGAAGAATGTAGGGTTCCATAAATCACCAAAACACAGGTTAAAACAGCCCTATCCAAAGCCAAAAACACAGTTTCAGTGGGACCGGACAGTGTCCCAGGCTGTGTCTTACAAGAGCTCCAGAATGAACTAACCCCTCACCTAAACACACTGTTCAAACTCAGCCTCTCTACAGGCTACATACCCACAGATTGGCGCACAGCAACAGTTATCCCACTCCACAAAGGTGGAGCCACAACGGTCCCCGGGAACTATTGCCCTATAAGCCTGACTAGCCTGGTCTGCAAGGCTATGGAGCACATCATCATGGAACTCATTAACAGAGACATTGGGAACCTCCAATCCTTGGACCCTACCCAGTTTGGCTTTGTTATGGGCAGATCATGCCTCCTAAACCTGGTGGACTTCTTTGAGACAGTTACCAAGGCATTAGATGAGAGAAAAGAAGGTCCACACAGCCTACCTAGACCTCGCAAAGGCTTTTGACACCATTCCCCATTCTAGTATTATAGACAAGCTCACTAGCTTGAACATAAACCCCTACGTTACGAGATGGGTTGCCAACTGGCTCATGGATAGAACCCACATGGTGAGAGTTGCAGGCTCTACATCCAACTCTAAACCGGTTACAAGTGGCGTCCCCGAGTGCTCAGTCCTAGGACCCCTCCTTTTTGGTATATACTTCTCAGAGGTACAGGAAGCATAGGAGGACTATGGCTGACCAAGTTCGCAGACAACTGCAAACTAGGGGCCATAATTGATTCTCCTGCTGATACAGACACCCTCCAGAAGGGTCTCACTGAGACAGATACCTGGTGTCAAAATCATGGCCTCAAGCTAAATGCCAAAAAGTGCATAGTCATCCCCTTTGGAAAAAATAAAGTACCCGCAAACTACCACGTAGGTGGTAGTCCCCTAAATACAGAAAATGTAATAATGGATCTGGGGACCCAAGTAGATAGTAATCTCTCCTTTGATAATCATATTGCCAATGTGGTTAGAAAATCCTTCTATGTGGCCCACTTAATCACAAAAGGGTTTGCATCTAGAACAAAAGAGGTTATTGTGCCTCTCTACTCATCACTCATTAGATCCATCATAAAATACACCGCCCCATTTGGGATGTACCTTACAAGACACCTGCAACAGCTGGAAAGACCACAAAAGTACCTCACCAAGAGGATTACTGGCCACAAACAGATGTCCTATGCAGCACACCTCAAGAAACTCCAGCTGTACTCGGTTGCATACCGCTTACTCAGAGGTGATCTCTGCCTGACATACAAGGCTATGTCCAGCCCAGAAATGATGGACATGCTCCACCTAAAAAAAAAACAAATCCTGAACAGCCACACACTCTAGAGATATAAACCTCACCACAACGATAAATAGGACATGCTGGAGGGATAGATTCCTGTCCCAGAGACTCCCCATACTTTGGAACAGGATTCCAAAATACACCAGGCAGAGCCCCTCACTAACACTTTTCAAGAGAAACCTTGACGGGTGGATGGGAAACAGAAAATTTACCCTGGGGATCACTGCAGTGGCTCTGCTGGACAGTGGCACAGGGAACTAATCTAAGAGGGTGGTGAAAGCAAGCACATTCTGGCTAGGCTTATAAATGCCCTTGGGCAGATAGCCTAGTACTTGCCTATGAACCTAAAAGGATAGAAATAAAAAAAAAAATACAAAAAGATAAGAAAAAAGATAGTGACAAAGAGAGAAAGAGAGAGAGAAAGAAAGGCCTGCACACATGCACACACAATCACACACACACACACACACACACACACACACACACACACACACACACACACACACACACACGCACACACACACACACACACACACACACAATACAGCATTACTATCCTGACTGTGATTGACTTGATCAGCACTTCTACAGGTACTTACAGCTTCTAGGAATGCCATAATGCCAGGACTGGTACTGTTGACTAGGTCAAGAAGCCAACTGCCCCTACTGGATGATGTGTGGACAAGGATACAGCAACAGCATATCCTCAGACAACAGTGGGTGAACGACACTGTCAAGATGATGATGTAGAAGAAGGAGCAGGTGCCTTGGTATGCCCCTATATGTATGCTGAAAGGGGCAAATGCAAAGATCTGCCATGTGGATTGAGACAGTGTTTCTACATATGCATTAAACAATAATATGGTGCCAGTTATGTTTATGAACGACAGATAAACAATTATTTATAAAACATATGGCTGTCTGCATATGCTTGGCAACCACTATAATGCAAACTGCTAGGCACTACAGTAAAGAACAGTGGTAATACATCCAATCCACCATTAAGTCAGGTGGCAGTGTCACCTAAATGAGCATATGGCAGGGGTGATGAATGGAAAAAAATATCTATGCCAGTTCATGATTGTTCATGCTAGGCTATGTCAGACAATGTGTGGCAGTAGGCATTCTGTCCGTACAGGTCATGCTGGACATCTCCATAAAAAGTGAAATTCCGGTACCCGCAGAATATGTAATATGCACATGTGGATTAGCAAGGCAGTGCAGGTTATGACAAGCACTATATACTACTATTAAATAAATATATCACAGATAACTATATATGGTAGCAGTGGTTAATGCATTTGATACTCCAGTATATAGAACTTATCTATAGGTTAACAATAATCATACTCAGCCATGTATCTGCAGAGATGCTTCTTTTTTCTCTGGTACAACAGCTGATTCTCTTCCCTTTGCTCCTGAGCTTTAAAACAAGAACAATGAATAAAAGTATCATGAATTAAATTTCCTGCAAGGCTCCTTGTACTTATATGGGAAATAGCAATGCAATGAACTGACATTCATACTTGCTGTTCACCTCAGGTGCACTGTCCCTGACCCTTTCTTCCCATTGGCTCAGAGGCCAAAATACTGTCTAGTTGGGTCACTGTAGCAGTGCCAGCAGTGCTCATCAAAGAAACTGATGCCAATAGTAGCAGTCACCACTGTAGCAAGGTTGTGTCAGGCATACATTTTAAACTGGGGACCTCTCATAAGGATCCCCAAGCAGGTGATTCAGAAGGCATCTGTGCCTAATATAAATAAGTATTTTACTTTCTTTTGAGCAACACCTGGGACCTCTGAAACCCTCAGTGCCCTCAAAATTCATAGTTGTGTGGCAAGTCATAGTTTAGACAAAAATGGTAACCCTCATACAGTCACACATAGTTTGCTGCTGATAGCACAGACTGCTCATCTTTGGACATCTCATTAGGATGACCACTCAGAGTGCCACCACTGATTATATAAAAATGCATGGTGTGCATGATGGTGTTAGGGTGTGAACAATGTGATGTAATCAGTGTACCAGCAGCACAGTGCCTACATACATTTCCATTTCTGTTCTTTAGGGCCTACACAGGCAAAAATATGAAAATGATATACCCTGTATCCACGTCTAAGTCATAAACCTGCCCCTGCATGTGCAAAGAGCTTCATAGGTACTCATGAGAGTGAGCAAAGTTACAGGAGTCTTTTAGAGTACCATCACTAAAGAGCACAATAAGTTAAAGGTTGATTTTAGGAAGATTAGCTGTAAATAAGTTCATTAGTATATTAACATCCTCAGGGCCTTTAAACTGCAGGATAAGAAAAACTGCAGCCATTACTGCCCCTATTGTGCTGCAGAAATTTGACAGACAGCAATCACGTACAGCTATAACTCACTGAAGAGAAGCTAAAAGTCTGCAAGATTATTTATTTATTTGCAGTTTGTTTTCCAAGATAGTCCATTGGGCTACAAGGAGCCCATTTTCAATGGAGTCCTGGGGAGTAAAGCTCCAGAGAAATACAAATGCATAGTACAGAAATAGCACAAATCCATAATATACATTTCAATTAAATTAATTATTTAGGGTCCGAAGTGGGCATAAATACAGTAACATTGATGTGGAAACAAGCGCAGGAGAACTAATATGGAACATCTCGAGAAGAACGTTGACGAAGGATGAGAATCAGGTACTGAACAAAGGTTTGTCTTTTGTACCTGCCCAGTCAGCAGACTTATCTGATACACTAGCCGAATTCAGACTATTTGCCAGGAATATTTGTTTAAAATTGCTATTTAGTGATACAGATGTAAACAGTAATAATGATTTGTTATTTTTTGGATGTAAGAAGCCTAGCACATTTATACCGCAGTGTCATCCTACAGTAGATACATTTGTTAGGATGTGTGAAAATGACATATATAGTTTGCTTAGCAATGAAAGAAGAAGAAAAGGTTTTGTCAACTTAACCAGAGCGGAACAAAATACTCTGAAGTGTCTGCAAAATGATAATACAATATCCATCAGACCAGCAGGCAAAGGTGGGCAGTTAGTTGTTATGGATAGGGAATTTTATGTGGCAAATTGTTTAGCTTATGCCTGCCGTGAACTGCTCGTGTGCTTTTATACAGTTTACATTTCAATTAAATGTTAAATACATATTTGTATAGTACAAACGCATATTGCACAATTCAAATAGATGTTACATAGTACAGAAATAAAAAAATATTTTCATTAGGAAAATTACATCAGGTTAATTCAGTAAGTATTTGTTTTGGGGGGTTTTTTTGTTTGTTTTTTTTTTTTTTTTTTTTTCTAGGGAATTACAAAGAGGTAATCTTTTAGTCATTGGTCGAATATGTCCCAATGGATGCAAATCTTTAGGGGGGTAGTGATAGACAACAAAGTTTGGAAAGTTAGGAAGAAAGTGTGGTAGAATTAGGTTGGATGAGAGCAAGAGCATTTCCATTGTGAAGTAAGGTGCGAGTGTAGTGTGGTTTTAAACAAGGAGAGACTGCTGGTGGTGCAGATGGGAGAAGGGAGAGAGTTACTGAGGCATACAAGAGAGAAGAACATCAACTGATTCCCAGCAGGATGTGTTGGTTTACGCAATTTAATTAGGTTTTGGGAATTGGATCTTAGGAGTCTTTCTGGTTTATGCATTTCAAAGGTAATTGCTAGGGAGGGGCAGAGAGACGGGTTATGAATGAATTTGTGTGCTTGGATGAGCTGGGTGTATGTGAGGAAGTTTGGTAATTCTAGCCAACTTAGGTGATGAAGGGAATTACAGTGGTGAGAAGAGGCTCTATGACCTGCCACAAATTTGGATATTTTGTTATAACAAGATGAGAATTTTGTTAAGAGGGAAGATTGTAGGCTGGTTAGGATAGATGCACCATATAAAAGGGATGGGATGAGGCCTAGCTAGAAGGGAACCTTGGGGGACGCCTGTGGATGTATTAAGGAAGGGTGAAGTAGCTTTTTTCCATTTAACAGGTTTTTGCCTGTTTGTGAGATAGCTTGAGAACCATTGGGTAAAGGAAGGGGGTAGGTTAAGTTTAGAGAGTTTAATAAGAAGGAGGTTGTGGAAAATAGTGTCAAATGCCTTAGAGAGGTTGAGGAAAAGAGTGGGTACAAAGTGGCCAGAGCTGCGGCCTTTGTATATTGTTTCTAGGAAGGAGAGTAGGGCTGTGGAGGTACTATGACCTGGTCTAAAGCCATGTTGTGTGGGGGTAAGAAGCTGATTATTGATGAGGTAGGGTAAGAGTTGTTGGTGTACACACTTTTCAAGTAGCTTAGAAATAGAGGATAGGATGACGATAGGGCAAAAGTTTGGGATGTCCTTATTATTGCCACCTTTATAGAGAGGAATAATAAAGGCCTTCTTCCAGAGATGGGGGACCTGGCTTTCTGAGATAGACCAATTAATTAGTATGCTGATAGAGAGAGCAATGGCTTCTGTGGCTACTTTTAGGAAGTAGAAGGGAATTGGGCATTGGAACCAGGCTTTAATTTTAGGAGAAGTTTTTTATGGTGGATATAGAGATGGGATTGACAGAGAAAGGTGGAGGTTGGGGGCAAGGGATGCTAGGGGAGGAAGGGATGGGAGCATGCTGAGGAGGAGTTGTAGAGTTGTTGGTGAAGGACAATGTTAGCTTGCTTATGGACTCTATGAAGAAAGAGTTAAACTGAGTGGCCAAGTCCATGTCAGAGGCATCTGGGTTGAGGCAAGGGTTTTCTTTTTTTCCCGGATTGAGGAGAGATGAGATTCCTTTCCAAAATAGGTTGGGACTGGTGGTGTGGATGGTTTGGAGAGTGGAGAAATAGGCTTTGCGGTCTAAGGTAATACTTTTTTTTACTTTATTTCGTAGTGTTTTATATTTGTTTAGGGCGATAGTGGTTTTACTTTTATGGTAACCTGTCCAGGCTTTGTTACAGAGTCGCATAGTAGCTAAGGTGTTTTTGGTTAACCAGGGTACAGGGTTACTTTTTATACATTTTGCTTTTAGAGGGGCAAAGGAGTTGAGCAGGTTTGTTAAAGCAGAGTTAAAGTAGGATAGAGCATTATCTAGATATAGAAGCAGTGAAGACAGCTAACTGATTCGTAACTGGTTTTACTTTTACTTTTTGTATCTAAAAATGTTGCACCTGTTTGCTGTTAGCTACATAACACTGTGTTGGTGTAGGGGGTGAGCTACTGGATGTAATTGAGAAAAGACGCATACTTATGCTTTGTTTTGCCTTCACTGCCCAGGAAAACTAGACTTTGCGTGTTTTGTATTATGTGATAGATTTAAGCCCTGCTGGAGGCTGAGGACTGTGTGTGTGTGTGTGTGTGTGTGTGTGTGTGTGTGTGTGTGTGTGTGTGTGTGTGTGTGTGTGTGTGTGTGCGTGTGTGCTTGTGTATGTGTGGGTGTGTGTGGGTGTGTTTTTCTGTCGCTGTCAGTGTTTGATGCTAACTAACTCTCATATGCTGCACTATATGCTGTTGCTCTACCTTCACTGTCCAGGTTTCTGTGTCATAACTGGCTGCATTCATTTTTACAACATACATTTTGCATTCTTCGGTCATACACTAACCCTTAACATGTCAAACTTCTCAACTTCATGGACAAGAAATCTGGAAACAAAACTTAAAATAATGGGGGGACAAAGACTCAAAAATAGGGACAAAATTTTAAGTAATGTTATTATAAAGTTAAAATTCTGCTACAGATACATGATTTGTGTTAGCATTCATCTTCTGAAAGATATGAAGTCTGAAATTCAAATGTATTATATTATTTAGTGGCTTCAATCATCAGTGATTTGTCAGAAAACCACAAATTTTATGAAGAATGGACCAAAAATATTAGGCAAAAATCTGGACATGCTGCAAAAACCTGCACAGTTGAGAGGTATGTAACACCTTGTGCCAGCTAGCTGTTGTACCTCTGATTTTAGCTTTGGCCTTCTCATTCAGACTTACATTCTCCTCAAACTCACCTCCAACATACTTGAAGTTGTTAACCTTTTCCATTATTTTATAGGTTCATAGGTACTGTATGTAGTAGGCTAACTGCCCTCATGGGCTTAAACTAGGTGTCTGTGTAAAATATATGCAAGCATTGGTTAAAAATAATTTCCTATTAGAAAATCACTTTCAGAAATATTTATGCTATTGAAAGGATTATGTGAAGTGATTTGGAGCACAGGTGACAATGCAGTCAATTTTTAATTCACAATCTGTGTCGGTTTTTGCAAGACAGTAATTACAGAATTAAAATTAATGGGCATTAGAAGAAAGTTGAATTAACCAATGCTTTAGTGTATAAGGAAACACATTAAAGGTGATATACAGTCATTGCTGTATTAAAAAATAATTCAAGAATTGAATAAAAGTAATGTAGTGCAATTTCTGCATATTAATGAATGCAAATCTATGTGGAAGCATTCCAAGTAACTCATAACTACTTAAACATAATCAGTATTTCATGGTGAAAACATTAATAGTTGTCTAAAAGCAAACAAATGTTCATATTACATTAATATGAAGTGTGTTATGCTAT
>NC_056741.1:692349885-692579885 GCF_019279795.1 Protopterus annectens
ATTCTGCACCGTAGGGAGATGCCAGTTCTCCATTGTCGACATTTCAAATGTCGATCATATGGTCTCGGCCATATGACTGTCGACATTGTGAAATGTCGACCATTCCAAAGGGGCCTATATATATATATATATATATATATATATATATATATATATATACACACATATATATATATATATAGATTCACACACACAAAGACATATGCACACACAGAGCGAGAGAGACAGAGAAATATAAATATTGATAAAGACATACAAAGATAAATAGATATTTTTTTTGAGTGAAACAAAGAGTTTCACTTGATTTAGGGCAATCTATACAGAAATAACATGGTCCCCAGACCATAATACATCAGACATAGAATTATTTTTCTTTAGGACATAGGGTTCCTGATGATAGAAGACATTAAAAACCATTAAGAACACTAAGCACTATCACAGAATTTGCATCAAACTGTAACCCTTCATTTCATGCTGTTACCAAGATGGAGATTACACATACTTGCTTAAGAGTAAAGCAAAGGCTTTCTGTTCATATAGAAAATTCTATTAAAAAAAAATCTTACAGCTCTAGGCGCTGTTTGTGAATATCGTAGTAAACTGCAACATATCAGACTTTATTGTTATCCAGTGGTAAAAGAAATAGATCTTTAACACATATGATGCATGTTTTTATTCAATGTAGCCCTTCATACAAAAGACACAAGGCAATATGTCCATGAGGGGTCTACTTCATATGATCGACAGACCATTTGCTCGACATTCATTTGGTCGACAGCTCATTTGATCGACAACCAGTACTCAAGGCAAAAACTTGGGATTTGCACCCCTCCCCAATGTTGTGCAACCCTGGAGTTGGTATATATAGTTAGGGGGGGTGTGGGGGTGAAGCCTCCCACCTATTTTCTTTAAAATGTGTAGTTTTGTTGTATTTTCATGTTTTAAACAGAAAGAGGTGGGGGGCTTCACCCCCCACCCCCCCCAAATGTGGGGTGCTGTGCCCTCCACACCCCCCTAACTATATATACCAACTCCAGGGTCGCACAACATTGGGGACGGGGGCAAATCCCTGTTAAGTGCCTTGAATGCTGGTTGTCGATCAAATGAGCTGTCCACCAAATGAATGTCGATCAAATGGTCTGTCGATCTTATGAAGTAGACCCGTCCATGAATACAATTACATTGTAATTATCAAGTCAAATTTAGGGTTTCAATCCCATAGCTGTAAGGAACAGTTTTATAGAAACTAATTTTTTAAAACAAGTGAATCATTGGGTTCTGAACCACTGTCCACCAGCAAAATGTTGTTTTGTAGTTATTTATTATTATTGTCTTTTTACATTGAATTGTATTAGTTCAATGTGTTTTAATTTGTTTATGCTATGAATCCAATACAAATCCTACAAAAAATCCATCATAGATGAATAATCTATCTATTAATGTAGAATATGTTTTTTTCTTTGTACAATAATGATGCAGCTGGTATTCCTTCTGTTATTTTATATTTTTTGTAGAATCCATTATTTTGGAAGCATTTGGTAGAATTTGAATGCGCTTGATTTTTGAATCTCAGTAGGAGAATAGTTGTGCCATGAATGCACCTAATATGTTCTCCAGCATGTTAATAAGGTAATCCTAAATATGCTTACTAGTAAGACATCATGCAGCCACTACTTTATGGAAACTTAGATAGTGATTGTACTCTAACAGTTCAGTGGAGCTGCCTATCATTCATGAAAAATCTAACTGGTATAAAACACAGCTTCATAGGTAACTACTAAGCTAGCTGCTCTTGCGGGCAGTTTTAAGCCTAGCCAAATTCTCCTTCTGTGCTTGAATTAATCTATCCCATTTAGTTACAGATTTGCCTTACCCATCCCATGGTCAATAATTATGTGTTACCCCTAATGAGAATAAATGGGATCATACCATACATAATTTGAGGGGACTGATGCACTGAATAAAGCATTTAGGAGTTGCCTCTGTCCAGTAGTAATACAGGAGGCAGTCCTGGGGTAATTTTTCTGTTTCCCATCCATAGATCTAAGCTGCACTTCAAAATAGGTAGGGATGAATTTTGTTTTATGTGGATGTGGAGTCTGTTCCACAGCAACAGTATCTTCTGTGAGATATGCCTGTCTCTCCAAACTGTTCTGTTGATATTACAGAAGAGTTTTAGATCCCTAGACTGAGTATTTTTTTATGCCATTTGACTTGCTGATGTTCAGTAAATCCATCAGGAATGGCCGGAGGATGCCTTGTATGCCAGACAGGTCAGCTCTTAGTAGTCTGCAGGATGTGTGAATAAAACTTAATTTAAAATGTCATTCTTCTCATAGGCACTATTAATATTAACTGCCTTATCCACATTATATTGACATGATAATACATTGCACACACACAATTGCACAATAGACATTCCAGTGATATCACTGATAAAACACTTATTATCTTGGTACGAAAGGAACGTGTAAACAGTTAACAAGTACTTCAAGTACTTATTGTTCCGCTCTAATTGTCCTCATTGAATATCGTGTCACTGTAATCTGTAATCATTCTGAATGTTATTAAGTACTAAAGTTTAATATGCTTCTACAATGTTTTTGCCATATATGGACAGCAGATGTTGTGGCAGTCTTTATTAGTACAACTTAGCACTCTATGAAAGGAATGCATCTGTACCAGAAAAGCACAAGTCAACATTACATCAAAAAAGAAGAAACAGAGATATTAAACTGTTGTGTTCATGTAATAAGCAAAGACAGTAGACAGATGTGAAGTAAAATCTCTATCTGTTAATACCTGCTGAACTCCTAAAATGTCCCAGTAAAGTCTGTAGGTGCTCCAGCAGGATACTAATGCTGCCATCTTCGCGGTTGCTGAACCACTAGATCAGCCATACACAAGCATTACGTTTAGGCTTCAGCTGTGCAGCTAAGGCTGTATATCTATGCAATAAGATAAATGTAGTGTTTACTGAATAAATTTACTAAATGAGCAAGTGAATAAGTGAATTGGTCAACTTATCAAACACGACATGTGTGTGTGTGTGTGTGTGTGTGTGTGTGTGTGTGTGTGTGTGTGTGTGTGTGTGTGTGTGTGTGTGTGTGTGTGTGAGTGTGTGTGTGTGTGTGCGTGTGTGTGCGTGTGTGTGTGCGTGTGTATATGAGTGCAGTCAGTTTTGTAAAATGTTCCTACTGTCAATGGATAATAAAAGCAGTAATACCTATTGAGTACTTGTTTCAGCAACTAATGTTATAATCGACTCACATACCATCAGCCACACCATAGATGCAGATATTTCCATTTTCTAGCAGTTGTGCAACTGTGGAGTGTCTATGTATGTGCATGTGAGTATCTCTCTCTCTCTCTCTCTCTCTCTCTCTCTATATATATATATATATATATATATATACACACACACACATTACATGTATATATATATATATATATATATATATATATATATATATACATATACACATATCTATATCTATATATGCCTATATATCTATCTATATATATATATATATATATATATATATATATATATATGCCCTCCCGCAGCTGTCTGGTATTCTGCGGCAGTTCTGATGTACTGCGCATGTGTATGCTTACGCAGTACATCAGAGCTGTGGGTGGAAGCAACGGAGAAAGCTAGATCTCCATTGCTTTTTACAAACTGTCTCGCTATGTTAAAGGAGTTTAACATAGTGAGACAGTTTTGAAAAAAAGCAACGGAGAATTTCCGTTGCTTTTTTTAAAGCTGTCTCGCTATGTTAAAGGAGTTTAACATAGTGAGACAGTTTTGAAAAAAAGCAACGGAGAATGCAAGATCTCCGTTGCTTTTTACACACTGTCTCGCTATGTTAAAGGAGTTTAACATAGCAAGACAGCTTTAAAAAAAGCAACGGAGAATCTCTGTTGCTTTTTTTAAAGCTGTCTCGCTATGTTAAACCCATTTAACATAGTGAGACACTTTTAAAAAAAGCAACGGGGATAGGAAGATCTCCGTTACTTTTTTAAAAGCTGTCTCACTATGTTAAACTCGTTTAACATAGCGAGACAGTGTGTAAAAAGCAATGGAGATCTTGCGTTCTCCATTGCTGTATAAAAAAAGAGTTATACTGATGGAAAAAGTCCGGACGATCAGACCCTTTTCTATTACTATAATTCTGATTTACAACGTGCATGCTGACCAATCAGCGTGCACGTTTTGGAATATTAATGGGGGGGTTATTGTATAATGTTACTTAACATTTATGCAGAAAAAAAAGCATTTGATAGGGTAAATTGCAAACATCTATCCATGGTGTTGTTAAAGGCAGGCTTCCTGAGTCACACTGTCTGACTTTACTTCTTCCCCTGTATATTGATGTGCCTGCCAGAATTAAGATACAGTCCAAACTACCGTCTGTTTTATATTAGCTGGGCAGGGGCCCAGCAGGGTTGCCCACCTTCCCTGCTTTTTTTTGTGCTTACATTGAGCCTTTGACAGCTGCACTGAGAAGAACACCTCTTGAGGGTTGTCAGCTGGGAGATATTCATCGCACACTCATTTTATAGGTTGATGACCTCCTGTTATTTTTACTGAATGTGGACGAGGATCTTGACCATGTGACTTGAGAGCTTGGAGTGGGGAGGCATCAACTTATAGATCCAGTTTCAGTACGTCAGATACCATGTGTACCCATTGTTTTCTCTCTCAACTGTTGCTTTTAACTATCCCTTTCTGGGAAAGGCAGGGGTTTTGTTTATCGTGGTAGAGATTGGGGACCCCATTATCTGAAATCATTAATCTGGTATATGTAGAATATGCTAGAACAGTGGTGCAGGGTATTAACAGTTGGCTCCTATAATCTCTCTCTCAAGATGTTGCACATATACGTGGTACTTGGAAATGTGGATCCCGATCTTTTGTACATTCAATATTTAGGACATTTGATATTATGCCCTTTCGAACTTCTTAATGATGGTATTTTACATTCAATTTTAAATAATTTCAGTCATACATAATACGCTCATACACACGCATACACACACACACACACACACACACACACACACACACACACACACACACACACCCACACACACAGACATGCACACACACACACACACACACACACACGCACACACACGCACACACACACAAAGACACACACACACACACACACACACACACACACACACACACACACACACACACACACACACACACACACACACACACACACACACACACACACACACACACACACAGGTTTGAAACTTTGAACCATTGAAATGAAGATCGCTGTACAGCGTGGATAGGTATATTTATAGTATTACTCACTGTAGTGCGATCTCGGAGTTGGTAAAAAAAATATTTTTTTGTTTTTATTTATTTTTTTATTTATTTACATTTCAAGCAAAAAGGGCAGTTGCCCCAGCTATAAGCTATTAGTGGGGTGGTGTTATCAATGTGGAAGTGAAGTAATAACACTGCTAATTGTCTAAATTATTCAGTAGCTGTTTTGCCATGCATTCATTTATCAGTTGTGGCTGTGTAAGTGAAGCAAAATGTAAAATAGGTAGGTTGGAAAGTCAGGTGATCATTTTTTTACTCATCAATCTGTAAGATATTTTTTTCTGACTCTTCAAGCTCACAATCACAAAATCAGATAACCTTTTATTTTATTTTTCCCCTCAACTTTTGTTTGAGTAGATACCAGTGTGTGAGACTGACCAGGGTTTAGATTTTCTTAGTTTATGCTCTGTTTTATACATATAAATTCTTCAATGCAGATTGCATCACAACTTAATGTATAAAAATGGAAAACCTCAAAAGCAAAGGTATAAACCCAATGAAGCCCATAAAGTAAAGCAAAATATACTCTAAAAATAAATGATAAAATAAAAATACTATAAAAAATAAATAAATAAAAATATAGCTAATCCTGATACAACCCCCCCCCTCACACACACACACACACACACACACACACACACACACACACACACACACACGCTGTTACTTAATATACAAATTCCTAGAATGCACAACAATGGAAAAAGGACAATCTCAGTAAAAAGACGCTTACATAAAATAATCAGTATAAGTGTCCAGGTCATATCCATTCACTTTCAATGACAAAACACATCAGCCTGCACCTACTCCAACACTTTCCAACATTCAGTAAAATAATTTTTGATCTAATGCTGCAAAATGACCTTTGAGTAAACCATGACTGATAGAAATAACAGAAAGTACCTTTTCTGTGTAGTCCCATACAAAATGGATGCAGTCTCCCATACTTGGTATGACTGGTCATTTTGTTCACACTGAAATAGGTTATAGTTTATCACTGATCTACCACGGAAAACAAATTCAAAATAAATAACTAAATAAATAAATATCAAGTCCATAAGTACTTTCCAATAGCTCTCCTTTTTCTGACTTCTCTTTACAGGAAGAATGTTAATTTCCTTAAAGAGTCTTTCATAAGATCTCTTGTCCATATAGCACTTCATTCAGAATCACATAAAGCTCAGGAGTCCTCATTATGAAAAGCCAACTTCTCTGAACTGGGAGGACTACAGCCCTCCTTCTTATGCACCTTATGATTGGATAATCGACTTAATTAACAACATTTTGTAGAACCTTCTCTGCCTAATACATCTGAGTGCTGTAAAGTAACAGTTCTATTTGCATGTGTTTTTAAAGAAATAGTTCTGTTTACAGTAATTATAGCAACAGTTTTAGCTACAATAACATTATTTACATTATTATGTCAACAGAGGAAGCACACAGGCATGATAGGCACATGCCAACTCCACACACATCAAAACTTGAAGATATGAGGTTAGGAATGAACCCCAGACCTTGAAACTATGAGAGAGATGTCTTAAATTGCTGAGCTATCCTGCCATAAATTACCTGCTGCAAATGTCACTAACTGGAAAATAATGTCATAAAAACATTCATCTTGTGATAGAGATGACTGCACGATGGTGAGATGTGTATAAAAAAATCCATTCTGCAATTATTTTTCAGTAACTTCCTGGCATGGCTTCCTGATAGAGAAAACACAACAAATATTATCAGCAACAATGAATGAATGAGCTGGAAGTAAAAGAGATATTAATTCCAGTCTGTTCTGTGTACTACTTAATCAAGCAAGTTGCTTCTTTCTTTATTATGTCATATACTCTTAGTCTTACCAGGAAATAAAAATATAATGGTGCAGTTAAAATGTTGCCTTCTAGACAGACAAAATGGCTCCACAGAGAAAATGACTTCTGTCCATATCTTAAAAATGCCTTAGCAAAGATGAAACTCAATTGTATGGGACAGATAAATAAATCTATTCTCCTTGTCAGGTTCCTAGTTTTTTGACTTGGTGACATCAAGTTGTTTATTTTCATTTAAAGGTATATGGAGAATAGATGTCTGAGGTTAGTGGTTCAGATCTCTTAGAATGAGACCAGCTCATATGCCCTTCAATTATATAGACAGATTGAATTGTCTAGGCCAATTTCTTTCTTTTTTTTTTTTCATTCTTGACTGTTGCAACTTACACTGAATACCACTGTTCATGCCCACCTTATAATAGCAGTAGACAGTATCACTGTACTATGTATCTCTCACCAAATCACAGCCTATAATTAAGTCACCATGCTCCAAAAACTTCCAGAATAAGCCACACAATGAAAATTATGGAGGCTTATCAAATGCAAAAAAAAAAAAAAAAAACGGTTGAAACAGAAAATCAATGTGTTCTTTCCAGTTCAGAATATTAATACATTGAAATGGTGGGATAAAAATGTAAAAATCACCTTGTACTAATAGAGCTCATAACATAAACAGACACAAGAGATCTTTAGAAAAGTGTAGGAGCAAACTACATAGGAAAATGGGAAATGTGGGAACAATATATACAGGGGAAGAATGTGGTTTAAAAGAAGGCAAGACTTAAATGAGCTATGTAATGTTTAACTGAAAACAATTGGGTAGATTATGTGATGTATCATGTTTGAATTTGGGAGTGTGTCGGTACGGTCTGTGATGTAAAATGCTTATAACTAGGACTGTGCAGGGTGTGGATTGCTTTCATTTATATAAATGTATGATTGCTTATGTCATAAGTGATGGTTTAATAAAGATGTTTTTTATTTAAAAAAAAAATAGAAAAGGCAAGTACAGCCAGTTTGCTGGCAAGGTGGCCATCCAGGCTGCACACTGCCATGTGCTGCTGAGGATGAGTGGAGGGCATGCAGGCAATAGACTAAGGATAAACACTCAGCTAATGTCAAGCTGCTTGGACAGAAGGCCTCAGAGAGGACATAACTTCCTTGAAAGGGCATGAATGGAAGTATGCATGTCCTGCCATTGGAAGGGTGACATTGTATGGCCTCACTCAAGTGCACATATCAGCCACCAACTGGGGGAAGGGAGTTCAGGCTTAACAAAGATGGATACCTAAGATATGGCTTCTCACACCTTAACAAAGAAGGAATAAATGAATGGGTCATTTGGTTATGAGAGGGTTGATGGCCGACAGACAGTAAAGGGTGGACAGAAAGAAAACAACAAAAAATGAAATGTCTAAGTCTGTCACATGTAAAGATATTTCATTTCGATAGCATTAGTGAGGAGAAGTACACCTGATGTAAATGCAAAGCAATGAAACAGATTTGCTATCCTCAGACTACAATTTTGCAAGACTGGCATGGTTTCCCCACATGTGGCTGATGTGTATTTAATCAAGGATTATCTCCCCAATACCACTTATCTGAGGTTACTATTCATAGGTTCATAGGTAAATACAAGACTACCAATCTGCAGACTATTACAAGCCTGGCCACTATCCAGAGGTCAAAATCAAACCCTATAACTTGTATCTCCAAGGTAAAGGTTTTAACCATTATAGCAATCCTCTCCCCTTCCCAGGTCATATCAACTTGTAGAATACTTGGATTTAAAAATTACTGCTGCGATGGTTGCTGACTTCATTATTTCAAGGTATTTCACAATTATCATGGTTGGGTAACTGTCAAGCTTGCATACATAAATTACATAAATAAGGGGTTGTGGTAGAACAAAGTATCCCACAGATAGGGTCAAGGAGGCTTGCACCCCAGTTCAAAAAAAGAAAGACAGAAAAATAGAACTTATCATCTGTGTACATATGAGGTTTGGTAACAAGCCAATTTGTCCAGGGACATCTTCAAGTGGGGGTTAGACAGAAATAGTAGTTGGAACTTAGAGGGTGCAGGGGGTGAAAGGGTTAAATGGGAATGAGGGATGACTGGGAGGAAATGAGGTAAGGGTAGGGAGGAGCTTAAGGGATTTATGCATGTGTAACTTGGTAAGGAATCACATTTTGGTGTGAAGTTGCTATGGCAGGTTTTACGTCCAAGATGACCTGTGGGTGCTGGTGTGGTCAGGTAGGCCTTGAAATGGTTGTCTATGTAAGAGGTTGGTAATGTTTGCTAACAAGGGTTTAGGATGTACTTGGCCGTGTCTGTGAGGGTTTTTTTTTTTATGTTTTCCAGTTGGGGGGGCAGGATCGTGTGATTTGGATGAGTATACCTGGCTTTCATCTGAGAGAATTCTGCGTGGGTAGGTTTGAGCTGTTGGGGAAGCTTGCCGATGGGTGGGGTTTGCGTTGTTCTGCCAGGTCGGGGTAGTAAAGCCTCTTTGAAATACAGGAAACTTGGAGCAGTTAATAAGCTAATTAGAGGTTAGGTAGCATCCATACAAAATCAGGGTTTTGCGCTTCTTCAAAAAAATTAAAAAAATGTTTTCATCCCTTCCTTGTTAATGCATATGATGGTGGGGATGTAGGTGCACTAATGTCATGAATGTGGCATTGATGTTGCATGCTGCACCATATCCCTTACATAGCATTACTTCTAGAATTAGGGATTCAAAAAAAAAGTGATACTCTTGAAGTGTTAATGCTGTTATTTTGGGAAGTGGGTGGAATAAAGGAAAGATGTGTGAATTGGCTCACATTTTCTGAAGTGGGTGTTTTCCATTGGTTGCGAATTGCCCACAAAGAATAGTGGCAGTCACCCATGCTTTGTGCGGTGTTCATGTCCGTGGGCGAGGGTTAAGCCAGGGCAGGTTTAATGTATTGCCTTGTGAGGCACAAGCCATATATATCGCATTAGCATGCCTCTTGGCTACCTCTCAACTGTACTGATTTCACTAATAAAAAACAAAAAAAAAAAAATGTCCAGAATTTTGCTTCATATTTTTGGCCCATTTTTATAAATCTTGGCTTTCTGTCAGACTGAGAATGACTGCTTTGTTTTGGGTTATCAGCCTCACGGCATGCCTTTTGGTTTTCCCAGATTGCCACAGACGTCCCTGATTTTGATCTGAAAATTTTGTCTCTCTTTCTCTTGATTAGTGACTTGGAGAGAGGGTGGCAAATTGCATTTAGTAAGTGATGATAGTGGTTGGGCTTGTGGACTTGTTTCATGTCAGAGGGTGCATATTGGTTCACACTTCCTTAATCTTTCCAGGTCACAAGTTGACAGCATAGATATTGAAGGTGTCCCTGTTTTTTATAACAGTAAGACTCCAAAGCAGTGATTAAACCAAGCACTGTTGCAATGAAAACTCTGCAATACGCAGTGGTTTGTTGTTTCTTAAATTGCATGATACTCAAGAAAAAAATGTAGATTATAAAAGTCAACATTTCTGCATGCTGACTTTCAATACATAATGCAGTGTGTAGTGATGGGGTTGATTTGGCAGACCAAAGATTTTGGAATATAGCAAATGAACACCAACTTGTACCTTCCTGGTATAATTTGAAAAAGTACATGTTTTTACTTGTCTGGTTCAATGGGTACCCCAAGAAAAAGGGTGAAGCATGAAGCTGCATTGTACAATTTTATCTTAACGATAATTACCTGCTACAACACTTCATCCTTTTAATGTTAACTACAAAGAGTCCATATACTGCATTCTTGATAGAGTGCTCATTAAAAGGTAGGGAAAGATAAAGGTGCACTACTGTTTGTATCACTCTGAAATGCCACTACATTATTAGAGCACACAAGAATATAAATCTTAGATGAGATGCAGGGAGTTTCTGCAGTGTTGAATGTGCTTCATTTTAACATCTTAAGTTGCTCACTAGGAGCAACATAAAATTCAAATGAGAAAACACGAAGTTAGGCATTTGTCCAAGATGCCCCCTTTTTTGTTGGTCTACTCACTTACCAAGAAACATGAATGTATACAACTAAACTCATGCTCTGCTATTCAGAACCTTGCTAAAATCAACAGAAAACCAAGTAAATTTTTAAAGAGATTGCTCTAGTGGTGGATACTAAATCAATAAAGTGTTTCTGGATTATGTAACACACTCACACACAACTACTGGGAGTTTTTTTTTTTGGGGGGGGTTAAGTTTCTAAGAGCAATAGTTTCAAATTGGACCTAGTTGTGTCCTGTCTCCCACTGCGCATCATGCATTTGTTCCAGACTTCTTGCTTTATGTACTGGAGAGGTATATGGGGTGGGTTTGGTGCCCTTTCTTGTGCAATTAAAAAGGGGGGGCAGAAGATGGAGAAGGGGAATGGAGGACAAGTGTTATTTTCTGCAGAGGCATGGGTGAAGCATTGCAGGCTGCAGACCCTTTTCCTATGGTGTGTAGATGACTTGTTTCCTTTGTTGTCCAGTAGGGTGGTTATTGGTGGGGGTGGTGGGATGCTGCAGCCTCTCAGATTTGATGTGGTTTCAGTTAAGTTGTGAATAGCTTTTCACGAGTTGCTGGCTGTGCATAGCAACAATTGCCTTCTGCCTTGCTTGGTACATTAAATAGTGTGGAAGACTGGGTTAGCTTTATACCCCTTAACTTCTAGATTCTGCCTCATATTTGTGGCCTGTTCCTCATAAAATCTGTTTTGTTTTCCGGCAAATGCTGGGATGATCTTGCGGACTGAAGTAACTAAATAATGTCAGTTTCAGACATCGTATCCTTCAGAAGATGCATGCTAGACAAATCTAGTTATTATGGCTTTTTAAGTTTATAAGAGCAACATTTAAAATCTGTCCATATTTTAGGTTTTTGCCCCCCATTGTGTCAAGCTTCATCATACCTTTCAACTGTACAGATTTTCATAAAATGCCCTGATTTTTCCTCGCATTTTGGTTTGTTTTTCATAGAATTGTGTTTTTTCTGGCAATTAGTGGCAAATTATTAAAGACTGAAATTAGAAAATAATGACAGACATTTGAGTTTCTCACCTTATACCCTTCAGAAGATACCTCGGTCCCCCTATTATTTATGGCTTGTGAATATTTATTGCTCTAAGAGTTTGAAATGTATGGGCTTTGTCCAGATTACCCAGGTTAAGAAGTTGAGGGGTATGTGGTGATTTTTTTTTCTTTGTAGAGCTTTTTACTTGTTGCGGGTTGTGTCATTACTTGTAAGCTAAGGAAGAAAAATGGGCAGAATGTAGTACCCATACTAATGGTATATTGTGGCATATTTACAGCTTCAGCTAGGAAGGTTATGGGACGTTTAAGCAGGCTATTAATAAAAAAAGAAAGAGTGGAAGGGGAGCCCTTGGTGTGGTAATATAAGTAAGTCATAATTATATCAGTAGGATTTGAGGGGGAATATGGCAGTGGGCCCTTGGCAGCACTCAATGTTAAGACAGTTTTGGTTTGTGCGCAATGAATTTATAGTTTCCTTTTCTTTTTACAGATCAATGAGGGGTGAGTGCAGAGAGACATTGCCCCAGTAGCTGGAATGATGGGCAAAGAGGTCATAGATGAATGTGTGCAGAGTAGGCATCAGTCAGTGACCTGAAGGTGATGGATTCTGCCTGGCTGGGTACGCTGGTCACTGGAGCACTGGTGCACAATGAGGGCACAGGTGATCAACCTTTTAGGTGCTCATTAAGGCGTGTCAGGCTTGGCACAGTTTCGGGAGTAGTATGGAGGCAAGTGAGGCTGAGGTGAGTCAAAAGCAGAGTAGAGCAGGTTGGGGGAGTTATTTATGGGGATTTGGAGTTGTCCACAGTTGAGGTAGAGTTGCAATATGGTTATTTTGGATTGGATTGGATTTTTGGGGCAGGGTAGTTGGATTTGCGTGGTAGTTAGGTTTGCGTTTTCCTGTGAAAAGTTTATGCAGAGGGTTTGCTGCATGGTCAGTGCTACTTTGAGAGTTTAGCACTGTGCTTCATTGGATTTGCCATTTGGGGATAGGTATGTGATCTGACCCCCTTTTAGGGTTAGGTGGAGGGTTTGACAGAGCACTGTAAGGTGGGAGGGGGTTCATAAATGGCTGCATTGCTTTCTCCAATGGGTGTCTTTTGGAGCATGTCACTGGGTGTTTTTATTTGCAGGTGGATAGCTTTGTTCATTGGGATTTGCATTTATTACAAATGTGAGAGGAGGTATTGGGTTGGGGGTATAATCCAGGGGTTGGTTTGTGGTTTGGACAGCAGGAAGGATGACTGAGGGTATATTGAACATTTTGGACTGTCAATTTAATCTGGTGTAGGGCGTTTATCAAGAGTTGTTGGGGATTAGGGTTTATTTTCATCTGTTTAATATGACAGTGGTATGGGTTGTGGGATTGTGCTATTAGATAAGGTGTCAGGTTGCAATAGTGTTAAAGGATTGCTACAGGAGTTTAGGGCACTTTTTATTAAGTAGGCTTATGGTAGGGCTTTGCCAGATTGGTTGAATTTGGGTTGCTGGAGTTGGGACTTCTTTTATAAGGAAGGCATGTGGTAGGGCATTAATAGATTGGTTTAATTTTTGTTGCAGCTGCCTATGAGAAGGAGTTTAGTTGGAAGATTTAGTTATTTATCAGGCTTGGGAACAAGTTGGTCATTGAGGATTTAGCTTGGTAATTTAGTGACACTGGTGACAAGGGTATGGGAAATTACTAAATCTTTGTTGATGGTCCATTGGTTTGAAGGGTTGGGGTAAGTTTGATAATGTGTGGATTGATAGACATTGGTTATTGTCAAAAAGGTTTAGCTGGGGGGTTGCCATTGGTAATTGAAGATTTATTGGGCTACAGTTCATGTGGTATTATTTATGGATGTAAAAAATTATTCTGAGGGTGCTTCGTTGGGCAGCAAATTCTATGATGGTTATTAAATGTTGTCTTGTTTATAATTGATACTTGGTGTGAAGGCAGGCTTGTTATTAAATTGATCTGAAAGGAAATCTCATTTTGTTAAATTTTATATACACCGGGCAGTAAAATAGGGCTTCAGTTAGGCAGGACGGTATGCAATTGGCCTGGCGTGGTTTCTTGTGGCATTGGGTTTAGTGTTATGGTGGTACATTTGATAGGTAATTATTTGGGGAATCTTTATAAAGTGACTATTAGTTGTTAGGATAAGTAAGAATTTAGTTAATATGTTGAGGTTATGCCAGGCTATGGTTATTACTTTAGCATGGCTGAGGGATCATTGGTTTAATTTCAGCCGTTCAGGCAATCAGCTACTTTGGGTATTTATATGATAGGGATTTGTGTGGTGATGACAGTGATACAGTTTGGTTTAGGGAGTACACTGAATGATGATTTGGCTTAACCCCTTTTAGATGAGGTTAGGTTGTTGTAAGTTTTGGTAGGAGGGAGGAGGAACAGCCTGGTCAGGCTGGTAAGCGGAGAAGAGGGGCAGGCTTGCCCTCTTCTGTTCCCCCTCTGGTGTTGGATGTTTCATTTCAACGAGCTGGAAAACATGCATTTGGATGCTGCTTGATAAGGAAAATAAGTGAGTGTAGGTAAGGACTCTGCTTATTTGGTTGGATTGTAATTCAATAAATGGTAAATGAAACAAGTGATGGGACACTGCTCCATAAGCAAATAAGCGAGTAGAGGTGAGGATGCCGCTTATTTGGTTGGATGGTAATTCAATAAATAGTAAATGAAGCAAGTGATGGATTGCTGCTTCATAAGTAAATAAGTGAGTGGAGCTAAGGATTCTAGTTATTTGGTTGGATGGTAATTCAATACATGGTAAATAAAGCAAGTGATGGGACGCTGCTTCGTAAGTAAATAAGTGAGCAGAGCTAAGGATTCCAGTTTGAACATAGTGGAAAAAACCTGGAACCAGCTTCCTAATGAACTGTCATCACTTTCTTCCACATTGCTTTTCAAAAAATATCTTAAAGAATACCTCATAACACACTGGCTATGTTCCTGCTCTAACCCTGACTAACATCTTATTCCCTATCTCCCACTCCCTTTACGTATCTGCTCTATTGTTCTATGATGCCTATTTGTTGTAACTAGAATGCTAACCACTACCTAGTATTAAAGGAGACTTCCTCTCAGCACTGTTCAAGACTTACTTACTCTAAAAGTACTCACCCTCTAATGTACTGTAAGTAAGCATATGTTTGTATGCCTGTAACCAGGCCTCTGATTTCAAATAACAATTCTTTGTTTTTTTTTTTTTTTGTATTTTATGTTATCTAAAGTTTTTCTAGGCGACTCTGTACATGTTTTTTGTTGTTCTAAAATAATTTAATCTAACTTCCTTCTATTGCATATATTGTATGCTATGATACTATTGCCTATATTGAAGCTTTTCTCCCCGGGCCTCTACTGAAAATGGACATATATCCAGTTAGACTAGCCCGGTCAACAAATGTAAAATAAAAATAAATAAATAAATAAATAAACTAATAAATAAATAGTTATTTGGTTGGATGGTAATTCAATAAATGGTAAATGAAGCAAGTGACGAGATGCTGCTTCATAAGTAAATAAGTGAGTGGAGGAGTGGAGGTAAGGATGCTGCTTATTTGGTTGGATGGTAATTCGATAAATGGTAAATGAAGCAAGTGATGGGACACTGCTTCATAAGTAAATAAGTGAGTGGAGGTAAGGATTCTAGTTATTTGGTTTGATGGTAATTCAATAAATGGTAAATGAAGTGAGTGATGAGATACTGCTTCATAAGTAACGTAAGCGAGTGGAGGTATGGACTCTGCATACTGGGTCAGGATGAGTGAGGTCACTCTGTCCTAGCTAACACTGTATGGATGTTTATGCTGTGATTAATATCAACTGTACTATATTTAAGGTGTGATTAATAAATATTGGGTAACAAAGTTATGTTTATTTTTATTTATTTTTATTTTATTTGTTTGACATTTGTTCACCAGGATTGTCCGACTGGATGGTTGGTGTCCGTTTTCAGTGGAGGTCCGGGGAGAAAAGCTCCACAAGTACAGTAGTTACAGCATTTAGTGTAAAGAGTAACAAGTTACAGAAATATTGTTAACATTGTGATACAAGATATAACAATGTTGCAAGGACAAATAGAACACATGAGATACATGACTAGTAGCTAAGTAGAGCATAAGGCAACAATAGAAGAATATGAGTAAGCTATTTACATATTTACAAGCATCATTCATGAGAATTTAAAGGGAGTGACCATGTTGAGCATGTCACAAAGGATGAGTGGCACCTGTCAGGATATTGGCAATAGTGCCTTTTAAACCTACCACCCTAGAACACCAAAAAGGAAAAAAACTAAGGGTAATGCTGCTCAATGCCAGAAGTCTCAATCTCAAGATGCAGGCCCTTCTCAATATGGAGAACATAGCACTAACAGGTTTCACCTCATATCAGGAGATCCAGGTGCAATTAACCATAGGCAAGACTGCTCTGCAATTTGTAGCATGTTACAGGCCACCCTCTCAAACTCAGGAACCTCACATGGCCTTCCTGAAAACATTGGAGGGATAAATGTATCTCCAAACACCATCATACTAGGTGACTTTAACTACCCTAATATAGACTGGGAACACTACTCAAGCCCAAACACTCTAACCCAAAGATTCGTTCATAAACTCAAATGCCATGGAACAACTAGTCACCATCCCCACAAGAGGAGAAAACATACTTGATCTCATCATCACGAACATGGGATCAAATCACTGGTGAGATCAGATCATAAACTAATCTCGCTGGAGGTCACCTGAAACAAAAAGACCACAGTGAAAAGGCCCCTGAGCCAGTGGTAAACATTACTCAAACCGCTGAATCACTTACAAATGCCTTCTACCAGCACCTACAGGACTGCATGGATCAGGCAATCCCAAACAAAACTAAGACTCTCTGTACAGTCTGGTGGACCCCAGCCATAAACAAGCTCTACAACAAAAGGAGGAAGCTACTACAAGATAGAGCAAAATCCTTGAAAGGTAAGACACCTTTGATCATTATAAGTAAAAACTAAGAGCTCTCATAAAATCATCCAAGGCAAATTTTGAGAGAAAAAAGGACTCTAAAGAGAATCATAAGGCAACATACTGGCTGACAGGTTCAGTGCAAACTTCTCCCCTCCCCAAAAGGAGAGATATCTATTCCAGAGGATTGTAGCCCCCAAACATCTCCAACGCCCAGGTGAGAACTGCCCTCACTAAGGCAAAAACACAGCATCCAAACTCAATGAGGAATTAAACCCACAGTTAGGACAGCTGTTTAATCTTAGCCTCACCTCAGGAATTAGCTTGACAAGCCTTATCTGCAAAGCCATGGAGAGGATCATAATGGAACTCATAAATAAAGACATAGGGAACTTGCAGACTTTGGATCCAACTCAGTTTGGCTTTGTCAAAGGCAGATCCTGCCTCTTAAACTTGGTTGACTTTGAGACAGTCACCAAGGCCATTGATGAGGGAAAGGCAGTCCATACAGCCTACCTCGACCTGGCACACAATACCCCACTCAGGTATCATCGAAAAACTCATCAGCTTGAATGTAAACCCATACATCACAAGATGGGTTGCAAACTGGCTAACAGAACCCACAGGGTCAGAGTTGCTGGAGCCATGTCAGACTCAAAGCCTGTCACAAGTGGTGTCCCACAGGGCTCAGTCCTGGGTCCACTCTTGTTCGGCATCTACTTTTCTGAAGTACAAGCAAACACAGGAGGGTTATGGCTGACAAAGTTTGCAGATGACTAACACATCTGACACAGATATCCTCCAGAAGGGCCTCACAGAAATGGATAACTGGTGCCAGAGCCATGGCCTGAAGTTATGCATAGTCATACCCTTTGGGAAAAAAGGCTACTAGCTACCATATAGGTGGCAATCCACTGAGCACAGAAAAGTCATCAGAGATCTGGGGACCCAGGTTGACAGTAGCCTGACACTCATGTTGCTAAAGTAGTTAGGAAAACCTTCTATATCACCCACCTGATCATGAAGGGATTCACATCTAGATCAAGGAGGTCATCGTCCCCTGTACTCATCACTTATTAGACCTATGATTGAAATGTATCTGACCAGACACCTGCTGCAGCGACTGAAAGAACTCCAGCTCTATTCAGTCTCGCTCAGAGGTGACCTGTGCCTGACATATAAGGCCATGTCAAACCCAGATTTGATGAATATGCTTCACCTCAAAAATCTAGATCCCTCAGAACCACAAGGCGGAGACTTAAACCTACAGATTCATCACCCAGAGACTCCCTATGCTGTGGAACAAAATCCACATGTGAGGCAGAGCACCTCTCTGGTCTTGTTCAAGAGGAATCTTGACCAATGGATGGGCAAAATGATAGGCATAGTTTTGCCACATAACTATGGGCTAGGCTTATAAATGCCCTTGGGCAGATAGCCTAGTATGAACCTATGAACCTATGAACCTATTGCTGCTGTATAGTGAGGGTTTAAGGCGGGACATTGCAGTTATATTTTTGGTTGGTGAGAAGGTGTGATTTCAGTAGTTTCTTGAAAGTGGAAGTACTGTTTTGTAATCTAATATCAGGAGGAAAAGTATTCCCTGTGTTAATAACTTTGTTAGGGAAACGGGATTCACCGGAGCTATTTTTGCATGGGATTTTTTCAATCATGGCTTTATTGGTGGAGTGTAGTTGTCTATTTGAAGTGTAGAAGTATAGTAATCCAGATAGGGCATGTTTTTTTCTGAATAGAAAAGAATTTTATGGGCTAGGTTAATTTGGTGGAAATGTGATAGATTGGGGAACTCAAACCATTGTAGAGCAAGTAGGGAATGACAGTGGTGGGAGCAAGATTTGGAGCTGGTAGCAAATCTGGCGATATCCACAAAAAAGAAGACAAAGTGCTGTACAAGGCCAAAAACACGATCCTTCAGCACATAGAATGTCATCAAGTAAGCCCAAGCAGGCAAATCTTCACGAAACAGTTTTAATACAGCAATAAAGGTTCTCCTAAAAACATTAATGATAGCAGCATCCATAATACATTTTCATCACTTACTTTCCACAATACATTTCTGGAGATATGTGGTAACAAGTAGAAAGTTTATTGAGGTTGGTTTTATTTAGATTTGTTAGAATTGGGCATGCATATAGTAAGGTAGCTAAGAGATGGGTTCTGGCTATAGCAATTCTTGATTCAGATGTAAGATATGTTTTGCAGCGGTATAGGGTCTCTAGCTTTTTGTGGACTTTGGTAATAGTCAGGGATATATAATTGTTGAATTTTAATTGTTGAGCAATTGCAATCCCTAGAAGCTTGGCCTTTGAAACTGGAGAGATGGGGCTTCTGTTTGCAGAAAATATTATGATTGGGTCGGTATTCTTTGTTGAATGGAATAGTATGAGTTGGGTTTTTTTGAGAGTTCAGTATCAGTTGTGAATTATTTAGCCAATTTTCTATATTTGTGAAGGACTCCTCTGTATTTTGCTGGCACTGCTGGAGATTAGATGCAGGGCAGATTAGTGCTGTGTCATCGGTGTATTGTATTATTTTGGCTTTTGTGACGTTGGTTTGCAAAGCTATTAAAGAGAAGGGGGCCAAGAATAGAACCCTGGGGAATGCCTAGTAATACTGGGAGAGGTGGGGATAGAGAATCATGCCATTTAACTGACTGAAGGTGGTTATTTAGATAACCTTTAAACCATAGCAGGGTGGGGCTGTCTATGGTGAGCTCAGAGAGGCAGGTTAAGAGTTTTTTTGTGGGAAATGGTATTGAATGCATTGGATAGGTCTAGAAAGATGGCAGAGACTAGTTGGCCTTGATTCCTTGTGAATTAATGGAGCTGGTGGAATTGACTAGGGCAGTGGTGGTGCTATGTGATGGTCAGAAACCATGTTGGGTTTTGAATAGTATGTTATTAGTGAAAAGGTGGGCAAGGAGATGGCAGTGGTGACATCTTTCACAAATCTTAGATAAGGGCGACAGGATTGCAATAGGTCGATAGTTAGGGAGGTTGGCGAAGGGGCCATGTTTGTGGAGGGGAATGATGTAGGAAATTTTCCACAAAGATGGAGTTGTGTGTTCAGTGATGAATCTATTTATCAATAAAGAAATTGGGTAGGCAATGGCCTTAGATGCAATTTGAAGGTAGTTAGCTGGGAGGTTGTCAGCAGCGAGGGTGGTGGGCTTAAGCTTGGATAAGAGCTTCTGGATGGTTGATGTTGGGACTGGTTTGAGTGAGAAGAGGGTATTGATTGTTTGGGCATTAGTGGATTGTGGGAGGTTGGTGGGATTTGTGTTATTAATAAGTTTGAGTACAGAGGAGGAAAAATAGTTATTGAAATTAGAAGCTATATCGAAGTTTGATCCATCGATATTGGGTGGGGGGTAGAGGTTTGGCCTGGTTGCAGGGTATTATTTACAGCTGCCCAGAATTTTTGATGGTTAGAACTGTACTTCTTTTGTAGAGAGAGATAATAGTTTTCTTTGTCATTTCTAATTTGTTTTTTGTTTTTTGTTTTTGTCTTATTGCAAAGTTCAAGAAAGGTTTGGCTAGATGTGGGGGTTTTGAGACAACGCCAGGTATTCCAGGCTTTATCCCTTTCTTTTAGTAGTGATCTTGTGGATTTTTCTAGCCAGTGGGCTGGGTTATTACAAATCCTAATTGTTCACGGTAGGACTAGATGGTTTAGGACATTTAGAATTGTGGAGTTGAAATATTCAACTGCCTGGTCTAATGGAAGGGTTTTGATGGGGGTCCAGTTCCATGCATATAAGGCTTCCAAGAATAGGTTATTGGGGAAGTTGTTTTGGGACATCTGAGGAAGAGATGGAGGGTTGATGGTTTTAAGTTTGTGTTGGGTGAAGAAAGCTGGATTGTGGTCAGTTAGAGAGTTGGCTATTGTACTGCATTCATGACCAGTATTGGGGTTGTTTGTGAGGATCCAGTCTAATATGGATTCCTTTTTTGAGATTTTGTCAATACGGGTGGGTGAATGTATGAGTTGGGTGAAGTTATATAAATTAAGGTGGTTTGTTGGTGTGGGAGAGTGGATGGAGTTCCAGTCAATATTGACATCACCTAGAAGGATAGTTTCTTGGGGAAGGGAGTGGGAAGCCCAGTGGAGTATTGACTCTAGGGTGGACAGGTTATTGCCTGGAGGTAGATAATTACCAAGCATGTTTAGTTGCTTGTGCTGATTAATGAGGAGTTTTGTGAATAGCATTTCAGCATTGTTGAAATCTGGGGATTCCTTGTGTAGCAGATTGATTTTTAGGTTAGTTTTATAGAGGACGGCAACACGGCCACTTCCTTTGCCTATTCTGTCAGCTCTAAGAATGTTATATCCAGGTGGGGTAATGGAGTTGTCCTTAATATGTGGCTTGAGCCAGGTCTCAGTAAGGAGCAGGATGTCAGGGTTATATGGAAATTTATGGATTTAAGTTTATGGAAATTTAATAAAGGTCGTCAAACGTCACTGGGTGTGATATGTTTATTGAAGGGGACTGCGACAATGGTTATTTTCGGACTTGGTTTCTGATCATATAGGGTCTGTAAGTTTGCATTTAAGAGTTTGTAATGCTATTGTTCATAATATATTAAATATATATAAAAAGAACACCAGCTACTTGTTATTTTTACATGAGTAATGACAGATAAAAATAATGTGTTTGTGCAGTGGCTACAGAATTCTGTTCTGTGGCAGAATTTGAAGTTTATACTGTAAATAATTTGGCTCTAAACCTAAATTATGTCTTGGAACAGATGGTATTAACAAATGGAAACAAATTGCTGAGTATCTTTCATCACATGATTTGTCTCCAAATCACAGCATACATGCAGCTGCTTCCTGCTGAAAAATTCCTAAAAGAAAGTATGGTGCTGAAAAAGTTCTGCAATCTTAGATCAATGCACAGACTATGCATTGGTTGTTTTGCAAATAATAATGCCAGCAGTTTGCATCTCTAGCATTATATAACTTCACATTCTGACAAATCTCAGGTGAATTATACATTGTAGGTGATGATTATGCTAATGACTTCAGGGAGCCTTTTACCCTAACCATGCTTCCTAAGGTAAGGATCAAATTGTGCAGTTTGTGTCTGTGAAATAAATACCTTAACCATTATGCCAACCCCCAACCATCAAGGGAGGATGCAAACATTATTTGTCTTTTTGAAAAACATGAAAATGTGAACTCAGGAGGATCAACTGCCAAAGAAAGGAACATCATAAAGAAGACAATATCAGTCAAGTCAAAGTCAAAGTAAACTTTATTGTCGATCAGATATACACAGCAGTGCAAGCTGAACAAAATTACATTGCTTTGGTCCCCATGCAAAATATAACAATGAACACATAGTTTGACTAACAGTAAGACTAATACTCATGCAGTATGATAATTAAAATACTAACAACATAATAAATTACCACAATTGGACAGGAAGACATTAGACAATATTATACTAGTAGGGATTGCAAGCCTATGACATCACATTGTGACTGCTTAGAATATTGCACCTGATCAGCTGTAGTATGATATTTTCATATTGCACATGTATGGAGTGACTATTGCACATTTAGGAAGTAATAGCATAAAAAATATATCTAACTGTACATTGAAGCAACTTGCCAGAATGATTAGTATAGCTGATACTTCATAGCAAGTGGCATATTGATCTAATTATTCAATGTCATGCCTGACATTCAAGCTCAGTAGCCTTATGGAGTGAGGGAAAGGCTCCTGTTCATTCTAGATGTTTTGCAGTGTAAGCTGCAATACCGCCTCCCCAAGGAAAGGCGGACGTACATGCCATAATCATTGATTATCCTCCTAGCCCTTCCCACACACTGAATCTTGTGCAAATCATCCATGGATGGGAGCGAGGAACCAATGACTTTTTCTGCTGTCCTCACTACCCTCAGGAGAGCCTTGCAATCAGATGCTTTGCAGTTACCATACCAAACTATGGTGTTATTTGAGAGGATGCTCTCAATGGTCCCCCTGTAGAAGGTTTTGAGGATGGATTGAGACAGGTTTGCCTTCCTCAGTTTCCAAAGGAAGTGCAGACATTGTTGTGCCTTCTTCACTGTGTGGCTAATATGAGTCAGCCAGGACAGGTCATCTGAGATGTGCACCCCCAGGAACCTGGTGTTTTTGACTCTTTCCACCCCCTTAATTTCCAGTGGTTGATGTATCTCCTGAGTCCTCCTGAAGTCCACTATTAATTATTTGTTCTTGCTTACAATAAATGTCTTAAACGCCTGAGTGCAAATGCACATCCACAACATGGGACATAACCCATATAAAATAACATGATTTTCTTGGACAGAGTGTATGCAATTCGAGGTATTTTGTACAACCCTGGGAGCTAGAGTGTTTTCTGTTCGGAATAAAAGAGAAAAAAAAAGCCCACATTCTGAAGGCCTTTTTTCACTTGAATAATAAGCATTAAGCCATGAGTGTGTAAAGTGCCAATGTATCCTGAAAAAAATTCTTAAACCCACATTGGAAGCCACATTCAGCTTAAAGGTTTCTCACGAAGCAGAGAACACAGACGTTCCAGTTCATCATAGTCTGTCTTCTGATTTTACAGGAGTAGAAATGTCATTCCTTCTACTATCTAAAATCAAATTATACCATTTGAAAAATAACAGCTGTGCTCCTATCAACACATCCAACAGTGAGATGACACTCTGCCTCTACTTGGGCCTAATTTAATCTTGGAAGGAGAAAGCAACATTTCTGTAAATTTACTTATTCTTACAGGAATAATTCAGTTTCTGGTCAACAGAATTTGAATCTATGCAGTTTTTCACTTCAAAGTTCTCCATGTACCCTTGAGATAACTTGTCATCCACTTGTTCCTATTAACTGTCCAGATGCTCGCAGAATGTCCAGACTTTTGCCTCATACTGTTGGTCTGTTCCTCATGAAATGTGTGGTTTTCTGGCAAATCATTCAGGGATGAAGTCACTAAATAATGACATACATTTGAGTTTCAGACTTCATATCCTTCAGAATATCCACGCTAATGAAAAAAAAATTATTCTGGCAACATTCTGCATTTATGAGGGCCATATTTAAAATCTATCCCTGATTTTGGACACCCCCCCCCCCAGTTCTTTTGGCTTTGTCCAGATTTCTTAAAGTTAGAGATTGAAAAGTCTGTTTGTTATGTCCTAACAGATTAGTACAACCTGTTGCCTAGTAAACATTTCATTCTCAAAAAACAAACAAACAAAAAAATCAACAGTAATTTGCAGTCATGATAAGCAGTCCATTTCCTATTCAAGCTCCAAAAGACAAATATAATTATGATTTATGAGGTGATGTGAACAAAGTGTAAACAAAATTAGCAGCCTTTAAGAGAAAGAAAACAAAGCTTTTCTTTGTACCACAGTGTTTACATTTACTTAATCAAGTTCAGGCCATGGTGAAAATATCACACATAACTATTTTCACTTGTCTGTTTTTTTGTGCTTGTGTATGCATGTCTGTGTGAGGATGCAGGTATGTTGTTTATCGGTGTGTCTGTATGTGCATGTCTACTAGTTTGTGTGTGCGGATGTGCACACATGCTTGTCTGTGGTTGTTATTGTATTCATGACCATACAAAGAAAGTGACTTAATATTCAAAAACATGAACACTGATTGGACAGACCAATCAGCGTGGTTATTGCAAATCAACTAGCATTCCCCATATAAGAATGTCTGGTCTTGCAAAAAGACTTCAACAGCTAGGCCACTCATATTGCCAGAATCTTAAAAAAAAACAGAGATACAAACTATTTAGAGGAGACTAGATAAAGAGGGTTTTATCAGTGCCCTGTATAAATGTAGGCAACTAGAACTGCTATTTGACAAATAAAACTAGTCTTCAGACTTCCCATTTACTTATTTGCACAAACAGCAACTAGTTTGCACTGAGACAAGAACCCTCATTAGAACTCTTTCTGCCTGTGGATTACCTAAAAATGGCCAGTAAGCATGGGTATAAACTTTCTTGCTATCTCCACAGACAGCTTGGTGGTTATGGGCATCCCGAGGCAATGTGGCAATTGCCTTATGTTTTTTACTGACATCCAACCAAGTCTCAAACAAATTGATAAAGCGTGTGAGAGATGTACTTACACTGTGTCACTGGAAGCAAAGTTCTCACATATACCTCATAATTCCAAGCAGGTTCTTAGAACTATACACACTACACCAACTGTACACAGTATGGATCAGACCCACAGACCCACATATGCTATGGCAGCTAAAAGTAATCTTTATAAATGCAAGAGACCTCCCAGTCTTTGGACCTGCAACAAAAATGTTCAGCAGTCCCAAAAGCTCTCCACCAAAACAACACCCACCACAACACATACAGCCACATCTCGTGGTGCCTCAACTTCAAAGCCCATATGGCAAACCACCACATAAAATAACATTTCAGTCACAGGGGACTCCATTTTGAGATATACAGATGTCCCACTCATCAGGCCGAGCAAGAAGAAAGTCGCAGTCAGTTGTCTATCAGGGGCCAGGACCTACCAGATCCCATATACACACATCAGGTCATTGGACCACAAGTATCAATATGAATCAGGCAGGAGCGGCCCTAGGTCAACTGGTGCCCTAGGCAAAACAGGTCCACGGCACCCCCCAACACATTACCTGGTGCCCCCATCCTGGTCTACCTACACCAAATAAATACTGGAAAAGTGCCCCTGCTACACCGGCGCCCTAGGCGACTGCCTAGTTGGCCTATGCCTAAGGCCGGCCATGGAATCAGTCATAGTACACATGGTTGTAAATGACCTAAGACGCACATACCAGGACTATATGAAGAGACAATTTATTGAGTTCTTGGATTATGTGTCCTAGGCTGGTATAATCCTAGCAATGAGCAGCATTCTTCCTTCACCAAGGATGATGCCACAATATGAACAGATGATGATCCACTTAAATAATTGGCTCAACGTCTGGTGTCATTCTCTGGGAGGTACATCATTTGTCAGCATCGGAGGATATGGTTGACAGACCATGCTGCTTTGCCAAAGATGGTCTGCACCTGTCCCCTCTAAACTTTTGAGTATTGGCTAAAACATTGTCCTTCCCCATAGTGCCTTTTTAGGCAATGCCAAGCTGACAAACCTTCCAGCATAGCAAAACCAACCAAAGGTATTCTAATGGTGCTACTGCTCAATGCCAGGGGTCTAAACAAGATGTTCCACACCCTCCAAGCAATCCTTACCTTGGAGAATGCAGACATTTGTGCATTTACCAAGGCATGGTTGAAAGCCCCCTGGCACTACAGGGCTAAAATGCTTTTAATGCATTTTGGCCAGCTACTACACAGGCAGGGATTAAAGATGGAGGTCCCTTAATCTACATCAGTAACAAGCTCACCTCAAAGCTGATCAAACAGGGTGGCAGACTCACAATTCTCCATGTCCAAATTATTATAGGCAAAGTCCTGTATCATATCCTTGGAAGCTATAGGTTCCTGTCTATGATCCAGGAAACCTATATCTCATATTTAAATGTATTGCAGGCACTCATTATTCAATCCAATACAATATTCATGGGAGACTTTGACTACTCCACTATAAAACTGACTCATGCATGACCCCAAATGTGCAGATCCAGAGACTTTTTAGCTTTGTAAATACAAAATACTCAGAATGAGATAGTCCACGCACCCACTAATTGTGCAAACATAGTGGATTAGGTCCTCACAAACCTTAATAAGTGTTGCACTCTCCCTATTGTAATATCCTCTCTGATAAGGTCAGACTATAAAGGTGTCTTCTTTGAAGAAAAAATATACCCCAGCTAACCCAGTTGCAGTTAGGAACTAATCTAAGGCTAATGATCTATTATTAAGTGATAACCTTGCAAATTTTCAAGCTCCCAAAACGCTGAGAACACAGCTGCCAATGTGGAATTGTTTACAGAAACTGTGTATAATCATGTTAAAAGATGCATAGAAACAGCTGTGCCTACCAGGAATAATTTCAGAACAAACTCAAAGAACAAGCACTCTGGTAGAATACTAACATCACTAAGTTGTACAACAAAAAGAAGAAAGTCGTGCAAAAGTTAGGAAATGCATCCATCAGGATAAAATCTCTCTCATCAATCTAAACAAACAACTCTGAGGGCATATTAAGATTACCAAAGCCTATTTTCAGGTAAAATAGCCTCCCAGGCCAAAGACAACCATAAGGCTTTCTTTAGCTCTGTCCACAACTTCAAAGGCAGTTCACAACAATGTACATACAGAGCTGGAAGATATAGCAAATCTGCTGGCCTAAAAATTCAGCTCCAGTTTTAGGGGTGTAAACAACATGTCCTATACAGACTGCCTCAAAGCCCTGTCCTTATACTCTTGTCTCCTACAGACTGTGGAGGAGTGATCTATGCTTGGCATATAAGGCTTTCTTAGAACCCACTTTGATAGACATTTTGCAAATCCAGGGAATAAAAAGCATCAGAATTACCCAGTCCAGGGAATTAAAATTTGCTTGCAGCATTAATAGGCCTTATTGGAAGGACAAGTATGTGTCTCATGGAATAACTTCTCTGGAACAGGCTTTCCATTCAGGTAAAGCAGAGTTTATCCCTAACCCTATTCAAGCATAACTTGAACCAGTTGATGAAAAATCAGAAATTCGCCCTTGGTCTGGCTACTGTTTCTCTAATGGACAGTGGTAGCCTGTAAATGTTTGACAATGCATGCCCTAGGTTACCCATACCCTTTAAAATATACCCCTTAAAATAATCTTTAGGGATACATTTGGGAAGCATGACTATGCCTGAAAAGGTGCTTGTGGATGTTAGCCTAGTATACACCTATGAACTTGCGTACCTGGGTAGAAGGTGCTTGCTTGTTAAAAATGTCTCTATTGCATGTTTGATTCTTCCCCTTCTTATTCTGAATACACACACCCAAAACAGGGATTCTTCCAATTAAGGTGCATCTTCTCTCTTTCCTTTGTGTAAGTGTGTGGACATAGATGGCGCAGTCATGCAAGGTATATCAGGAAAGGAGGCAGAAGATGAATGAAGTGCTGTCATATAACATTATTTTAAAAAGGTAATCAATTTCTTTCTTAAACAGTAACATACTATGTTAGCAATAATGCACAACTGGGTGTGGCTAATGCAGGATTTACCCACACACATTTGTGGATTATTGTTACATTGTTATATATGTGCTTGTGTGTTTGTGAGTGCATATATTTACTTTTGGAGTAAATATGTGTATGTGTGTGTCTTACATTTATCATCATCATTATGCAAAGATCTACATATGCTACTAACAACAGTGGCAAATGGGAGTTGCAAAAGAGTCAGCAGGGGACCAGGTAGTGTAAGGCATGCAATCCTTTTTCTGTGCAGAAGCTCCCTCCCGGAGCCTAGTTAATCACCATAGTTAAGTGAGGACAGATAAGTGACAATAGCTGTGTGGATGAAGTAATCAGACAAGGCTAGCTAGGCAGTGACAGCTGTCAGCTATTAAAGACTATGAATGTGTATCATATGCTTGTTTGATCAACACAAAGGCAGTAATTAAGAAGTGCCAAAACAGAAACAATGCCTTTATCTCTAGATCTGAAATATGTAACATGTTATCAACAGGCTACTGTAAAGTAACAGTGCAGACAGTTTGTGGCCCCCTTCCTGGCTATCAGAACCCCTCAGACAATTATTTTTAACACCCCTCCCCATACCTCGTAATTGCCCATATTTTCACAGAATCTCAAGAGTTGTCTCATATTTTTTTTTTCTATTTCTCATAAAATTTCTGGTTTTCTGACAAATCACTGAGGAGTGAAGTCATTAAATAATGACAAATATTTTAGTTTCAGATTTCATATCCCTCAGAAATTGCACACTAACACAAATCTTGTTATTCTAAAAATGATCTAAGTTTATAAGAGCAATAGTTAAAATCTATCCTTATCTGTGGGTCTTTATCATCCCATTATTTTAGGCCTTGTAAAGGTTTCTTGTGCTGAGAAGATGAGAGGTTTGCCCCCCCCCCCCCATTCTTCTAGATGATAGACACATGATCAGCAATAAAGTTTTCCTTTAATTTGTTAAGGGTTATAACAGAAACAGGTCTGGGTTGTTTGGAAGTCTTTGTTGCATCTTTCTTTGGCATTTTTCCAAATTCTAACCAATCTACAGCCAATCTAACATCAAAACAAAAACTATGTTGTAATAAAGTGGGTAGGTTTACAGCAAAACAGCCAAACAGTTCCCAGCATTCCATTTTAAACTGGCTAGAGCTAACTCTGTATCTGAAATAGTCCCAACTTCTCCAGGTACACAAAATGATATACAACCCCTTAGCTTGTCCTACTGTCAGCTCTGTTCTTAATCACTGCCTAACTGCCCTTTCCCTCCTCTGAAGAATGATTTTTTACACTTCATAAACTCAAAAAGTCCATTGAACACTCGGGTCTATATTAGAACACCGAACATTCAAAATTTCAAGTGTTCTAATATTGAACCCTATGAATCGAAAATTTAAAACATCGAACATTCAGAACAGCAAATTTTTTCCTAGGGAAAAAAAAATGCTGTTCCAAAACACATACACACAACACAAGCACACCAAACAAACAGCAATTCACACACATACACCTAAACTCTTACACCTAACCCTACACTAAACTATATATACACCACTAACTATCCGCTTACCTTAACCCAAACCCTAACCCTAAGGTCTGTCACTATCACACAGTCACCTCACCCACGCCCTAACCCTAACTCACCTACCCCGCCCTAACCCTCACATCCACACAATCGCACACTTACCAGAACCTGACCCATAACTTTCCACCACAGCACTGAAAATACCAAAGCAACAGAAACGGGCAACCAAATTCTTTCCCTAGGAAAACATTCAGTTTTCTGTTTCTTCGATGTTTTCAGCGTTCGCTGAAAACGGGTCGATATTAGAACACTCAAAATTTTGAACGTTCGGTGTTCTAATATAGACCCGAACACTCTCTATACTCAAACACAGTACTGAAAATTTGGAACAATATTCCAATGAATATTAGAGTGATATCTTGTACTCACTAGTTTAAACAATCACTAAAGCACTTTCTCATCTAATCCTGGCTCTGTACTTGCATCATGCCAGGCTGAAACATCATCCTTTCTCTTTTTCTGGTCATCAGCTCTTCTTTCTGTTCCTCTGTTAGACTTCTCCTCTTTTCTGTTCATCTTCCTCTCACTCTTCCCATCTTCAATAGTGTCTACTATACTGTTCACTACGCCCTCAATCTTTTTTAATGCTGACTTCATCTGCTTCTGTAAACAGACAAGTTATCAGATTGCAAAAGTTATAGAAAAACAATAATGTTAACCAACTAGTTAAAGAAAAATGTAAATACTTACAAATGTAAATACTGTACAGTTTTTTCTTGTGCCACCTCAGTTGTGTTATGCAGATATTGCACTATTGTCATCGCACTTGTATTACAAATTGTGTATTACTATCTACAATAGCCACCACAGGGAGCAAAAAGAGAAAAATAACAAAATAAACTGGTTAAGACCACAATGGTCTTCTTCGGAACATAATAAATAGTAAGAAGTGAGTACTTAAACACTATTCTTACAAACATACCCCTCCGATCATATGACCCAATAACAATGAATTATATCTTAAAATGCCTTCATAAAATATTCAATACTCAAAAAATTACTTAAATTACAGTGAAAAAAACAGGGAGGCTGCAGTGCTGCAGCAGTTAGCATTGCTGCCTCACAACAAGAGGTTCTCTGATTCGATTCTCAGCTGGGATGCCTTCTGTACTGTCTGCATGTCCTCCCTGCAGTTGTGTGGGTTTTCTCTGGGTGCTCCAGTTTCCTCCCCATCACAAAGACATGATGCAGGTGGACTGGACACTCTAAATTGGTCCTAGGTGTGATGGTGTGCATGTGTGTGCATTATGTGGAAGGTTGGGTGCCGGGCTGGCAACTTGACACTGTGAAACTCCACTGCCAGTCTTTCTGTGGACTGCTGTTCTGTTTCGGTGACTCCTAATGGGAAAAGCTGAAAGGAGAAGAAGACAGTTAAAAAATTGCAATGAATTCTATTTACACTTACCATTATGCTGATTTTGATTAAGAACCATTTTATATTAATGTTACTATACTACACACACACACGCACGCACGCAAGCACGCATGCACACACACACACACACACACACACACACACACACACACACACACACACACACACACACACACACACACAGACATATTCAACAAGTTTATTTGATGCAGATAACCATTGCAAACCTTTTTACTGCAATTTTGTGTTCAGGGATGCTAGTCATCAAAGATCCAGTCCTGGAAGACTGATTTATTTGTTGTTGCTGTTTTCTTTTCTCCTAGAAAGAAAATTGTGCTGCTGTAACATAAGCTTCCATTTTTGGACTGGACAGAGCAAATAAATGCTGACAACTCACTCGTAAAGCAAATACAAACCATAACATAAACTTAGTTTTACTCACAGCCAGAATATATTTGGTATTTCTGCAGATCAGTCAGTCAGTTGTGAAAGGACTCTCTAAGGGTTCTGTGTAATGTGCCTTCAAACATATACAACTGATCACACTGTCTGTTATGTCTATAAGGGAGGGACTTGAGGCATGGATCCCCCACTGGAAATGCATATTCTGGAACAAAATGGCCCACTTTCCATCTAAACAAAAGTGAAAGAATAAATTCAAATTGTGTCTCAACAAAGACAAAGATCAGGCAATGGAGAAAATAAAAGATGGGGTTGGGAAGGATGTGCATGTCAGCTTGACAGGCATGTAGATTTATTGAAAAATAATTTGTCATTGGCTAAGGGAATTTCTGATGATTGCAGACTCTTTCCAGCCACAGCATAGCCACAAGGACAAAGGCTAAATATATGCATATTGTATAGGTTATAGTAATAAATCAATCAGCTTGTCTTAATGAAGAACCCCACGCAGATTATACATTACAAAAACAACAAACTGTATGTGGCTAATCCAGGAAAGCCTTTATTTTTTTACATTGCAACTATCTTGGAAACTCTGAAAGCTAGACTCAGTAGAGACAGAGACAGAAACTTGCAGTATGAGCTAGGGCATTAATTACAGGCTATCTCTGTCTATTAGAGACAAAAAGGAGCTATACCAGGGGTGAATTTATGATTTCCCATTCACAGGTCTAGGTTATACTTGAATAGAGAAGGTGAAGAGCTCAGCTTCAAATGAATGCTCCAGTGAAAGGGAATGCTCTGAGACAATTACCTGTCCCTCCAGCATGTCCTATTTATGTCACAAGCAAGGTTTAAGTCCCTAGATTGAGTAATAGTGATGTTGTTCATTTTCCAGATATGCAAAACATCCATTAGAGTGGGATTCAAAGATGCCTTGTATGGCAAGTATAGATCACCTCTCAGCAGTTTGTAGGAAACAAATAATAGAGATAAAGCTTTGAGGCAGTCTGCATAGGGCATGTTGTTGATGCCTTGCATTATTTTTGTAAGGAACCACTATGGATGTTCCAGTTGGTGCATGTGCCTGACCTGGGAAGTACTGAAGGGGGTGTTGTATTCATTGTTGGATCTGATAAGGTCTGAGTACAGTGGTATGATGACCTCCTTGGATCTAGATTCCTTGTCCTTGCTGATAAGTTGAGTAACATAGAATGATTGCCTTACTACAGTAGATATGTGTTGGTCAAAGGCCAGATTAATGTTTACAAATGTCATCAGAACCCTGACTTCCAGGTCTACTCTTAGGAGTGTGTAACTGAGGTAGTTTTATAAGCGGCTGACTTCCCAAAGGATACTATTATACATTTTTGGCACTGAGTTTTAAGCTGTGGCTTTGGCATAAGTCATTTGTTTGTGTTCGTCTTTCGTTTAGGATGTTTTTGTCTTGGGTGGATTCTATGACTGTTTCCAGTTTGCAATCATTAGCAAACTTGGTCAGCCAGAGGCCCTTAACATGGGACTTGACTTCTGAAAAGTCCCAGCAAAGAGCCATGAGAGACATGATTTTTTTTAACCTGAGCTTTAATAATGGCAAGTTCATTTCAAAAATATCAACCATACTTCCCAGAATCCTTCCATGATAGACATGTTCTTTACTTACACAGTGGGATAGATAACTTAAACGACAAGTGCTTATCAAAGTAATTCTTTTTTTTCCCTGTGGTGAAAGAATAAACAGACAGCTTCTCAGATGTACTAGACACTAAATTTCCTGAAATATGACAACTGGAGAGGAAAAAAATGTAAAACAGCAGCAGGCATTCACCTCTAACAAAATATATAAAGTACATTTTAGGTTCATAGGTTCATAGGTTGGTACTAGGCTATCGGCCCTAGTGCCTATGCAAGCCTTGCCATAACAATTCTCTGAATATTTCTTCCCACAATATTTACTTCTCCAGGCCCCTGTCTAGCAGGGCGACTGACATGACCCCCGGGGTGAATTTCCTGTCTCCTATCCAATCATCAAGGTTCCTTTTGAAGAGGGCCAAAGAGGCAATCTGCTTGATATGTATGGCAGTCTATTCCAGAGTATGGGGAGTCTCTGGGTCAGGAACCTATCCCTCCAGCATGTTTTGTTCATTGTGATGACAAGGTTTAGATCCCTGGAGCATGTTGCTCTGAGGGATTGGGATTTCTTTAAGTGGAGCATGTCCAACAGCTCAGGGTTTGACATGGCCTTGTATGTTAAGCAGAGATCGCCTCTGAGTAGACGATATGCCACAGAGTATAGCTGGAGTTTTTTTAGACGGTCAGTATATGGCATCTGCTTTAGGCCTGTGATTCTTTTAGTGAGGTATTTCTGTGGCCTTTCAGGCTGTTGCAGATGTCTTGTGAGGTACATACCAAATGGGGCATTATACTCTATAATGGGTCTAATGAGGGATGAGTACAGTGGGACACTGACCTCCTTTTTTCTGGATGAAAAGCCCTTAGTGATGAGGTGTGCCACATAGAAGGATTTCCTGACTGTTGTGGTAATGTGCTTATCGAAAGTGAGACCACTGTCCACCTGCGTCCCTAAGTCTCTCATCACACTTTCGATGTTTAGTGTCCTGCCACCTATGTGGTAATTCATGGGTACATGTTTTTTTCCAGCTTGCCTTGTCATGAATCACATGTGGGTTGGGTTGTCAATTCTCCTATAATTCAAATGTCCAAGACTGAAGTTACAAACTGCACAACTATCTTACTATATGTAAATGTAAATGGAGTTTGCTAACTGCTAAATGCACGATGAAGAGAGCCCACAATGGAGTTTAGTTTTACAGCACATATGCCCTTAGTTTCAGTTTGATAATCCATGCAATAGAAGTACACCTCATTTATATGGAGTAGGGAAACTATCATGCATGTCAGAACTGACACAGCTATATGAAACAGACAAGTGGGGTAGTTCTGTGTTATATTGGAATGGACTACAAGTTCAGTGCCAGTGTTAGATCCTGATAAAAAACAACAGCACCTATTTCATCAAGAAATGTGTGTTCTGAGAGTAAAATCCTTTACTGGAGTTGCTAGTTCCTTTCTTCGCACTATCTGCAGAGAGCCAGGTTGATAAAGTAAGAAGAATGGAATAATAAAAAAGAATAAATAAATAGAACTAATCTAAGTAACAGCAGCACTACCAGGTGCAGCATTTATAAGGACTTTCAAATAATAAAAAGAATAAATAAATAGAACTAATCTAAGTAATGGCAGCACTAACCGGTGCAGCATTTATAAGGACTTTCAAATAATAAAAAGAATAAATAAATAGAACTAATCTAAGTAACGGCAGCACTAACCAGTGCAGCATTTATAAGGACTTTCAAATAATAAAAAGAATAAATAAATAGAACTAATCTAAGTAACGGCAGCACTAACCGGTGCAGCATTTATAAGGACTTTCAAATAATAAAAGAATAAATAAATAGAACTAATCTAAGTAACGGCAGCACTAACCGGTGCAGCATTTATAAGGACTTTCAAATAATAAAAAGAATAAATAAATAGAACTAATCTAAGTAACGGCAGCACTAACCGGTGCAGCATTTATAAGGACTTTCAAATAATAAAAAGAATAAATAAATAGAACTAATCTAAGTAACGGCAGCACTAACAGGTGCAGCATTTATAAGGACTTTCAAATAATAAAAAGAATAAATAAATAGAACTAATCTAAGTACGGCAGCACTAACCGGTGCAGCATTTATAAGGACTTTCAAATAATAAAAAGAATAAATAAATAGAACTAATCTAAGTAATGGCAGCACTAACCGGTGCAGCATTTATAAGGACTTTCAAATAATAAAAAGATAAAATAAATAGAACTAATCTAAGTAACGGCAGCATTTATAAGGACTTTCAAATAATAAAAAGAATAAACAAATAGAACTAATCTAAGTAACGGAAGCACTAACCAGTGCAGCATTTATAAGGACTTTCAAATAATAAAAAGAATAAATAAATAGAACTAATCTAAGTAACGGCAGCACTAACTGGTGCAGCATTTATAAGGACTTTCAAATAATAAAAAGAATAAATAAATAGAACTAATCTAAGTAATGGCAGCACTAACCGGTGCAGCATTTATAAGGACTTTCAAATAATAAAAAGAATAAATAAATAGAACTAATCTAAGTAACGGCAGCACTACCAGGTGCAGCATTTATAAGGACTTTCAAATAATAAAAAAGAATAAATAAATAGAACTAATCTAAGTAACGGCAGCACTAACCGGTGCAGCATTTATAAGGACTTTCAAATAATAAAAAGAATAAATAAATAGAACTAATCTAAGTAACGGCAGCACTAACTGGTGCAGCATTTATAAGGACTTTCAAATAATAAAAAGAATAAATAAATAGAACTAATCTAAGTAACGGCAGCACTAACCAGTGCAGCATTTATAAGGACTTTCAAATAATAAAAAGAATAAATAAATAGAACTAATCTAAGTAACGGCAGCATTTATAAGGACTTTCAAATAATAAAAAGAATAAATAAATAGAACTAATCTAAGTAACGGCAGCACTAACCGATGCAGCATTTATAAGGACTTTCAAATAATAAAAAGAATAAATAAATAGAACTAATCTAAGTAACGGCAGCACTAACCGGTGCAGCATTTATAAGGACTTTCAAATAATAAAAAGAATAAATAAATAGAACTAATCTAAGTAACGGCAGCACTACCAGGTGCAGCATTTATAAGGACTTTCAAATAATAAAAAGAATAAATAAATAGAACTAATCTAAGTAACGGCAGCACTAACTGGTGCAGCATTTATAAGGACTTTCAAATAATAAAAAGAATAAATAAATAGAACTAATCTAAGTAATGGCAGCACTAACCAGTGCAGCATTTATAAGGACTTTCAAATAATAAAAAGAATAAATAAATAGAACTAATCTAAGTAACGGCAGCACTAACAGGTGCAGCATTTATAAGGACTTTCAAATAATAAAAAAGAATAAATAAATAGAACTAATCTAAGTAACGGCAGCACTAACCAGTGCAGCATTTATAAGGACTTTCAAATAATAAAAAGAATAAATAAATAGAACTAATCTAAGTAACAGCAGCACTAACCAGTGCAGCATTTATAAGGACTTTCAAATAATAAAAGAATAAATAAATAGAACTAATCTAAGTAGCAGCAGCACTAACCGGTGCAGCATTTATAAGGACTTTCAAATAATAAAAAGAATAAATAAATAGAACTAATCTAAGTAACGGCAGCACTACCAGGTGCAGCATTTATAAGGACTTTCAAATAATAAAAAAGAATAAATAAATAGAACTAATCTAAGTAACGGCAGCACTAACCGGTGCAGCATTTATAAGGACTTTCAAATAATAAAAAGAATAAATAAATAGAACTAATCTAAGTAACGGCAGCACTACCAGGTGCAGCATTTATAAGGACTTTCAAATAATAAAAAGAATAAATAAATAGAACTAATCTAAGTAACGGCAGCACTAACCAGTGCAGCATTTATAAGGACTTTCAAATAATAAAAAGAATAAATAAATAGAACTAATCTAAGTAACGGCAGCACTACCAGGTGCAGCATTTATAAGGACTTTCAAATAATAAAAAGAATAAATAAATAGAACTAATCTAAGTAACGGCAGCACTAACCGGTGCAGCATTTATAAGGACTTTCAAATAATAAAAAGAATAAATAAATAGAACTAATCTAAGTAACGGCAGCACTAACCGGTGCAGCATTTATAAGGACTTTCAAATAATAAAAAGAATAAATAAATAGAACTAATCTAAGTAACGGCAGCACTAACCGGTGCAGCATTTATAAGGACTTTCAAATAATAAAAAGAATAAATAAATAGAACTAATCTAAGTAACGGCAGCACTAACCGTGCAGCATTTATAAGGACTTTCAAATAATAAAAAGAATAAATAAATAGAACTAATCTAAGTAACGGCAGCACTAACCGGTGCAGCATTTATAAGGACTTTCAAATAATAAAAGAATAAATAAATAGAACTAATCTAAGTAACGGCAGCACTAACCAGTGCAGCATTTATAAGGACTTTCAAATAATAAAAAGAATAAATAAATAGAACTAATCTAAGTAACGGCAGCACTAACCGGTGCAGCATTTATAAGGACTTTCAAATAATAAAAAGAATAAATAAATAGAACTAATCTAAGTAACAGCAGCACTAACTGGTGCAGCATTTATAAGGACTTTCAAATAATAAAAAGAATAAATAAATAGAACTAATCTAAGTAACGGCAGCACTAACCGGTGCAGCATTTATAAGGACTTTCAAATAATAAAAGAATAAATAAATAGAACTAATCTAAGTAATGGCAGCACTAACAGGTGCAGCATTTATAAGGATGTTTAAATAATAAAAGAATAAATAAATAGAACTAATCTAAGTAACGGCAGCACTAACCGGTGCAGCATTTATAAGGACTTTCAAATAATAAAAAGAATAAATAAATAGAACTAATCTAAGTAACGGCAGCACTAACCGGTGCAGCATTTATAAGGACTTTCAAATAATAAAAAGAATAAATAAATAGAACTAATCTAAGTAACGCAGCACTAACCGGTGCAGCATTTATAAGGACTTTCAAATAATAAAAAGAATAAATAAATAGAACTAATCTAAGTAACGGCAGCACTAACCAGTGCAGCATTTATAAGGACTTTCAAATAATAAAAAGAATAAATAAATAGAACTAATCTAAGTAACGGCAGCACTACCAGGTGCAGCATTTATAAGGACTTTCAAATAATAAAAAGAATAAATAAATAGAACTAATCTAAGTAATGGCAGCACTAACCGGTGCATCATTTATAAGGACTTTCAAATAATAAAAAGAATAAATAATTAGAACTAATCTAAGTAACAGCAGCACTAACCGGTGCAGCATTTATAAGGACTTTCAAATAATAAAAAGAATAAATAAATACAACTAATCTAAGTAACGGCAGCACTGACCTGTGCAGCATTTATAAGGACTTTCAAATAATAAAAAAGAATAAATAAATAGAACTAATCTAAGTAACGGCAGCACTAACCGGTGCAGCATTTATAAGGACTTTCAAATAATAAAAAGAATAAATAAATAGAACTAATCTAAGTAACGGCAGCACTAACCGGTGCAGCATTTATAAGGACTTTCAAATAATAAAAAGAATAAATAAATAGAACTAATCTAAGTAACGGCAGCACTACCAGGTGCAGCATTTATAAGGACTTTCAAATAATAAAAAGAATAAATAATTAGAACTAATCTAAGTAACGGCAGCACTAACCAGTGCAGCATTTATAAGGACTTTCAAATAATAAAAAGAATAAATAAATAGAACTAATCTAAGTAACGGCAGCACTAACCGGTGAAGCATTTATAAGGACTTTCAAATAATAAAAAGAATAAATAAATAGAACTAATCTAAGTAACGGCAGCACTAACCGGTGCAGCATTTATAAGGACTTTCAAATAATAAAAAGAATAAATAAATAGAACTAATCTAAGTAACGGCAGCACTAACCGGTGCAGCATTTATAAGGACTTTCAAATAATAAAAAGAATAAATAAATAGAACTAATCTAAGTAACGGCAGCACTAACCGGTGCAGCATTTATAAGGACTTTCAAATAATAAAAAGAATAAATAAATAGAACTAATCTAAGTAATGGCAGCACTACCAGGTGCAGCATTTATAAGGACTTTCAAATAATAAAAAGAATAAATAAATAGAACTAATCTAAGTAACGGCAGCACTAACCGGTGCAGCATTTATAAGGACTTTCAAATAATAAAAGAATAAATAAATAGAACTAATCTAAGTAATGGCAGCACTAACGATTGCAGCATTTATAAGGACTTTCAAATAATAAAAAGAATAAATAAATAGAACTAATCTAAGTAACGGCAGCACTAACCGTGCAGCATTTATAAGGACTTTCAAATAATAAAAGAATAAATAAATAGAACTAATCTAAGTAACGGCAGCACTACCAGGTGCAGCATTTATAAGGACTTTCAAATAATAAAAGAATAAATAAATTGAACTAATCTTAGTAACGGCAGCACTACCAGGTGCAGCATTTATAAGGACTTTCAAATAATAAAAAGAATAAATAAATAGAACTAATCTAAGTAACGGCAGCACTAACCGGTGCAGCATTTATAAGGACTTTCAAATAATAAAAAGAATAAATAAATAGAACTAATCTAAGTAACGGCAGCACTAACCGGTGCAGCATTTATAAGGACTTTCAAATAATAAAAAGAATAAATAAATAGAACTAATCTAAGTAACAGCAGCACTAAACGGTGCAGCATTTATAAGGATTTTCAAATAATAAAAGAATAAATAAATAGAACTAATCTAAGTAACGGCAGCACTAACCGGTGCAGCATTTATAAGGACTTTCAAATAATAAAAAGAATAAATAAATAGAACTAATCTAAGTAACGGCAGCACTAACCGGTGCAGCATTTATAAGGACTTTCAAATAATAAAAAGAATAAATAAATAGAACTAATCTAAGTAACGGCAGCACTAACCGGTGCAGCATTTATAAGGACTTTCAAATAATAAAAAGAATAAATAAATAGAACTAATCTAAGTAACGGCAGCACTACCAGGTGCAGCATTTATAAGGACTTTCAAATAATAAAAAGAATAAATAAATAGAACTAATCTAAGTAACGGCAGCACTAACAGGTGCAGCATTTATAAGGACTTTCAAATAATAAAAAGAATAAATAAATAGAACTAATCTAAGTAATGGCAGCACTAACCGGTGCAGCATTTATAAGGACTTTCAAATAATAAAAAGAATAAATAAATAGAACTAATCTAAGTAACGGCAGCACTAACCGGTGCAGCATTTATAAGGACTTTCAAATAATAAAAAGAATAAATAAATAGAACTAATCTAAGTAACGGCAGCACTAACCGGTGCAGCATTTATAAGGACTTTCAAATAATAAAAAGAATAAATAAATAGAACTAATCTAAGTAATGGCAGCACTAACCGGTGCAGCATTTATAAGGACTTTCAATTGACTTTCCCCTCACCAACATTCTCTTAGACCCACAGTTAGCAAGTGGGGAAAAAAAGAACTAAAACAAGTAACTACAGCACCAGTTACAAAGGTGTGTGGTGTCGAGAATCGCCATGTTTTGCACTGTACTTGTCTGACACTAATTACCTAAAATATGTTACTGTTCCTATTATGTATTTCTTCACTCACTTGATCAGAATAAAACATGAGCTGTACACAGTCAATAAAGTGAATATGACTGCTAGCCACATACAAGTATGTATATGTGTGTGTGTACACGTGTGTGCATGTGTGTGTGTGTGTGAACATTAATGGACGTAAAATACTTCATCTGACAATTATTTATCTTACACAGACTTTGAAAAATTAGGCCAAGGAACTATTTCAAAAATATGAAAAATATAAAAAAATGTATATAATAATATTAAAGTAAATGCAAAATAATTTCATACAAAGTGACTGTTTTCTAAATGCAGTAATCCTCCTTCTAAGAGTGTGGAGCAACAACACACCTGTGGGGATTGTTATTTCCCCACAGTGCCCACCAAGTTAGGATTTGTTGCATTCACAAAACATATCTTTATGAACACTGTCTCCCACAGACTCTAAGTTTCCTATAATGCCCTCATACACTGTTTGCCCCAACCTCAGATAACAGTGTAAGTTAAAAAAGACAGTGCATCTATGTGTCTACCAAGCCTTTTCTTTTATAGTGTTTCACCTATACAACTACCTCCTTCCATTCTTTTCCAGCTCAGTAAATAACAGTCCATAGCTGTGGCTACACTACCTTGTAACCTCTGCAGCACATGGTTCTTTCTATTAACTTTTCCTTCACTCAACTTCCAAACACCTCTCTCTCTAACCCATTCATTACTCATCCTTTCTTCATCTTCAGTCATGATAATCAGTTTATAGCTTTTATAAAATGTACTTATGTATATATATATATATATATATATATATATATATATATATATGTTTATATATATATATATATATATATATATATATATATATATATATGTCTATAGATATATATATATATATATATATATATATATATATATATATATATATATATATATATATATATATATATATATATATATATATATATATATATATATATATATATATACATGCCTAAAAAGCGACATTGATCCCTAGCTAATACATCTCAAGTGACAACTATTGTATTTATTTATTTATGTATTTATTTTTTTATTTAATATTTATTTATTTGCTTACTTATTTAGCATTTGATAACCAGATAGGTGGTCTGGGCTGTCACCTGTTTCAGCCACAGTCTGTGTTTAATGAGCAAATACATGACAAAATGGTTAGAAAGGCATAATATGTGTTGCTGTACCTTTTTGTAACACAAACAACCACTTCTTAAATGCCAGGCCCAGTATAAGAATAAGAGAAGGAACCCTATTTTTCTTTCAAATCTCAAATTCTAAATCCTCTTTCTAGACTAAAAACACACAATTAAATAACTATGACTACACAGCAAGATTTAAGTATACAGATTAACAAATCTGACTCTATAACACAGGTAGCCACGCCCCTCCCCACCTAATTTAAATAAGCCACCTCCCTCCCTCCCCCACCTAATTTAAATAAATTCAAGCAACACATAAAACAAATGCTATAACATAAAAGCAAGTAAAATATTATAATTCTGTGTGATTTTATTCTAAATCTTTTTGGACTATCCAGCCTTGATATAATAGACTTCCTGGCTGACCTTAAGCTTATCCAACAACTTAATGATTCGGCCACACCTAACTTTAAATCAGGGAAACATCCCCTACTTGGTCTCATAATCAGAAATATTCCTAACAAAGCCACTTATATAGACCTTCTCCCTCCATCTTTAATGATCACTGACCAGTAAATTTTATTATAAAATTCTGAAAGAGTATCCCCACACATCAATGACCTGTCTCTCCCAAACATACAAAAGAATCCATCTTAAATGAGGAATCGTTCATAGGTTGGTACTAGGCTATCAGCCCTAGGGCCTATGCAAGCCTAGCCATAACAATTCCCTGGCTATATGTTCCCACACTATTTACTTCCCTGGACCCCTGTCTAGCAGGGCGACTGACGTGATCTCCAGGGTGAATTTCCTATCTCCCATCCAATCATCAAGGTTCCTTTTGAAGAGGGCCAAGAAGGCGCTCTTCTTGACATGTATGGGCAGTCTATTCCAGAGTCTGGGGAGTCTCTGGGTCAGGAACCTGTCCCTCCAGCATGTTTTGTTCATTGTGATGACAAGGTTTAGATCCCTGGAGCGTGTGGCTCTGAGGGATTGGGATTTCTTTAAGTGTAGCATGTCCAACAGCTCTGAGTTTGACATGGCCTTGTATGTTAAGCAAAGATCACCTCGGAGTAGACGATATGCGACAGAGTAAAGCTGGAGTTTTTCAAGGCGGTCAGCATAGGGAATCTGCTTTAGGCCTGTGATTCTTTTAGTGAGGTATTTCTGCGGCTTTTCCAGTTGTTGCAGATGTCTTGAGAGGTAGATACCAAATGGGGCATTGTATTCTATAATGGGTCTAATGAGGGATGAGTACAGTGGGACAGTGACCTCCTTTTTTCTGGATGAAAAGCCCTTAGTGATGAGGTGTGCCACATGGAAGGATTTCCTGACTGTTGTTGCAATGTGGTTATTGAAGGTGAGACCACTGTCCACCTGTGTCCCTAAGTCTCTTATCACACTTTCGGTGTTTAGTGTACTGCCACCTATGTGGTAATTCATGGGTACATGTTTTTTCTCAAAGGGGATAACTATACATTTCTTGGCATTGAGCTTGAGCCCATGACTCTGGTGCCAAGCGTCTGTTTCTGGAAGGGCCCTTTTGTAGAGTATCCACATAATTTGGGGATTCAATAATGGCTCCCAGTTTGCAGTCATCTGCGAACTTACTTAGCCAGAGTCCCTTAGTGTTGGCCTGTACTTCAGAGAAGTAGATGCCAAACAAGAGAGGTACCAGGACTGAACCCTGAGGTACTCCACTTGTCACTTGTCTGGAGCTGGATTTGTAGTCAGCTTCTTTTACAAACAAACTGGGAATCCATAAAAGAAGAACTGCTGTAGAGAAACTTGGAATGCATATTATCCAAATGAAGACTCTTTAATGTTTTCTACACTCCCTTACACAGTACTAAAGCTATAAGGCAAATATTTTCCCCCAAGTCTCCAGACTACATAAACCCTAAAATAATCAGTGGCTTAGTAAAGAACTTAAGGATCACTTCAAAGTAAGAAACTCAGCCTGGGGGCAATAGAAGAGTGCCCACCCAGAGAAACCAGAGATTAATTCTGTTGAGAAATATGGCCAAAAATCCAGTAGAAGACACAAAGCAAAACAACTCCATATAACTCACACCTCTCTCCAAATTAAACAAAACACATTGCTATCAATATAAAAATCCCATAATAAAAAAACCACTCTGTTACAGCCTCTACCAGAACCTTACCTTCAATAACCTTTCTAAAATAAATCTGTTTCCCATTTCTGCCTTCCTGTAATGTAAACATATAACTTAAATTCCTCACCAGATGCAGACTCCCCATCAATATACCCCTAATTTTATTTCGATACTATTACATAGTAGCACACAGAAAAATAATGATCAGATCCCCTCTGATGCCCCACATATACAGATGGCCTTCAAATCGTGTTTATCTTTGTTTGTAAGTATTACATCACTGGCCTCCTATGACATCTGTTCACCTTCTACCTCACCAAAATACTGTGTCATTACAATGGAAACTGGCTATAATCAACTAATTCCTAAACTAACCAAACCCAGTAATGTACAAGATTCTAGGTCAATATCCATACTGCCTTCTCTTAGAAATAGTTTTGGAAAACTAATGTTCTGTCAGTTTACTGTGAACATTAAACATGTTGCATCCTTTCTCCAGATCAGCACAGTTTTCTAATCTGAAATGATTAGGTCTAGTATGTTACAAATGACATCTTTTAAATATATAAATAGGTCTCTTGATTAGTTCAGTCTTCACTGATTTTACCAATGCATTTGACTTAATTGATTACACCTTATTCTCTCCTAATCAACTCTAACTACAGAAGGACTAATCGCAGACAGTTAACCACGGTTTCAGGATTATCTAAGCAGCAGGCATTTCAAAGTAAAATTAGAAACTTTACATCTCTCTACCATCTCTAATTGTGAAATGCATCACTCAAAGACCAATATTATCGCCCTTACTTTTCTCTATATTTATCAATAAACTTCCACAAAACTTCTACATATGAGCTATTCCATATGCAGATGCCATGTCAATATACAGATCAAATATTTCACAATGCACAATCAGTTATGAGGTAGAAGAAAGTCTAGCTTATTTTTCCATTTAGATGCTGCTGAACAAACTCATCCCAAGAAGCAGTAAAAATAAATGTATGACTTTTGGCTTAAGACAGAAGCTAGTGATAACTTCTCAATACTGGAACATTATATACAAAACTAAGAGGTATTAGAAATTACCTCATACTTTAAATACCTAATGGTCTGGTTAGATCAAAATCTAAACTTTCAGAGCACTATGTCATCACCACTATATCAGGAAAAAACAATAATTCTGGGCCAAACGAATGTCATATTTCCTCTCACCAGCAGGTTGACTGGCTATTGAGAAAAAACATATTCTTACCCAGATGGACTATGGCCTGCACATTATTATGACAGCATCTAAGAAAAAAGCGCTCATCACTGCAGATGCCATCCAACAATTTATGCAGGTTTATTTTATTGGCCTTACAAAGACCTGAGATGTACCTCCCTGGACTACATGAAAAGAGACATAGAGGAGCTCTCTGATCATGTAGCCCAGGCCGGTATGACCCTGACCTTGAGAAGCATCTTACACTCACCCAGAATGATGCCACAGTACAAAGACAAAATGATCGATTTTAACAATTGGCTAAAAATTTGGTGTCATTCTAAGGGAATCCAGTGTCTGTCAGCCTGCGATGACATGATCGACAAGCCACGTTGCTTCGCTAGGGACGGCTTGCACCTGTCACCACTGGGCTTTTGGATATTGGCAAAGGCTCTTGCCACCCCCATAGTGCCTTTTTTAGGCAAGGCTCAAAAGTCAAACCCACCTCCATAGACAGCACAAGAAACAGGAAACTAAGGGTAATGCTGCTAAACGCCAGAAGTCTTAACCTCAAGATGCACGCACTCAAAACTCTCCTCAGTATGGAGAACATCGATATCTGTGCAGTGACAGAAACCTGGTTCAAGGCTCCAGAGAGCACCCCAGCACTACCACGTTATACCTCATATCATGCTTTTCGGCCCCAAAACCTGGACCGAACCACAAAAGGAGGGGGAGTTTCCATATTTATCAAGGATATCCACACCTCCAGGTTAGTGGCATTGCACGAAGTATTGGAGACCATCCATGTGCAACTAAGAGTGGGCAAGACTGCTTTTCAGTTTATAGCATCCTACAGACCACCCTCTCAAAGTCAGGAATCCCACTCGGCTTTCCTGAAAACATTGGAGAACATGAAGATCTCTCCGAACACCATTATATTGGGCGACTTCAACTACCCAAACATAGACTGGGAGCACTACTCAAACCCCAGCACTTTCGCCCAAAGGTTCCTGGAAATTATAAATTCAAATGCTATGGAACAACTAGTCACCACTCCCACAAGAGGGGATAACATACTAGACCTGATCATTACCAACATGGGGGCTCTATGCTCCACACCTGAAGTATATCCCTCATTGTTAAGCTCAGACCATAAATTAATTTCACTGGATGTCCACATCCCGACCCCACCCCCAGCCCAGAAAACCGCAGTGAAAAACTTCTCAAAAGCAAACTTCTCATTTCTCAAAACCGAAGTGGAATCCTTCAAGGCCCCAGGGCCAGTGGAAACTACGGCCCAAACTGCAGAATCCTATATAAACGCATTCTACGGACATCTCCAGGAATGCATGGATCATGCTATCCCAAACAAAACCAAAACCCAAACATCCAAAGGCAGGCATCCAGTCTGGTGGACCCCAGCCATAAATAAACTGTACAACAGAAGGAGGAAAATACTACATGATAGAGCAAAATCCCTAACAGGGAAGGCATCTCTGATCAGTACTAGCAAAAAATTACGATCCCTCATAAAATCCTCCAAGGCCAGCTTCGAGAGAAAAATTGCTCAGGACACTAAGGACAATCATAAGGCTTTTTTCAGTTATGTTAGGAACCTGGGATGCAACTCCCAGACTTGTTCTGAGTTGATTCTAAACGACAAAAAATACACTGAACCCATAGACATGGCCAATATCCTGGCAGACAGGTTCAGTGCAAACTTCTCCACCCCCTCCCCCCAAAAAAAGAGCAAGTATCTATCCCGGAAGAGGGCTGCCTCCCAAACATCTCTGATGCTCAGGTGAAGGCTGCCCTCTCCAAAGCAAAAAACACTGCTTCCATGGGACCAGATGGCATCCCAGGTTGCGTCCTACATGAACTCCAAGAAGAACTAATCCCTCAAATAAAACAGCTGTACAATCTCAGCCTCACTACAGGATATGTGCCCACAGAATGGCGTACAGCAACAGTGGTCCCACTCCACAAAGGTGGTGCCTCTATGGACCCTGGAAACTATCGCCCCATAAGCCTGACTAGCTTAGTCTGCAAGGCTATGGAGAGGATCATCATGGAGCTTATAAACAAAGACATTGGGGACCTACAGACACTAGATCCTACCCAGTTCGGCATCGTCAAGGGCAGATCCTGCCTTTTGAACCTGGTTGACTTCTTCAAAACAGTCACCAAAGCCATAGATGAAGGGAAGGTAGTCCACACAGCCTATCTGGACCTAGCAAAGGCATTTGACACAATACCCCACTCGGGCATCATAGAAAAGCTATCCAGCATAAATATAAACCCCTATGTCACAAGAAGGGTCACAAACTGGCTCAAAGACAGAACCCACAGAGTGAGAGTTGCTGGAGCCATGTCAGACTCAAAACCAGTCACAAGTGGCGTCCCACAAGGTTCTGTCCTGGGACGGCTCTTGTTCGGTATATACTTTTCCGAGGTACAGGCCAACATGGGAGGACTATGGCTCACCAAGTTCGCAGATGACTGCAAACTAGGCGCCATAATCACCTCTCCAGCTGACACAAACATCCTTCAAAAAGGTCTCACAGAGATGGATAACTAGTGCCAGAGCCATGGTCTAAAGCTAAATGCCAAAAAGTGTATAGTCATACCCTTTGGCAAAAACAATGTGCCTACAAATTACCACATAGGCGGTAACCCATTAAGTACAGAGAAAGAAATTAGGGATATGGGGACCCAAGTTGATAGCAATCTCTCCTTTGACAACCACATTGCCAAAGTGGTTAAAAAGACCTTTTACATAGCCCACCTCAACATGAAAGGATTCATCTCTAGATCAAGACAGGTAATCGTGCCCCTTTATTCATCTCTCATCAGACCCATCATAGAATACAATGCCCCTTTTGGGATGTACCTTACCCGACACCTGTAGCAATTAGACAGACCCCAAAAGTACCTCACCAAGAGGATCAAGGGACTCAAACAGATGCCATATACTGCTCGGTTAAAAAAACTCCAGCTCTACTCAGTTGCATACCGCCTACTTCGAGGCGATCTCTGCCTGACATATAAAGCTATGTCCAATCCATAATTAATGGACATGCTCCACCTCAGTAAATTTAAATCCCTTAGAGCCACACGCTCGAGGGACTTGAACCTCAGCACTGAAATAAATAGAACTTGCTGGAGGGACAGATTCATAACCCAGAGGCTCCCTTCACCCTGGAATAGAATTCCAATTCATGTTAGGCAGAGCACCTCACTGAATCTCTTCAGGAAGAGTCTTAATGAGTGGATGGGGGATCGTAGGTTTGTCCCGGGGATTACTTCCGTGTCACTATTAGACAGAGGCGCAGCAAACTAAACCTTAGAAAGGGCACAGTATACTCAAATCAAGGGGTGGTGTAAGCCAAACAAAATCGGGCTAGGCTTATAATTACCCCAGAGCAGATAGCCTAGTATGAACCTATGAACCTATAAGACACCATACGTCAGTTCTAGCTGAAGACTCGGTTCCCTGTTCAACAGATTTGTACATTAATAATACTATCACAATTTAGTAAAATTGGAAGGTTTCCCATTTTTGTCAGTTTGCTAACAAAACAAACCTTCAGCTATAACCTTGAATCCCAATCAACCTCTTCTTCTTTGCTACTGCTCAGAACAAGCTGAATAGCACAGACCACTGTTTTTTTGTACAGGCCCCTAAAATATGGGAATTTTTGTCAACAAAACTAAAATCTCTCTCATCCTTCCCTGCTTTTCACATACAATTCAAAAACTCCTTATTCAAAGAAGCAACATGTAAATGCTTTAGAAAGGACCATCACATCAAAAGAACAAACCTCCTGCATGTGTACACATCTCTCATTTTATTTATAAAATCCATGACATTCTCCTTCTGCTGGCCGCCAAGACTCATGATCCTACCAACTCTCCTCAACTCACTCTTAGTGATCTTTATCCTACCAAACAACTCCACTTCATCCTTTTGCCCCTTCCTCTCTTCTTCTACTCACATTTCTGCTCCACCTCTAGTCCACCCTCTGAATATACATGCATGCAATATAATTAATCATCTACATTAATAACTTCAGTCTTTGACACTTGTGCAGTGTTCATTATCATTATTATTATAATAATAATAATTATTATTATTACTGTTATTAAGTAACAACATTTGTTTTCACTACTGATACTCTTCTGATTTTCTCATTGTAATTATTTCTGTATCTTATTCAGTACTCCATGGAATTAACCTGAAAAAGATCCAAAAGGTAAATTTTTTACCTCAGTTAATAAAATAAAAATTAAATAAAATACATTAAAATTTATAGATGCCATGTGTGGAATTGATTTAGAGCTGCTAAATGAATAGAAATTCCTGATAGTTGACATATCGTGTACATATGCTGCTGGACACTGCAGTGGGATGCATTATATTTAAACAGATCCCTATCAGTTGATCAAGATTTTAAGAAACTCGAAATTCATATTGGTGAGATGATATGATCGAATTTCTGAAAACCCAAAACCTTTGAATGGAGATCGCAGTACAGTGAGGATTGGGAAATTTACCATTTTCCTCAATGTAGTGTGATCTTGGAGTTGATATATATAATTAGCAAGGGATGTGGGGGGAGTAGCCCCCTACATGGGGGTTGCAGGGGCTTGCCCCCCTGCAAAACGTTAAAAAAGATTTTTTTGTGGTTTTTTTTTTTTTTTTTTATTAATGTTCGAGTTTTCAGAAATTCAATCATATCATCTCTCTGATATGAATTTTGAGTTTCTGAAAACTCGATCAACTGACATAAATCCATTTAAACATACTTTTCATGATAAAAAATTAACCATGATTAATATAGATTTTTTTCATATCTTTTAAGTCAATCTGTATTGATGAAACTTTTTAATATACAGTACAAGTTACAAAAATTGCACATTTCTGCTGGATATTTTAAGCAATTTACCCCTCCCTAGCTATACTTCTTTAGTTACCACATGTTTATAATAGCCTATGACCTTGTAGCAGAGAATCGATGTTAATACTGTGGTTAGATGTGGTGCTTAATTATAGCATCATGGTGTATGGAGCAGAATAGCTCTTGGGCACATGAATGTATGTTTGCATGTGGCAAACATGAGGCATTATTGTATTATCTACATCCAGCTGAAACTGCAAGTACAACAACATAAAAATAAAGTTAAAAACACCTGAGTGTACTGACTCACTTCAGTCTGACTCTCTCCCTAAATGGAATGTGAATGTGTCTGACCAGTTATAAAACAAATCAATCCGATGGACAAGGAAGACATTTGATGGTCTGGATGGGAGGGGCCAAGAACATTTTAACTCAAGGTGCCCTAAAAGAAATAAGCATTGGTTAGGACAGGTGTAGCTTAGCAGTTTGGATCCACACCTCTAAGACAGGTGAACAGAAAATCTGTTGCAAAACCTATGAAAAAATGGACAGAACATCTTCCTCACATAAGATATTGCACATTTATTTATACCAGTAACTACTTAATGCACTCCCATCAAAAGAGAATGAGATGTCATGACTGTGACCAAGACACTATTACATGTACTGCATGTCATTGCATTCAGTGACTGTCTCCCACTCCTTACTTCATGTCTTGGAAAACTGTCATGCCAGGTGTGCCATACTCCCTGAGAACTGGTCAGTAGAACAATTAAAAGATAGCCATAAAAAATCACCTGAAATCTGTGGGCATAAAAGTTCCATATCTGAAAAAACAGGTTGCATAGAGTAACTTGTGGGGCTGCATTAACAAAGTATACTGTACTGTACGTTTAATGTTAAAAATAAAATCTACAAATAGAAGTACGATTTCATTGTCAGTGTTAATCTCAAATGCCCCCATGACCATCCCTTATTACCTAGTTAGTGGGTAAGCTGCAGATCTTGTCTCTTTAAAACTAATGATAAGGTGTAGATTTTTTTTCTTTAAAACTATATATAATCTCTCTGTCTCTTCTGTAATTTTTTTAAGTTAAATAAATGATTCCAGTGCCAAATGATTACATTTTTATACCTGCATGGACATGTTTGCGTGTGTTTTGGTGAAGAGCTCTGATATCTCAGGGTGCCCTTTCCTCCTCACATGTTCTTCATAATACTGAGGGTTTAATATCAACACAATCAGAATGAATGGCATATGTAAGAATGTGCAGCACTTTTGAAGTGCAGTCTTATCTAAGCAAGGGAAGAGCTGGTTTGAGTTGGTTTCTTCCTGATCTGATTGTATAAAGAGCAGGGAAAGAGTCATCATCCCTTAATATATAGTATGTTTAAAAGGTCTAATGAAAAGCAAGAGAGATTTACAAGTTGTGCCTCACTGCAGTCAGCATGACCTTGGAGTTTCATGTATCTGATAGACTGGGGGATGGGTGAGCAGCAATCCCTGTCCCAAGGCTGGAAGCCAGCAATAACACAGCAGTAAAAGATTAGAACTATCAGTCACAAGCAGCAGCTTGGGAGATTCACTCATCATCCTACAGAATGAATACTGGTCCTGACACTAATGCTTTATGTCTAGTGGCATTTGCTATCGACTGGGGCACACAGTCATATCACAATGTCATGTCAGGCTGCGACTTTCACACTACAGCAGACAGCCCAGCAAGCTTAGCACTCCACTACTTCATCTGAAAATACACTGCTGTTAGCACAGCAGGTTGCAAGCTATTTTTGTGCTGGCTATTGCTCAGGCATTGTTAAAGAAATTGTATAGTTATGATTATAGCAGGTTTGGGAGGTGTTCTGTAATAGAGACTGCAGTATTTAAGAACATGCTACAAATTACAACTTCTACACGACAGCATTGTGCCGACGTAAGCTTTCCAATTTTTAATAACATGATATATCTCCCATAATCTGCAGTCAAATTCACAAGAAATAGACCATTGTCGGTGCACAAATTAGACTGCTTGTCATTTTATAAGCTAAAGATTGATTCTAAAGTGACAATTATAGAGTAGAAAAAAATGGGGTAGTGTGGCAATGTCCTGACTCACAGGAATGACATCCATTGCCTGAATAATGCCATATGAGGTGTGAAACATGTTGGTCTTATCATTTATCATCGCTTAAGAGATGAGTACGCTGAGGTTGAAAAATGACTCAATAAATGTGAATAGAGTGATTTGTTTCATAGTGTAGGAATAAACAGGATAATGATACTGATAAAAGTTTGTTTGCCATTTTAGAAACCAGAAAATCTTTCTGGACAAACCAGGACCTTTTTCGAGCGAGACATGGAAAGTTGCACGACTGACATACGAGCAGTGGTGGTATCTAAATGCAGGTGTGCCTTACAGTGCTGCGAGACATGGAAAGTTGCATGACTGACATACGAGCAGTGGTGGTATCTAAATGCAGGTGTGCGGTACAGCAATATAAAGTATTTACATTTATATTGCAATGTCAAGAAAAAAATGTTCCCTTAAATGCTAGTGTCTTTGACAATACCCAGTTTGCCTGGCCTTAGTAGGGCCTGCCTGCTTTTACTTATGCACAAGCCATGCCAATAATTAATAGCCTACAGTTAAAAAAATTGTACTCTCATACAGGATGACAATTAAAAATAAAAATATGTAAGTAATGATTATACCTCAGTTTGTTAACTCTGACTGCAGGGAACCATGAAAACCGCCCATTGAATCTACAGTCTGGCAAAACAACAAACTGATGAACTACACTAACTGTAATAAACTAAAATTAACAAAACAAATAAAAGTAACACATTATCACTTAAAATTCAGCTTCTGTTGGGGGTAAGTTCCCCCATGCTCCCACATGAGGTCTTCATTCTCCAATGATACTTTCATAGGGATCAGGAACAGTATTAATAGTAATTTGTCTAATGGAAATTATCTCAGTCAAGTTTTAGTGAAAGCCACAGTTAACAAACAGTGACTTACTTTTCCCCATAGTTCTGTGATCATGAATTAGTATATATAAGCTGGGGGTTTGTGGTTCTAATCAGGTGGATTCGCCCTGCTGCAAACACAGTTTTTAGGTATGATCTACTTAAAGTGGCTTTCAGAAAAAAAAAATTGTTCCAGTGCTCTGCTTCTGAAAAAATTAATTTCATGTGTCTTCACAAACCTCTTTTATATCCCTTTCATATTATTAAACCAAAGTCATATGAACTTTTTGGAGGGCACTTCCTCTGTCCCAACTGTTACCTAATATGGGAGTTCAGATACTAAGGTTGATAAATCACTACGGTAAACATTAAATTACTTTGGCTCATTCACACTTATAGCGTTTTTTTTGTAAACTTCCTATTAACACCCATAGCTCCTTATGGTGCCATGACATTAGGTGAACTGACATAAATATTACCATAAATAAAAAAATCATATCAAAAGGCAATGTGCATGAGACCAAAGGATAGTAAAACTGGCAATGTAAGATGATTATCACTGGCTGTTCATATTTTCATATTTATGTCCATATTTTCATTAATGAGTAACAACATACTAAAGATATGGACTGACATGTCATGGAGGAGAGAAAAAAAATACACTGATATTGTCTATGTATAATGCAACATACCTGAGATTTTGTTAGTCATTTGCTAGTAATTATGATATATATTATTAATATTTCAAAAAAAACCTAGCTTACTACTATAGGGTAACATCAGGTGAAACTTTAGAGGATGTAGGAAGAAATGTCAGTCATGCTTCTGCTATAAGTACACAACTTGAGAGACATTGAACTCGTATGCTGTTAATTATGCAAATAGATATAAACATACCTCTCAACATCTTTGCTCAAGAATTCTGGAGAAAGCCAAACATAACAGGGAGATAAAGACCCAAAATCAGGGATAATTTTTAAATATTGCTCTAATCTACTTAAAACGTTAATAGAGCAACACATTTTGCATCAGCATGCATTTTCTAATCAGTAAGAAGTATGAATCGTTAAGGTCTGACATTATCAATTGACTATAATCCTCAGTAATTTACCAGAAAATCAAAATGTTTATGAGGGACAGGGTAAAACTATGAGGTATAATTAGGGACATTATGTAAAATCAGGTTCATTTGAGAGGTATGGGTATAAGTGTTCATACTTCTATGAATATTTCAACAGCATAACATTCAGAGAGGCAAAGTTCAAGTCATATGAACAAAAGTGCTGCTAATACTAATTGCCTAGAGGGCTGGCACTAGGCTAACTGGACTATGGCCCAATAGGGCCCCAGTCAAATAAAGAGCCACAGAGTAGGTGCTTACATAAGCATCATACCTTAAATGACCTGCAAGACTCAGTGAGAGACACTCAGGAAAATGCAAAGGATGTGTCTACTGGTAGTCTTCCTCTGTAGCTGTTAAGTCTCATTAAGTAAGTGGACTACATTTCCTGTCATGCAATGCACTTGTGTTATATATACTAAATTTTACCCCATTTGTATGACTCATTAGTTATGCTCCAGTACTACTCAGTTACCATTGCTGAGTGCCAAACAGGATATTCCACCCAAAACTGAGGTTAAATTAATCATCTGCTTTTGTGTGCTGTTCCAGTAACAGTCATGGAAGATACTAAGTCTAAGTTTAATTTGAAGATGGCAGAGGCACTATGTTTTCTTTTGCTTCTCTTGTTGATGTGGGGTATATGCCTGGTTGCTATTGAATATAATTATTAAAAAAATAACTATTGAAAAATCAGCCTCAGCCAGTACCAAAACAAGCACTAGTAATCACGTGCGTGTGTGTGTGTGTGTGTGTGTGTGTGTGTGTGTGTGTGTGTGTGTGTGTGTTTGTTAAGCAGAGGGAGGCAGTGATGGAAAGAAAAATATTCCACTTGGCAAAAACAAGAAAATAGTAACAAAAACATTTTGACGAATAAATGTGCTTAAGGGATACCATAGTTTTAGAGTCACATATAAAATGGGGAGGAGGGATAAGTGGAAAATGAAATGCAAAAAATAGTACTGGAGTGAAGAAGAGTTTTTGGGTGAGGGGCATTATTGAAAGGTAAACAAACTGTGTGGGTTTTGAATGTTCTTCCTACACCAATGTGGGTTTCCTTAAGGTATTCTTATTTCCTCCCACTTAACAAAGCATATTGCTTAGTAGGTACTCTAAATTATCCCTGATGTGTTTGTGACCCGGGATGTGGCTTGAAATTATCTACAACTTAACTTGTGCTTATATAGCAGAAAAGTGTCTGCCACTTTCCAAACAAGGGCATTTTTTTAACCAGCCCTGTGTCATACATTTGATCACAGTACTGATATTCCATCTGCCATCATCAGTCACAGCTTAAACAACAAATAACAAGTCATGATATGAATGCCCCCATACACTTAATCACACTATCCATCCAGAAATGTCTATAGCTCCTGACATACCTACAAACCCATCACGTAGGCATATTGTCCATTCTTATCTTCTCATATCTTCAACAAATGTCATTCTGGCCCCAGCCTCTTTCCCGCACCCTCTTGCTGGTTCTATACCATACATGCATCAATCCCTTCGGAAAGTCAAAAAATGTCTTCATCCCCATCACTATTTGCTATCACTTCTCAAACAGGATGTCCTGATCTGGTCTCTCATCCTCTTTAATATATTTGGTGTACAACCTAGGAGAATTTTCTCAGTTTCTCCACACTCCTAATGAATCTTTTTATCTTTTCGTAGTCCTACCTTTTACCCCTTCTAACCACACATTTTACAAACACAAATTATTTCCCTCGCCTTCATTATATCCTAGCTGTTCTTTGCACTCCCTCTGCTGGTCTACATTCAGTGCCCTGTGCATTAATCAGTCCCCTCTTTCCAGTTCAAACTTCTGACACACCATGGGAAAGCCAATCAACCTGTCACTATGGTCTTAATCCACCAAGTCCTCAGTGCAGAATAACTCTTTCCACTTCCATCTTTCTAATTTTTCCCAGAAAGCCTTTTGATCGTCTTCTTTCAAAAAGATTTCCAATTCCATACTGGCCTTCATACTAAATGTATCATTCTTCCAAAGCCCGTGTTGAATATTTCTCTCTCTCTCTCTATATATATATATATATATATATATATATATATATATATATATATATATATATCTCATTCCAAACAACTGCTCTCTTGTCTTAGTCCATCTCAGTTCCTTAAAGGGCCCTCCCCTTCTGGTTCACATTTACTGCTGTTGTGTACTTCCTAAAATTGGGATACTCCACCATTCCTATACCACATCCACTCTAGTCCTTCCCTTTAAAATCCAAGATTTCATTCCTCCCTTTTCAAGATGCTCACAAATCTTTTGTACTTCCTTTACACATTTATCTTGAGGACATACCTCTATATGGTGCAGTAAGTACACAACCAGTAGTAAATACATTACTCTTAGTACTGCCAGTCTCAACTCAATGACTTTGCCCTTTGTAACTACCTAACTGACAATTTCCCCAGTGTCTCTTTCAGCTCAGCTCACATCTTCTTTTTAATCTCCCCTTTGGTTTGCAATTTCTTATTTCTAAATATCCTTCTCTTTAAGGACTGGTACCCAACATATCTACCTATTTCTGTCTCTTTACATAACATATTACTGAGGACTTCTTTGGATGGCAACATAGTCCCACATCTTTGCCAAACTACAGAAGTAACCATTATTCCACACAGCAATACTTCACACATTGCAATAGTATCAAGCAGCCAGCTGCAAAGTGATTTATACTGCTGAGCTTATCCAGCATATACGCAGACATCAAAAATAACCACTTACTATATGTTGCCATTTCTTAATGTTGTTGTTGTTGCGTCTTTCGGCTTTTCCCGGTTAGGGGTCGCCACAGCGGAACTCCGGTCTGCTAATGATTGGCAGTTGATTTTTATGTGTTGAGTTGCCAGCCCTAACGCACAACCTTCAACGAAGGTACGCCCATTCACGTATGTATCTCCACGCAGAAGATGCTCTAGCTGAGAGTCGACCCATTTAGCTTACTGTGAGGTGACAACGCTACCGCAGCACATTTCTTAATAACTATATCAAAAAAGAAAAAAGGGAGATGGGATAGTGAGAAATCTTGCTCTTTTGCTCTGTGACTTGAAATCTAGTCAGAAGTATCACTACACATTACTATCTTTGTGATAGGCTGTGTATTCATTTCAACCGCAACTTCCAGCATGTTGCTACACCCTATGAGCACCCAGTCTGCATCCGTTTAACCTGCTCCATCAGTGTTGAGTTGTAATACGCACACAATTACCGCCTGCCCTGTGATTTATAGTTTATCCATACCTTGCCTTCCCTCCTACTTTGCACTCCACATTAGCAAAGACTACCTGTAATTGAAATGCCAAACCTTCTTTTATTACTTTTTTTTGAACAGTCATAATCTAATGACCATGTAACCCAGATGACTACAGAATATGCATTTTAGTACCAGTGTACAACAATAAAGGGGACTTTCTCAGCTGTGGGCAGTACACAGGTATCAAATTCATGTCACACTGCAATAAAAGTGCTAGAGAGGGTAAATGCTAAATGAATACACTGAACAGTAGAAAGCAAGATGGGGATGACCAGTTTGGATTCAGATTAGGATGCAGCACAATTGATCTAATGTTTTCAGCAAGGCAATTAGTTGAGAAGAAGCTAGGGTTGAAGAAAGAGACCAGACTTGGAGAACACATACTACTTTGGGCAGTCTTGTGAAAGAACAAAGTCCCAGAAACACTGGAAGATTAGTACAAGTTATGTACAATCACCCAATGGCACAAGTAAGAACATTGGTCAGACTTCCAGAGAAGTTCCCACTGGGAGTGGGTATGCATCAAGGTTCATCTCTGAACCCACTAATATTTATACTGCTAATGGAATACATTAGCTATGAAGTCAGAGTGGGTATATCAGTGAAGCTGCTGTATGCAGACAATGTGACATTACAAGCTCACTCTGAACAAAAACAAATATGCAGGGAATGGGATGCAGAACTGGAGGCACATGGGATGAAACAGAATATACAGTCATCATGCCAGCAAATGAGAGAAATTTATTTATTTAACATTTGTTAACTGGGAAAGTCCAACGTGGAACAAAGCCAATTTTCAGCAGAGCCCAGGAAGAAATGTTCCAGATGTAAGTCTTTTAACCTGGAAGGAAACTGAAGCACCCAGAGAAAACCCACACAAATGCAGGAAGGACATGCACACCCCCATAGAAGGCATCCCAGCCAAGAATCAAACCAGAGAACCTCTTACTGTGAGGTGACAACACTACCGCTGCACCACTGCACTGTCCAAATGCAGAAGAAGGTGAAAAATTAGATCGAAGGGAAAATACTGGAACATGTTAATAGCTTGAAGTACTGAGGAAGAGTGGAAAGGGAAAAGGGAAGCCTAAAGGAGGAGGTGAAAGCTAGAATCAGAGGGGCTGCAGCCAATGGGCACAGAATGTCAAGAGTAGTGTGTGGCAAAAAATACAAAAAAAGCTGAAAAGTAATGTGTACAAAGCAATGCTGTGACCACCACTGTTGTATGGTACAGAAACCTGTGTAATGAAGACAGAGCAGTCGAGGAAGCTAGAAGTAATGGGGAAGTGATGGAGATGAAATGCTTGAGAGGGGTGGTAGGATGCACACTGACGGGCAGACAAATAATGGCATCAGAGCAGAAGCTCAATTAGTTTCAATCACAAAGAATATGAATGAGAACCACATACAATGATTTGAGCACATGCGAAGGAATGCAAAAAACAATCTGGTGAAGAACATTTATGACAGACAGGAAGAATTTAAGAGGAACTTAAGGTGCCTAGGCCAGAGGTGGGCAGATTATGTGACAGAAAACTTATAATAGTCAGACATGACTGTTGAAAAAGGTAGGAAAGTTGCATTGAATAGAGGGAGATTGCAACAGTTGACATGGCACCCTGACCCCATGTAGAAAATGAGAAAAGGGGGTTGACGATGATGATGATGACTCTAACCACCTGAAGCCCTTCATTTTAAATGCATATATCTCCCTTCTATTAAGTTTTAATTCTTGTAAGATAACTAAATCTAAATGTTAAACAAAACAAAAGGAGCAACCTCCAAGACAGAATCCTTTAAAATATAGCCTTTATTCCAAAACATTAAGTGCTTTCATCCATAAATGGATTGGACTTTATCAGAACCTCTGACTTCTTACTTATTTATTATGAATGATTAGCTACGTATTTGATCAAGACTTGCCATACATTGTATCTATTAAATAAAACCCTGTCAGATAATCACCTTTTGCATTTTGCCTTTCTTGTCTTCAGAACACTTATATGTACTTCACTGGCTGTCTCTTGCAAAACCCATTGCAGATTCCTCCAAACAAGCAGCAGTGTAAGAAATACCACAAAAAGAAACAAAAGAAATAAGGTAAATGAAAGGTTGAGGGGTCTAAAATAAAGCAGAGGACCACCTCATACTCCTTAGCTCAATTACTTCAGTGACACATTCTTCTTTCATTCTTTGGATCAGCGTCTGGTTGCTTTAAAGATCATATTTTGGCCTGATTGCCACATATTCATTATTATTTTCCCATTTCCTCTTCTGTAGGAGCTCGCACACATTACATGACCTCATGGAACAGAATCACTTATCTCACCTAAACTACCCTACCATTTTTTTTTAATCAATAGGACTCTCTTTGAAGGTCTGTATCTAGGAACTCATTGAAACTATTCATTTTTAAATATGCTTTTCTAAGCCATCAGAGCTCCTTCTTTGCTTTGTCCCCCTGAAAGTGAGACTTTCAGGAAATGTAGCTGCTTTTTGGTAACTGGCACTACACTCATCTGTTTTCCTTCTCTTCCTGAACCATGACATGATACTTTCAGAATTCTGAATTTCCATTTATTCTTCCTATTCTAGTATACCCAGTGGTCTTCCTATGCATTTCCTTCTGTAACACTCCAGATGTTACACCAGTAAGTTGCATTCCAGCATGACATAGTTATTTGGGCTAGAAACCTGTACTGCACCACCATTCCTTCGCTTTTTATATTACCACCACAGGAAACATTTCTACTCTCCTCTGGTATGTTGCTCAGAAGAAATTCTCCATCACCCACACTTTGTAGCCGGTCATCATAAGACTCCTTTGCAATGTTGCCTGAGAGATCAGGTACTTCATTGTACTACAGCAGTGACATTTTATGATAAGGTATACTGGCTTCCAAGAGGATTTATTCAAGTGATCAGACCTGCACACCCAGTCTGGCTAAGTGTTTAGGTCCAGAAAAATCTTTCACTAAAACAGAAATCTAATTCTGCTCAAAAGTAATGCAGTCAGCCTACACTTTGCATTCCAAACAGTCCCCAGTTCAGACCCTAACTCTCTACAGTCTGCTCCCCAGAACTTCTAGGTGTTGCTGAAGCACATTAACTGCAACCTTTACTTTACCCATTCTGTTCTCTTGCCTGAATACAGCCTATTGTAAGTTTGATGACCTTATTGTTCCTTTCCATAGGTAATGCTAATTCTTTTAGTTTTTATCTTCTCTGTATGCACTGATTGCAGCTGTTACTACATGGTCATCATGTTGTTAGACATCCATTCTTGCTTGACCAATATCTAATTGATTTTAAATTTTGTTATAAATGATAAACAAAGAATGCACTAAGTTGTAATAGTAATACTATGGCCTTACATTAAACAGCTGTATTACTACTCTTAGCTACAATATTCCATTAAAGCCTTTATTAATAGGTTGATACTGAGATGGAGCTAAAGATTTATGTATCCATCTTACTGGGCTTCATAGTGCTCTCCAGCATTTTGAATTGATGTTGTTATTTTGTGATTTCCATATAAAGTCATTCTTAGATATTACTTGCTTGATAACTTTGCCATACCTCTCAACTGTCCAGATTGTCTCAGAATGTTCAGAATTTTACCCAGAAATTTTGGTCTGTTCCTCATAAAATTGCTGTTTTCATGGCAAATCACTGGGATGATCTGAGGAATGAACTTAGTAAATAATGTCATACATTTGAGTTTCACATTCCATATCCTTTAGAAAATGTAATTTATGACATACTCTGTTATTCTAACAACTTTCTAAGTTTATAAGCACAATATTTAAAATCTGTCCCTTTTTGTGGGCATTTGTACCACCTTTGTGTCAGGCTTTGTCCATTTTTCTTAAGCTATGAGATTGAGAGGTATGAGCTTTGCATGAAAGAGAGAGAAAATTAAATATGGAAGTGATCACTAATGGAGGGGAGATGGTCCCCAAGGCCTAGAGTACAGTTTGAAATATATGTTATGATAATCTTAAAAAAGTTATGCTTTCCACAAGGTTAGAATGGGCAGGTTCATTCACTAAATATAATAGAGTAAGGTTAGCAAGAATTCATTGGTATTATTTATGCAGGGGCAAAACAGGCTCAAGCTGAAGTCTCTGAAGATGATAATATTTTTGTTGGGTGTTATAGTATATAATTTATCTTTTAGTAGGATTTGAAATGTTCTTTGTTGGATGGGGTGGATGGTAGGTAACTGTGAATGTTGTTTTTCCTGTTTTATAAGGGTGTTGTGAACAATACTCAGTTTGGGATGTGGTCAGTACAGTCTGGGATTTGGGCAGATATTTATGTAGTCAGGTCAGACTTTTATAGGATCATAGTTCATTTACCTGATCCTTTTATAGGTCTGGTCTCAAATATATATTTGTATCCTGGAAAAAAGTGGCTTAGTTCTGATTTTCCTTTTGACCCAGGGTTCTATTATTGCTACAAAATTGGGAGATATGCTGTTGAAAAATGTGTGAAGTTGTTTTAGTTTGTTGGAGATGCTCTTGCATTTAGGAAACAAATTTGTAGGCTTTTATTCAATAATGAGGGGTTTGGGGGTTAAGAACTCAGGTCCAGTGTTTGGTCATATTTTCTTGGCAAAGAGAAGTATGAGGAAAACTAGAGCAGGTTTAATGGTGGTCTACAACATTGCATGTGTTGTAAAGAAATATCTGAATGAAAAAGATTAAATGACCACTACATTTTAAGTACAACTTTTCTTCTTTCCAGAGTTTTTTTTCAATATATAATGACCCGTATACTCTGATTTATATATAAATCGCGACTTAACTGTTTTTTCCCCTTTGTGTGGTTATTCTATGTTATTCAGCCATGACAGGATGCACCATATTAGGTTTGTGTGAAATTTCACATTACTTACTTTAACAACAAGTGAGAAGGTCACTGAAAAAACAATCAGTAAAAACAAAATGAAAACTCCAGCAAAGCTAGAACTTCCACTGAGTGACCTCCCAAGCCTCTTGTATCAGAGGCACATGGGATATATGCAAATGACTCTTATGGGCATCAGGTGTTTCAGCTAATTGGCGATTCTGAATGCCCATTACTTGTTTTGTCATTTTAATGGACAATTTCAGGCCAATAAAGCCAAATCCCACTAGCTGTGGATATGCATATTTTGGCCTTGTTATGACCTCATCAGTACAGCACAAGCAGAGTGTTTGACTAAGCCTAAGAAACACATGGTTGTTATACCCAGCTGCCACACATTATCATTAGGGTAACTGCAAAAATATCCCAAACAACAAACTAAAACATTAAGTGAGAAGGTCACTGAAAAACCAATCAGTAAAAACAAAATGAAAACTTGAGCAAAGCTAGAACTTCCATTGAGTGACCTCCCAAACCTCTTGTATCAGAGGCACATGGGAGGTCACTCAGTGGAAGTTCTAGCTTTGCTGGACATTACTTACTTTAGGAATTTGATTCATGGGTGCCATCTTATTTCCCATTATGTTTTAGGCTTAAATCCCACTTTGGTAATTGAGACTCTTAGCCCTCTGAATGGATAACCAAATAATACAGGTATGCAGCAGTGTATCATAAGTGGGGTTAATATTTTATGTACTAGGCCCTGAATGGTGGATGGTGTTCCTTGTAAGCCAAATGGTAGGACTAGATACTGAAATATACCCTGAGAGGTCACAAAGACTGTTTTTTGCTTTGACAAAGGAAGAAAGTGATATCTACTAATACCCCTCCATTAAGTTTAGTATTGCCATGTATCTGGCCTTTTCAAAGTTTTCTACCCCCCCCCCCCGATGTATTCTGTGAATGGAATAGTCATCAGCTTTTGAAATGCTACTTAGTTTCCTGAAGTCATTACAGAACCTGATACTTCCATCAGTTTTAGTAGCTAGAGATACTGGGCTGCTCCAGTCACTGTAATCCTTCAATCACATCTAGTTTAGCAGCTTTTAAACTATGGTTACTACCTATGTTAGTGACTCTAGTATTCTGCAATGTTTCAGTCTAATCTTTATTCCAGCTGTTGTCTCCAGGATTTGTTCTATCAGTTTAGTCCTCCCAAACATGTCTGACAACATTCATTTATTTCTTAGTAATAATTATTCTCTCTTTTCTTGCTTTTGTACTTCTGACAAGGATCTCTCTAGCTGGACTTCAGTAGAATTTTTTTCATCTTTTCAATATAAACTTCATCTTGCAAACGTTTAACTACAGAACTTTCTACTTCCTTCCATGGCTTATGTACATTAATGTGACAGATTTGCTGTAGCTCTCGTTTTTTTTTTTGGCTGCCTAAACTTGTAATTTACTGCATTTATTTGTTCAGTAACTTCAACAAACCCTTGCTAACCAGAAATGTGTTCTCAGTGTAGGCAATAATACTAATATCTGATCTTCTAGGTTAAATTCTCTAAGACAAGTATTCTTATTATAACCTCATTGTCATATCTCCTAGACTTTCTGCATGAGCTTCTTTACTGCAAATGTAACCAGTTAGCCTGTGAATTAACGTAGTACTCTGTAGCACTTTTAAATGATGACTTATTTTATTCCCTATATTTGCTAACAATGACATGCAGTCCATTTTGATGCACTGCCTACAAACGCTCATTTGGAGTAAATCCAGCTGAAGCCTGTGTCAGCTTTCTAACTGCAAACAGTAAGTAAGCTAAAGATTGGTCTGAATTCTTCTCTTCTACATCAACATTTTTCCTTAGCTTGCATTTCAGTATTTCATTTAACTTCATTGCTAATCTATCAGTCTGTAGATGGTAGACTGACATTTTCATTTGTTTAACTTAAAACCACTGGCATAACTGATGTAGTCACTTTGACATAAAGGGAGTGCATTGGTCAGTAAGTTTCTCTTTAGGTATATTCACTGCAGGGAATAACAGTACCAGTTATCTGACGATAGCTTTAGTAGTAACTATGTGTAATGTCACTGCTTGTAAAAATGTTGCAGCTTAATCTAATAGCTACTAGTATGTACTGATGTCTGATACCCAGTATGAGAGTTTATTAGTAGCCCCATGTCCATTGCAATATGTTCAAATGTCACCTCTGTCATAGCTATTGGGATCAAAGGATTGTTAAATCCATGGTGTGGTGTGGTTTTCTACCAGTACAGACAAGAAACACAGACATTGTCAGTCTAGCTCTTTAAATCTGCCTAATAAAATTTAGATAATACTCTTACCTAAGCTTTGTCCACCTCAGCTGACCTCCTAAAACATAACTATGGACTAGCTTTGCTACTAGTGTCCTATGAGGTTATGACATTAGTAACTGATGTCAAATTTCCTCCTCACCTGTATTTACTTTATATAAGAGGTTATCATTTAATTCAAACTATGGGAAAGAAATAAAGAGAATACCTTGTCCACTCTCCTCTCATACAACTTTGTTTATATGTGCTCTTGCCCAACTTTCAGTATCATCTTCTCTTTGTGCATTTAAACATTAACACACATTACCTGTAAATCCACTAACTCAGGATTACTTTTTCTTAGCTTTTCCTGAGATATAAGGTATAGCTGTGTCTCCCAAAGCACGTCTACTGTATTTTCTTCTATTTCTTCCCATATAAAGAGCAGTTCTAAAAAAAAAATCTCCTTCTGCTTTAACTCTTCCATTGTTTCATCAGACCTCTTGAGAGTTTCCTTTTTCTTTAGATTGTTTTTTCCCTTTGGACAAAGTGGGTCTAGAAATCTGCATTTTCTTAACTATGCCATTTTCAATAATAATACCATTTATTTGTTGTGACAGTCCTCAGTTAAGAACAATACTTCTATTGTTGTTTTCTCAGTTTCTGAATTAAAATGTCATGAAAGTGTCTATATAGGCATCTGTCTTGTACTGATTTTTGCTTCTGAGTTTTCTGTCAGTTCATCTTCAGTTCCTATAATGACATCTCTTACACTGTTGTGTTTCTCCTGCTTTATCATTGGAGCAGGTTTTGGATAACACACTGTAGTCTTTTTAATGTCTAACCACCACCATATTCTAGCCCCCTTATGTAACTTCTTTGCTAACTCCCTTCTCATTGATTTAATTCTGGATCTTGGTAAGATTATCCATATACTACACTCTCTCCCATTTGTATACTGAATAGCCTTATCAGGCTATTGCTGCACTTATTTTTATTATGTGCATTGACCTGACACTCTGTGACTATGGATTGTTTTCCTCTTCCACATTTCCACAGTGCCTTGAAATGGGGAAATCTTTTCTTTTTAAAATATCATAAGTCAGATTAGGGGTGTTAGCCATACCGTATTAAAGTTTTAAAAGAACTGTTTGAATTTCTGCATGTGTAAATGGATATTTCTTTCCATCATCATGAGGATATATTACCTCCACTTTTGTGTTTTTTTACTAGTCTTATATTTACATATCAAGAGACTGCTGACAAGGGTAGTCATGGTGTCAGAGTTGGTCAGACTTGAACTTTTCTTTGTTCCAAAAATATATAATATTTCATTGGCTTGATTGTAACATAGTGGCATACTGCTGACTCATTATTTTAGATGAGTCATGATGTTTCATTTTGTAGAGTGCATATCAGTTTTCACATTTATACTAAAAGACATTTTTTTCAGTACTAGTGGAACAGAATTGGGCTATGTGATACCAGCCTTCACATCTAAAACAAGTTAACCCAATATTTTGTCTTTTGTTTCATAGAAGATTGCACATTTCTTAATGCAACTTTAAACTTGGAAGCATACAGTTCAACTTAAAACATTGCATCATTATTTTATAAGCATTTTTCTAAAGTTATTAACTTGTCAGAATTCTTGGGATCACTTTACAACAGTCGCTTTCTCATAGTCTAAGCAATGCTCCAGTCTACTGCTACAATATGGTTGCAGATTTATAGCATACTTTAAGTCATTTATCTGAGCTATTATATATCGTATAATCTCAGGGAACAAATGTTTTATTAGTAAGCACACTCGGGACAGCAGCAAAAGTGTCTCTGGTTATAACTTCTTAGGGAAATGAAACATAATCCAATCCACTGGAAAATATTAGCCCAAACAAGTTATGTAATTAGCACTAGAGGCATCGCAAGACATTGTATATTGTCAGGTCCTTAGCTGAACTGCCTGTGCCCATTACAACCAGTATACATCTTGAAATGTAGTGGATACACAAGTTCATTGAAAGTGCAAGTTAATTGTCTAACAAAACAACAGAAGAAAATGAACAAATAGCCCACTTGACTTGCTGTGCTTACATGTGTCTCAACACTACCTTTTTATGATACTTCTCAGTCCATGACAGCATTCCAAAAAACAGGTCCTCTGCACACAGGCTATTCATCCTGTAATTGCAGTTATATAGGCCCTGCTAGGTCTTCCCTTCAGCAACAGACAAAAAAAAAAGCTGTTCCTTTGCTGGCCTCAGGCCATATCCACAAACTAAGCCCTAAACTGGATATCAGACTGCAGGAATCTTGAATCTTTAGGTAAATCCCCTGCCTTACCCAGCACTGAACCTCCAGTTGAGGAATGGACTTCATAGTCTACCTCTTGCAAGCAACCTCCATTTGTACAAATGTCATCTGACAAGTTCCAGGCTAATATTATGTTTAGATGACTGAAGAACTGGGAAAACTTTAAGTTACATTTCCACACTTTTGAGTACTACTCACTCAGAGCATCTAGGCTATTACTTTTTCTCTCTCACTTGCGCCTCTCTCTCTGTCTCTCTCTCTCTCTCTCTCTCACACACACACACACACACACACACACACACACACACACACACACACACACTCACACACGCACGTGTATATCTATATATAATTTTCTAAATACTGAAAACTCATTTCACTGAATCTCATTTCACTGAATTGTAAGTCGTAGACATGATGTGTGTTTCCATTTACCTGTGACTTGTTTGTGATAAAAAGGATTTCTGTAACTTACAGTGCTGACTGTCAGAATACTGATAGTCATGTAGAAATTAGTGTTGTAGTGTTTTCAAATGTGGGCATGTCTCTTTACGTTTTATGGGAAGTATCTAAAGTAATATGGCAGATGTTTTGTGCATTCCCAGCAGTAGTGGCAGTGTGTAGAGTACTGTATGTCAAGTAGAAGGTATATGCCCTTTTTCCCCACTGTAGTGCGATCCTGGAGTTAGTATATATAGTTGGGGGTGTAGAACCCCACAATGGGAGGTGCATGGGCATAGCCCCCCACTTAGTTTGGTTTTATATTGTCCAGTTTCTGTTAAGAGGGTAAGTAAGTAGTTTGTAATTCTGAAAAGAGGTAGTTATTAGTGTTGTGAATATGTTTGTTTATGGTTTAATGTTTAGTCTTTTGAAATTTAGCATGGTAAGCTTTCGGTGAAATGAGATTCTGTCAAATGAGTTTTCAGTATTTTGACAAATTAGGTGATCTGGTCTTGGTGAAATGAAAGTCAGTCAAATGGGTTTTAGATGATGTGAAGTAGACCCATATTTATATATTTGTGTGTGTGTGTGTGTGTGTGTGTGTGTGTGTGTGTGTGTGTGTGTGTGTGTGTGTGTGTGTGTGTGTGTATATACATATATATATATATATATATATATATATATATATATATATATATATATATATATATATATATATATATATATATATATATGCACGAGTGGTGTCTCATTGTTAAAGTACAAGCATTCATAGTCCGTCTACATGTAATTGATCTTACTTGCTGCACTCATGATTTCATTGTCAATGTGAGTACAATTCATGTTGGAACCCTGTCCCAGCTTTTCCTCAGTACCAAAATGTTTTTATAGCTCTCCTATTAGATAAAGGTGACCTTTTTCTTGAAATCAAACACTGCTTTTAAAATGGAGTTTCATCTCACTAGATAACTTAGAAACCAAGTGCATCTTCCTAAAAGAGGTTCTGTATCAGCAATCCTGTCATTATATTTTATGATTGAAATCTCATAAAATCAGCCTTGTAGTTTGTATTAGTGAGAGTGCTGTACAGGTTGGCAGGTAGGGTATTTTTGTTTCCACTAATAAGCATGTGGTGCCTGATAACAGTAAAGCAATTTAATATCAAGCATTGACGTACACAACTTGGCTGATATTATCTATAAACTAATCTTTACAGCTGCCCCAATTTTCTTCAGAACTACAAGGCAATGTTTCATTGCAGTAATGTCTCCTTACCAAAATATCTTTAATTATAGTAAATAAACCTTGTATCACAATCCTTCTGGCAATGTAATACCTACCTTACTTGTCTTAAAGCCCTTTGCAAAAAATTAACAGCTGAATATATAAGCAGTGCACATAAATAACCTAATTGTCTATAATTTTTACTCCCAAAGATGGACATTGTCTATTATACTTCATTTATAATTTCTGTGCTTTAGATTACTCTCTGAGTGCATTGTATTGATATTCCCAGTCACTGTAGCACTTTTTGTTTCAGTCCATATTCTTTAGCTTCTGTTACTTTGTTATGAGCTTGATGAAGTCAGTTGCATGAGACTAATACCCTCCGTCTCCCTAACCCACCCCCATCGATAAGGCTATTGCTGACTGCTGCAGTGATCATTTTAGAGGCATGTTTAGTTGAACTTTCCTGATTAAATAAAGCAGCATCATTTTTTTTCTGTTTTTTTTTTACTGTGGAAATAACATCATTAATTTTCAAAACCTACTCCTGGAATTTTCAAAATATTTTTCCATTGCTTCTAAAGGAGTATGTTACTAGCATGTCCTATCTGCCGTTTAGGCTATTTTGGACTTCTTTTTGAAGACTTAGTACATAACTGAATTAGCACATTTACAACTATCAGGTTATAGACCCCTAAGCAGCTACATCTTTTATTTCTTTACCCAAAGTTATTACTTATTGTGACCTTGTGCAATAACGTACCTTAAACATCATTGTAAGCCTTTGCCACCCCTCTACAGAAAGACAACCCCTCTCTGTATGATTACCCATAAGCATACTGGCAGAAAGATATACTAATAATCTATTAGACTTATATGGCTCAATTTCTTTTCCCTCCATCCAGTAATAACAATCTCACTGTTGACTATGGTAACCAATGATAATGCAGCAAATATGTTGTTGTGTTAACTGCTGTCATGCTGTTCTATACTGTGCTATCTGTTGTGACTAATACACTGCTACATGCTGTGTTATTTATCCTCAAATCTGGTATAAGCTTTTTGACATCAAATAAAGTCATCACCCATGGATTCTTACCATTCAGTATTAAGATTACACAATATCATTGTAAAGCAAAGCATACATTACTGAATTATGCTGCTAACAGGTACTACCAAATATATAGATCCATGTGTACATTCTACTAGACAGTCAATCACAGGAATCATTAAATAGAAAGAATTTGTATATTCATCACTTGGGATAGTCAGCCAAACCCTGGTCAAGGTCTGATCATCATGTCCTTGCTGATTCTAGAACAATGTATGGTAAACATTACTGTACAAATTATTTGTCGGAAAACTTTTCTTCTCCATGGTTGACTAGACCTGACATTCTACTATCTTAGCCATCAGTGAGGGGTGGTCGCGTCCTTACATAAGGTCTCTGCAGTTACTATACCAGGATATTGTATACTAAGATATGACAGAAAGCATAAAGGAGTAGGTAGGATAGTGGTCATTTATGTTTATTCTCAAAGTGTCTCCCTTTAATGCCAAAAGTGAGTTATTCAAAACTGTATTGCTTTTACTTGTATAAAATTGTTATGATATTTCTCTTATATGTTAAAACAATAAACCTGTTTTGAAAAAAAAAACTGTATTGCTTGGAATTTTTCAGTCTAGAAAGGTTGATAGATGGATTAATTGATCGATAGATGTGTACATATATACATAGATAGACAGATAGATAAATGAATGAATGAATGTTAATGCAGACTGGTTAATATATATCGGGGAATAAACCAGTCCACAAACACAGCTGCAACTCATTAATTTGACAGCTGGTGTTAATAAAGTTTTTAAAATGTCAAAGGGAATGGGATCTAAACTGTCACTCCTGCTAGCATACTACCTGAAAGTGTGATAGCTGATAGTGTTGACTTTAAACAGTCAGCTTCCAAATAATAGTAATAAAATAAGAGGCTATCCATTCTCAAGAAACAGTAAACTGTTTGATGCATTTCAGTCCTGTCTTGAACAAAGACAAATAATCTGAGTTTTACCTTCCAGATCTTGATAAAGCAGTCTTTTTTTCTTGATAAATTCAATGAAATAATTTATACAAGATGTATCAAAAAGTCCAGTAAACAACTGTAACAGGTGTTGTGGTTTATTAGACTATTCCCCTTTCTCTGAGGTAAACTCATCGGAGTGTTAGTAAATGCAAGTAGTAGAGGTGTGAGAATATAACCTCCCATGTCTTGGGGGAAAGGGTGGCAAAGTCCTATAAAAACACTTAATATATGTTACAACCTGTTTTTGCACTATGTCTGACTCACATTTTATTTATGAAAGTGTCAGAACTCACCCTCAAACCTCTAAGATGGAGACATTAAACTGTCAGACATTTTGTTATAGATCTGTATTACAGTAAGAAATTCAAAGCTCTGTTTATTTTCTTTATTCATTGGAAAATCATTTTCAAATTTGGTCTCACTTTCATGAAAAACACTATCTCATCAACCAATCTGTTGAACCTGGGCTTGCATAAGCTAACTCAATAATGAAATTCCCAGGGTTAGATATTATTCTGCATACTGTTCCATGTCACCGATGCTTTCTCAAAATATTGGCCAAGGCATTGGAGAACAAAAATTCTCTAAAAGCCCTATACACAAGAGTTGATGTAGGGATGAGATGCATATCCAGCGTGGAATGTAAAACCCTCAAAAATGTATCAGTTGAAAATCTTAGAGAAAAGCTAAAAACTGTGCAGTAGATGACTTGGGGCTTGGGGCTAGTTCAGTAAGAGTCTGTATAAGTCACTAAGGATTCACAAGGTCTGCAATAAAATATTTCACTGGCTTGTTTGGTGTTTAATTTATATGATGTACAATTCCTTATGCTCTAATGAGTGCACCAGTTTAACAGTACCTTCCTAGGTTGATAACTTTTTTCTACACCAGTTCTGTTTTAAAATCAGTGCTGTCATATTCCTGAAATGGTAACATCTGAGTTCTTGTGTAGACCTTCCAAGAGAAACCAATCATCAAAGACATATCCCATGCAAATACATTCAATTTTTAATTAAAAAAAAATTCATTGGCAAGTGTTGTTTCTAGCAAAATGACATTTTTGATGGCTTATCGTATACTGTGGACTGTTGACCATTAATGTATTTATTCATTTTTAGAGGTGGGTTGAATTGCCTATATTATTTGATTATTTAAATCGTGTTAGCTTTAGAGGCTTGTGCCTAGCTAGATAAAACTGAGCATGAAAATATAGAAATTGTGCATTTAGTCTATTTCTGTATATATATACAGTTTAGAAGAAGCTATGAAACACTTGGCTTGCTCTATGTGCTGCCAGTTTTAGCTTGTGTACCGAGTTATTCTTTGTCTATTCATTGAGGCATAGGTTAACTGGAAAGGCATTGATATTTCTCTGTATGTGATTGATAGTGATTTATTTTATAAACCACAGACATAATTGAACCCTTGCAAGTTTGTGGGTTCCCCACCATTGCTCTGTAGCCTTTTGGTTTGGTGATTTTCTGTTTGCCTACAGCAAAGACAATATGCTAATTGTCTGGTCCTAACTGTAGCCACCTGCAAATAAATGTTGCTAAGTGATGGTCTGTTTTAAGCATACTGGTCCATATGTACCGCTTACCTCTGTGCTATGTCATAGGACAGCGATACTTGGTTTTGTTTCCTCTTTCATTAAAAAAAAATAGTAGAGAAAAACATGGATCATCATGGATGGATTCAATTGACCTGGTCCTTAGACAGGGACAGGGTACATCCATGAGTGAAATTTAGTTATAGCTTGCCAAACATGCTGTCAGAGTTAACTTTTTTCTTTTAGAAGGTTTACATATCATTAGAAGTTATTGTTCTGTCTCTGTCAGGCGTAAGTGATGATCTCATCCTTTGGTGACATGCCTTATTCAAGTATTTCAGACATGATTGCTGTATCCTAAAATGTTTTAGCTGCATTAATTGGGCATGATACTTCTTGGCTTTTACATAACATCAGAGGAAAAAGTCATGCACTTGATCTATTATTTACTTATCAGAGGTTTTGTTATAAGATGGATTTACTTTACTGCTCCCATTACTGTGAAGCATGATTGCATATTATTTTCTATTTTATCATGTGCTCAATGATCTTTCAGTTTGCTGAGTTATATAACTATGTTTTCATCTGTTGTACTATGAAATAAGTGTTTCCAACTTCTTTAAACCAATATTAGGCAGTTATTTCTTCATTATAGGCATTCCAAGTGAAGTTATATTGCTATCTCCCAGTTGTCTTGTGATTTAATGCATATTTGATTTTCATTGACATGTCATGCTATTGTGGGTGAGAATTGCATAGTATACATGATGTCTGAGGGCTAGTAATATTGTTGAATAACACTTAGCTTTATTTTTTCTGCATCTTTCAAAGTAAACAGTCTTGTCTGAAGGAAAACTACATCCTAGATACATTGCCTCCTTACTATGTATATCTTCCTCCACCTCAAATGGTTCCTGCACTGTTATAAATAATGCATAACTTAATTATTTCTTCTTTTCTGCTGAATTTGTATGCTATTAATTTCCCACAGTGTACACCATAATGCAGTTCACTGCAAACTTTTAACACTTTTTTTAAGAATATGTCTACATGATTCATATCTTTTTACCAACCCTTACGGTTTTGGCCCACAAAACGTTCACACAGAAAGGTGTTTAAAGATTGTATATTTCCATCCACAAGCTGGGATCAAAATCATTTGAGGCTTTGTGCATTTTCCAAAAAAAAAAAAAAACAAACAAACAAATTTTTGTTCTATTTAGCACCTACAGTAAAAAGGACTCACATGAGTATGACAAAGAACATGAACCAGTTTCACTGGAGAAGACAATGGCTGCCTGCATAGAGATTCTGAAAGTAAATAATAATTATGTCTTTTGACATTCTAACTGAATAGAAAGAATATGCTGTATGAGAGGGAATGGCGGTATCATCTCATTTTCTTGGGAGATAGACATTCTCACATTATGGGAAAAAGAAAGGGTATCCAGAAAGAAAGAAAAAAATCACACCAGTAAACCCACAATTTATGACTAGAGCAAAATAAATCATATTAATAACTATGCATAGTTGTTATGCAATTACATCATTTTTGAGAACAAGAACTAGAGAAGACAAAAGTGCATATTTTATTCAGAAAATGTAATAGGTTTTTAAAATGTTCTTTGTGTTCTGTTGATGATGTGCCATGTATCACTTATTTTTTTCTGTATTCATTGTGTTGGCACCTGTCATTATGTCATTAGTTTTCCAATATGCAGATTTGGATGAATAATGCTTGCCTAGATTTTGGAAGGAATGCTTTCTAATCTTATTTTATTAAAATATATATATATATATATGCTTTTATTTACTTCAGTGCAAATATGGAATACACATGGAGCAGCTATCTGATTTCCTTCATTTCTTAAGATGTACAGCTTAATTTCAGGTTTAGTTTTTTCCATTATCCCTCATCATATGAGCTGGTATATGGCACATTGCATGGAAACTGGAGCAATGGAAGAGTAGATCTTCTGGTAACAGAGAGCTCAAAAGTGCACAAATAGCTTGGTGAAGAAAACTCTGAATTACTACAGAGAGCAGAAACAGAACCACAGTCCACAAAAGTGTTACAGACCCTCTTCAAATTGGGAGTGGATATAAAGCTTATCCATGGCAGATTTAGCTTGACCGGAGACACTGTTGTTAGGGAGGTTCATATTGATGGATGGTAACTGGAACTTACTGAAAAGGGCTGAATCACTCGATACTTTCCATGAAAAGTTTACCATTTTAGGTTTCATGTGATAAATGTTATTTGAAACAGATTGACAGAAGTCGTGCTTCAAAGAGCTGGGGTTGTTTTTTATTACTTACTAGGGTAAATTTTATCAACTACAGTGGGACATCTGACATATGCACATAGACAACAAAGTAGCTATAATTGTTGGCCAGGGAATGGAAACTGCATAGCTCTCAGCTGTCCCTGATTTTATTTCATTCTTAGTACATCTGTTCCTGATAAAATGTGTCCATTTTAGTAAAATGTTGAGGCATGTTGTCACTAAATGACAAACATTTGAGTCTCAGGCTTAATATCCTTTAAAAATGCATGCTAATGCAAAAACTTCTATTTTAACAACTCTCTAATTATATAATAACTGTATTTAGGACTGTTCCCTGATTTTGAATGCTTGTCTCACATTATTTTTTTAGCTTTGTTCCTGATTCCTGAGATTAAAGGTTGAGAAGTATGTCTGGCTGTGAATGAAGCTTATCTGAATTTTCTGTGCTGGCATTTGTTAAATTATTCTGGGCTGGCTTTGAAGGAAAAATGAGAGTTGTATAAAGCAAGTTGGAAAAGGACATTTTACTGTAAAAAATACTGTTTGCAGGAGACAAAGTTGAAGCACAATATGTGTTCATTTTTATCACTGACATATGTCTGGGATATAAACAGTCAAAGTGGTTGTAACCGTTTGGGGTAGTTGCCTTTGAATAAAGGTTATGTACTCTCTGATTTTATTGCTTTGTTTACACAGTCTAGTTTAGAGGACTAGATTGCAGTTGTGAGAAATAAGTTGGAATGCTTCATTATTTAGCTACTGACAGCTGTCCCTGATTTTACAGAATGTTCTTGATATTGCCTTATTTGAGTGGTCTCTTCATTACAAAATGGGTGGCTTTCCTGCAAATCATTGACAATTGTAGTCAGTTAATGCAAAAACTTTTTTCGATTACCCTTCAAAATATTTGTGTAATATTTAAATTCTGTCATTGATGTCTGGCATTTGTCTCTCATTATTGTTAGCTTTTGTCCCTGACTTGTACTAAGATGTTGAGAGGTACTGATTTTTAATCAAAGAGGTAAATAAATGTTATTATTGTTTATTACAATAAGATGAGATGTGTACAGCAAACTAGCTATAACTGCTGTGTGGGGGGCAATAACTGTGAATGAAATTTAATTAGTCTTTTGTTGTCTGGTCAGTTTAAGCAGTCTGGATTTGCAAGGCTGGTGTACATTCATGTAAAATAAGTTACAATACTTTACTCTCTGGCTACTGTTTGTGTAAAAAAAAAACTGAAATACATTTCTGTGTCCATAATTATTTAACTGTTAATTTTTATCACTATCAGATATCTGAAGTATACACATTCAACAATGAGGCTACACTTGCTGGGTACAGAGACTATATGTGGATAAGAATGACTAATCCTCCTGTCATGTTAAATTAAACAATCAATAGTCTGGACTGGCCATCAGGCTTTGAAGGTCTGGTGCACATTTGTGTAAAGTAAGAATACTTTACTGTGATAATTTCATACAACAATCAGACATTTGAAGTATGCACAATCAAGTGACTTTAAGTAATGGGTATAAACATTAGTGAATTATAATGACAGCAGTTTGAATGCAATTATGGTTGAAATATTCTGAAATGGGTATTTTTCTTTATTATTGATTAATACATGTTTTACTTCTTGATGGATATGTTCAAGACTGCCCATATTTAAAACAAACATACACATTCATTTATTAAATGATAATTACAGTTTAAAGCAATCTGGCAGGTAAATATACATTTACATTCAATCAGGAAAGTGAACCCAAAAGAACACATGTATTTATGAGAGGTCAAAAAGGTGTGGGGAGGCTCATAGTTTGAACACCTCCAAAAGGCCATGGTGCATTTAATCTGTGACTGTCTTGACCCACACAACAGTTAATATTTGGATTTATGTATGCTGTTCTTACAGACTGACAAATCACAGATTAGCAAGCTGCATACATAGGGCCAATTTTACTAATGTCTAAACTTTGCACTGCTACTGTGTTCTTGTCACAGCACCACCCACACATGGTAGCACATTATTTTGTATTCATTAAGTGGCTCTATACATCATGTAAAGCTAAAAAACAAGGGGAAATGGTATAGTATGCTAATTAACCAATCAAGATAGTAGAGCCATTCAAGAAGTTGTAAAGTAATCATGTACACTTGGTGTATCTCAGTCTATAACATGAACTCCAAAATGTACTGGAATTCAGCTATCATCGGCCTTAGAAAAATAAGCAATGTTAGGGGCTGCTGCTGCATGGGTATGTGCAACAGGCTCAAATCTATGCTACTTCTGCTGCTGATAGACTTCAGTACAGGAGAAGAAAGTTGCTCAGACCCTGTTCAACATACCATAGACTGCAATGTATCAAAATATTAGAGTGATACAGGGTTGACAGGAAAACACAACAGGAAGTCAGCAACCTCTGCCACCCCACCTCAGACCCAGGGAAAATCGAGGAGAACCAATACCGGTAGAAACTAAAATATGTGTAGAATTAAGGATATTAGCTACTGGTGCATTCCAGAGTCTCACCAGGGATATACTAGGGGTGTCACAGGCCTCAGCCTCCAGAACATTGCACCAATGTCTTATTGCTATGCTAGAACATGCAAACCAGAAGAGAGAGCAAGAAAAATGCAAGAATTTTATGTTGTAGCACACCTCCTTGAAGTTTTGGGGTGCAATAGGCTACCTTCACATAGCAATAAAAGTCCCACCACCTGGTGAACAGGAAAGGACATACATCAATAGGAAGGGGTTCTACTCAATCATCTGCCAGGTTGTGTATAATGCCCGAGGGATTATCCTCAATGTGTGTGCAGGCAACTCAGGTAGTTACCATGATTCACATGTATGGTATACCTCTCAGCTTCACACAATGTTTGCTAGTGGTGATGTTCCACAAGGCCATCTACTGGGTGATGCAAGTTATGCACCGGATATGTGCCTCATGGCACCCATCAGAAATGCACACATGCTGACAGATGGATACAATGATGCCCATACTCAAACCAGAAACATCACAAAGCATGTGTTTGGTATGCTGAAGTCACATTTCCACTATCTAGACACGTTGGGGGGGTGCCCTGCAGTATGACTCAGGCACATGCACAAAAATTCTTACAGTGTGTGCCATGTTGCACAATATCATCTTGAGAAAACAGCTACAGCAGGGACAGCAAGGGCAAGGACCACACATTCCTGGACCACAAGCAGATCCAGCACCTCCAGCACATACAGACAAGGAATCTGAGGGAGAACATCCAGCTGCAGTGGGAGCCAGCAGATGTAGGTGTGCACAATATGCCCTTGCCCTGGCTAAGAAGCAAAGGATAGCACATACACACTCACCATCTAAGAGGTAAAGGATAGCACGTACTCACCATATAAGAGGGAAATAATTGCACATACACTTGTTAGTGAAGTAATATATATAACAACTTAAGCAAATACAAATAATAAAACTGATGCCGAGCAATGTTGACAAACTTTACTTCCCCATGTAATGGCTCTGTACAGATAGCATCAGACAGGGACAGCCCCAAAAGACATGACTCATACCTGCAGTAATGTAAAGGTAAGTGTGGAATCTGCAGTATACGAGCAAATATGTAAGAAGATAAATGTAACTAATATACCTGATTACTTTTAGTCATAAATGTACTCAAGCAGAATCTGTATAAGGTGTCTACCTGTGGCATTAGTGGCTTATAAGAATATCTGCAATATACAGCTATGCACTGTAGACAAAAACCAGCATCAAGCCAATCACTTACCCACTGTACGCAAAAGAGTCAACAGTGCAATATATATCAACAGTTTCACAAGTAGAGCAATAAACAAGAATGCTATATCAGTATATTGAATGCATGACTTAGAATACTAACTGAAAAAAAAACTTCCGAAATGAACATGTAGATAAAACATCCAAAATATTCTTATGTAATACATATGCATAAAATCAACATTGTGAGACTCACTTAGCTATCCACTCTGTGATTCAGACATATATGCAACCCTAAGTTAAACACGAATGAACAAAGGACATGGCACAGTCAACATCATATGCATGGGAGGGGGCAGGAAGCAAAGGCTGACACCCAAGTAGTAAGTGTGAGTGAGTGAAAAACACAGAACACTCAGTAAAGTAGGAAATATCCCAGGCCAGTAAGAGAAGATCTCAGTCAACATCACAGTTTGCTTAGCTTGCATGTGTTCAATTTGGTAGGGGTAGTTTTTCTGAAATATGTGTGTGTGTGTGTGTGTGTGTGTGTGTGTGTGTGTGTGTGTGTGTGTGTGTGTGTGTGTGTGTGTGTTGGGTGTGTGTGCCCATGCATGCGTGCATGTGTGTGTGTGTTTGCATGAACACAATCAAAATGTGTGCTAGCACTACTTCCTAGCATGTCAAACAGGTATGAGCTGTGCACAGTAAAGTTGCCAGTTCAGTGTCATCACTCCCAACCATGCAAACTGCATATGCTAGGAATTGAACTGCCACTTCTATGTCCCTGGTAAGAAGTGCAGGTGCTACCTGAATGTGAGCGATGTCTGCTGGGTGAGCTCTCTTCATGCATCACCCAGGACCATGACCCAGTGGCCTACCCATCTAAGTGTGGACATCTCAGTCAATGATGAAGTAGTGTAAGTAGTGCCATTACAGGAGTGGAATCTGGCATGGCCATGTCATCTAACACCAATGGATGTTGTGGTTCTATGGATATGTGGATGTTGACCCTCTCCCAGCAGATGTTCCATCAGAGAGACTGCTTGATCTAGTGTGTTACTCATCCTTTCCAATGAGTCACCCACATGGTTGAGGCAGACATGCTCATCAGAAGACACCACATTTAGGACTCATACCATCTTTTCCAAGGCATAGGTGGAATGTTCCTGTGCCTCCATGATAGTCCTATACATATGTCTGGTGGCAAATATTAACACACTAGCATCAGGAGTGTGGTCAGTAGGTCTCCTCTGAGCACCTTTAGCAACCCTCTTGTGTGGTACCACACCCTTAGGGTGCCCTCAAGTAGCTCTGCAACTGGAGCAACCTCACTACCCTAATCAACTGTGTCATCCTCAACCAGTCTTATATCTGAGGGCTCAGAGGAATGGGTATGTGTAGGCATACTGACTGCATCCAAAATAAGGCCAGAGGATATGATTGCACAAACTCAGTGTCTGACTAAACCTCTGCATCCCTTGACTGCGCCTCTGTGTTGCCAGCATAATCATCAGAGGTTACCAATATTCTGGAATCAGGTGGTGCAAGTTCTACACTGCCACTGTGGGATCACCTGTGATAATAAACAACAACACAAAAAGGAGAGAAATAGTGACCAGAAAGGATCCAATTTGTATTCTAAACACTCATGTTAAACAATTTCATATGGTAAGGGAATACAATACATACTGTCACCTCAGAATTACATCTAACTAATGGTTATCACTAATCAAAGAAAGCTTGTGCTTACCATGAGCAGGTGGTCTTTCAGATGGCAATTATGATGTTCCTGGAAAAAGAGGAACATGGAAAGAAGGCTAATAAGTATTTCATTATTATATTATTTATTAGTACCTACCTATGAACCTATACTTCTGTGGCACTGCTTGACAGGGGCACAGGAAAATAATTTTCTTGGGTGGCAAAAGCCAGGGAACCTTTATGGCTAGGCTTATACAGGCCCCAGGGCCAATAGCCTAGTACCTACCTATGAACCTATAATACAAATGACACAAGGATAAGAGAATCATGTTCTGCCTATCCTCCTCTAAAGAAATATCTTACAATTAAGCAAACTGGCCATCCCCCCCAACACCATCTCTGTTGGACAGTGTCTCATCTAAACCAGAGGTCTCAATGTTTCCAGATGACACAAAACAAAAAAGTACCTATAAGCCAAAGAACTCCAGGTACAAATATGAAAATAAAGAACAAAACCCAAAGATGTTCACTGCAATGTTTTAATGGTAGTACAAAACTTTTGAGTATAACTCTTCTTCAGTGAATAAAATCAACAGATGAAGTAAACCATTTTTAAAAAACAGTAGAACTAATCTGCTCACATATCCAATTAAACCCTAACTACAAGCTTAAGTGAAGTGCCCTATCTCATAAATATACTTGTATATCAAAAACAGTAAAAATATTTATAAAATATGTAACAAACCATATTATATATATATATATATATATATATATATATATATATATATATATATAAGTATACATAAGAAGCATATATAAAAAACATATAAAAAACATGTAAAATGTTCCAACAGACAATTCATTAAAATATGACACTTCAATATCTTAAATTAATTCATGCCTCTCTCTTAAAACAGGTTTAATACGAGTAGCAATGTTGAGCTCAGGATAATTATCTGCTCAAAAATAATTAATCCATTTATACTCCATTAATTCAGTTCTATTTACTATATCACCACCTTTAGGATTTTGATAGATTACTTGTAGAATCCTAAATTTAAATGTATGCATCAGTCCATTGCTAGACATATGTTTAGCCAATGCATTTGTTAAGACGTTCCTTCGCATGTCTGATAAATGTGAACTGATTCTTTCTTTTAGTTTTCTATTGGTCTTTCCTATATATAAACAGTTACAATGGGTACAGTTGGCAAAATATCCCACATTTGATGTATTACATGTACCCCTAGCCCTAAACTCAAATGTTTTCCCACTTAATGGGTGTATAAATGAAGTGTCAGTATTAATATCAGTACAGTGCATACAATTCAGACAAGGTACTGTCCCTGGTTTTTCCATAGGGGTCTTAGCTAAAGGCGGTATGATTGTTATAATGAACACCACCCAATACTTTAGTAGCTAGCAGGAATGATTTTTTTGTCTGATGTTCAAACATTTGTCTCAGTTAATAGAATGTATGTTAATAAGGTTATTGGGAAAGTAAAAAGCTTCCTCTATGATGGAAAGTAGTATCAGTTCAGAAACATATAACTATTTATATCTGGCCGACCCAGTCATTCCATTTATATATGGATTATCAAAGATTCATAAATCTTTAACTAAACCTTCAATGAGACCCATAGTCTCTGGTAGTAAATGGGTTATGGTTGCTATTTCAAAATATTTGGATAAACAGCCAGCCCCTCTCCTTCAGTTTAGCCATAGTTTCATTAAAGATACCTGTGATTTTCTTCTTTCATTGAAAGAGTGGTACTCAGCTAATGTAACCCGTAATACTTGTTTGTGACCATGGATGTAAGGTCTCTTTTTACTCCAATCCCGAATTCATGTGGTATTGAAGCAGTTAGAGAATTTCTTACTATACATAGTGATTTCTGTACATCAAAAATCCCGTTACTATGTCAGATGTTAGAATGTGTTCTGGAAAATAATGTGTTTAGTTTTGGAGACAATTCTTTTCATCAACAACAAGGTGTTGCGATGGGAACACCAGTCGCGAACACCTATGCTAACATTGTGTTAGCTAGATGGGAAGAACAACACATTTTTTGTAATAATCTAAATATTTTTATGAACACTAATATACTGTTTTATAAACATTTTGTGGATGATATTTTTTGTTATGGAAAGATAATGATAGTCAATTGACTATGTACAAGGAATATTTGGAATCCACTACTGATTTTTTATTTGATTTGAATTATTCATTGGAATCTATATGTTTTTTGGATATTATTATATCAAAAGAAAATGATACTTTTGTTACTGCTATATATAGGAATAATGCTCATGTATCAAAATATGTTCACTCAACAAGTATGCATCCAAAGCACATATTTAGGGGAGTAGTGAAAGCCAGTTTATGAGGGCAAGCAGGCTTAGCACCAAAGATGGTATGTTTTATAAGGAAATGGATGAGATGACACTAGACTTTAATGATAGAGGCTAAGATAGTAATATGATTGAACAGTCTAAGAAAGAAGTAATATCTATGAGGGGGACTATAGCTAAGCCCTTCTTATTAAGGTTAGATGAGGAACTTACAAATATTTCAACTACAAAATCTAATTTTAATAGTAAGATCAATTATGTAATGAAATGTAATAGACATTTGGATATTATGCAAAAAATTATTAGAAAAAATTGGACTATTTTAACGTCCAGTCAGGAAATTAATGAGTTAATAGGTTATAGACCAAGCTTTACCTATGAGAGAGAAAATAATCTTAAACAATTTCTATGCTATAAAGATGTAAAAAAATGAGTAAAGACACTAAGACCCCTATGGAAAAATTAGGGACAGTACCTTGTCTGAATTGTATGCACTGTACTGATATTAATACTGACACTTCATTTATATACCCATTAAGTGGGAACATGTTTGAGTTTAGGGCTAGGGGTACATGTAATGCATCAAATGTAGTATATTTTGCCAACTGTACCCATTGTAACTGTTTATATATAGGAAAGACCAATAGAAAACTAAAAGAAAGAATCAGTTCACATTTATCAGACATGCGAAGGAATGTCTTAACAAATGCATTGGATAAACATATGTCTAGCAATGGACTGATCCATAAATTTAAATTTAGGATTCTACAGGTAATCTATCAAAATCCTAAAGGTGGTGATATAGTAAATAGAACTGAATTAATGGAGTATACATGGATTAATTATTTTCAAGCAGATAATTATTCTGGGCTCAACATTGCTACTAGTAATAAACCTGTTTTAAGAGAGAGGCATGAGAATTTTCATATTTTAATGAATTGTCTGTTGGAATGTTTTACATGTTTTTTATATGTTTTTTATAAATGCTTCTTATGTATACGTCTATATATGTATCTAAACATATGGCTTGTTACATATTTTATAAATATTTTTACTGTTTTTGATATATAAGTATATTTATAAGATAGGGCACTTTAATTAGTCTTGTAATTAGGGTTTAATTGGATATGTGAGTGGATTGGTTCTACTGTTTTTTAAAAATGGTTTACTTCATCTGTTGATTTTATACACTGAGAAAGAGGTTTACTCGAAAGCTTTGTACTACCATTAAAATGTTAAAGTGAGTATCTTTAGGTTTTGTTCTAATGTTTCCAGATGTATCAGAAGTATACAAGTATTAGCACATAAAGATGTATAGAATGGCAGTAAATGCCTTATATACAGAATACCTGGAAATTGTTCTAAGGACAAGCTTGCCCTGTTGTCCACATCAGCACCAAAATCGAGGAGTCTGTGTGAACCCTCAACTGAGTTGTCAGGATCTCTGACATTGGACAGTAGTTTCATTGAGTGGTGGCTCAGTAACAGGACCAATCCCCAATTCAGCCTGCTGTAATTATATCAGTGGCATGGTGTTACACCTGCATGTCCATCCACTGCATTTGTGTCAGCTACCTCCTGCTGTCATAAGTTTTTCTTGCAGACATATCACCTGTGTCTCTGTCAAGTAGGAAGGATCTATGGCTGCACAAGGTTTTGATGATGACCTCTTTCTGTGCATCACTGAATGGTGGCTTTCTTGGATCAGATGGTTGGATGCCATAATCGTGTATGGCATGAAACAGAAAAAAGACAAAACATATTTATAGCACATAGAGCAATGATTATCCTCAAGCAAAATCTGTGCACTCATCCTCAGCAAAAAACAACTGGACACATAATGATCATTTTGGACTACACACAAGCTAATACAGCCCCCCAACCCACCCCAAAAAGAATAATTGTAATGCATTAGAATTACATTAATTCTGTTAACATTTCTGTGACTACTAGATGGCAGTCTTATCAATAAATAGGCAAAAAATAGAAGTGGCAAGACAATTTCATTGGTCTCTGCACTGTTAGCTATACATGTACAGTCCCTTGAAGTTGATATTAAACACAATACATTTGTCTGCAGTAAATTGTGAAATTGTAAGAGCAAATAGTAACACAATACCACTCCCCCAGGTTTACTAATCTTCTGCGCAGACTAGTCTAGTCCTGCATGGAAGCAGCCATTTAGGAGGAGGATGGCAGCGCGTCATGCATATTAATGAAGGTGCACTGTCTGAACTCCTAATCCTACATGGAGTGTGGACGAGTGCAGGGGGCATGTCTGAGAGCAGAGCTCTCAGAATAAACATGCCCCTGCAAAGTAGAACAGCAGAAAGAGTTAATAAATGAGCAAGACCATTGATAGGTGTCCCCATATCCCCACCAGCAGTCTTCCATGTGTACAACAGCAACAGGACATAAAAATAAAAAGAAGAAACCCCTTTATTTTTTTTTTAATTCTGAGTACAGCTAACCCTAGGTGCGCAAGTGTGTCCATCGCTTAGGTATGGTTAAAGCAGCTTAAAAGGCTGAAGAGGATAACAAGGAAGATATATGCAAATGAAGCAGCCCAACAATAGTCTAGTGGTCAGAGCATCTGCCTAACAAGCAGGCATTCCTGGTTTGAGTCCCACTGCAGCATGTACCATTTTCCATGTGAACTCTGTATATGAACATTTTGTCACATTGTTTTGCAGTATAACCTACTAAATAACACTTAAATGTGAACTGGAGTACTGCATTAAATGCACATGTGAAGTCTCAGTATCATAATGAATAAGGCACCAGTAAGCAGGTTTAAGCACAAATAAGCAGTAGTAAGCACTAGTAAGTGTGTTTGCACGGGGGTAAGCATTGCCTACACAGATTAAGCAAAGTAGAAGCTTACTGAGTATAAGAAACTGTAACCGGAGGTTAGCATTGCTTAGCTCTGCACAAACCTGCTTACAACTGCTTTAATGTGCCTTAACCACTCTGTACCCAACGGCCCATGTTCTGCCCAGCAACAACATAAACAGCTTCTGCAAGGCTTGAACTCAGGACCCTGTACATCACACGCACAGTAGTTAACCACTAAGCCATCATGGCAATACATATAAATGAGGTATCAGCAAAGTAATCCTCACCACAGGAAAATCATACCAAACATGTGAACTGAATCTATGTACAGTGTGATGTTGTATAACCTGCCACAGGACATACATATGTGAAATGGAGTACTGCAGTAAGCATAGATTTGAGGTGTTATTGTAATAAAGTGTAGAGGTCCATAGGACCCCATACAGTGTATGTACACATGAATCATGGATACCAGACACATATATAATCTGTAATGAACAATAAATCACTGCCAAAAGGCAAATATGGTGCTAAATAACTATTAAGCAATGCTAACCGCAGCACAGCTTAACTTAGTAAGTGTAAGCAATGTGTAGGGAAGCCAATTCAATCTGCCCAGTGGTATACCTCTTTAAGCACTGCCAACCTTAGGTAAGCAAGTTTGCCCATAGCTTAGCCTTTTCAAAACTGGCCAGTCACAGAAAAGTGTGGGAAATCTGCCCTACTTAAACCCAAGAGGTGGGAATACAGCTCATAACTGGTTGCAACTTCCCTATACAGGCACTGTGGCAGTAAGGGGAGAAGGAGTGTGCTTCCGGGTGCAGTGCTGGTGCATCCAGGAGTCCAAGGTCATGGCTGGAATCTAAGTTAAAGACCATGCACAGAGACTGCTGCAGGACCAGTACCAGGGCTCCCAGTGTAAGGTGGAGGCCTGGGACCATCTCGCCCATGACCTCACCAGTGCCACTGGCATACCCCAAACTGGTGAGCAGATCAGGCACCACTATGCCGACCTGAAGCGGTGGAAAAGGGAACTCTTGGAGGAGTGGATCCAAGAGGTTAGAGCATCAGGGGATGTCCCAGCCATGTGTATCAGTCCACAACCTGTTTAATAATTGCCAGCTCAGGTATATCATGGGTAGGTGTGGCTAAATATTCCTCTTATGTCCCCCACAGCTGTAATGGAGTGTGCCGTGAACCAGGAGGTCCACATCAGCCGGCTGGCATGGTTGTGACATGAGGCAGGTCAGTAATACTCATGCTTTTACTGTCATAGGAAATAAAAATAAAAGTAGTAGTAAAGTAATTGTTAGTATAAAACTTGTATTGTTCAAGGCAAGTACTGCATACACTAGAGCATATGGCAGGAAGAGTCTCATATTGTTGGTATGCCAATAAAAGTGTAATACCCTGACAAAACAGGTCCAGCTGCTGGACTGTATATCTGTATTCTGATATCATATGGTAATGTAGATTTGCAATCATGTAATAGTACTGTTGTATTAAGCACTGCTACTCACACCATGCACCATAAATTTAATGTGTATGAATGCCTGTATATGACAGGTGTAATCTCTAGAGGCCATTTAGTACAACCGAGAGACACATAGACAGTAAACAGGAAAAATGCAGACACAAAAAAACGAATAGCACATGTAACTGAGATGTGAAGTGTTGCTTTTTTAGCACACACAGCCATGGTTCAAATCCTGCCAGTGGTAGTGGTCTGCATACATAATCATACCCCACAGCTGTACAGATATGTCAAGAATATCTATTAAAGTGGCCCATATCTATTGCCTATTGACCTGTCCCCCTGGGAAATCAGTGGGATGATCCCAGACATATAGGCAGCAAACAGGAAATACAACTGATTGATGCACATCTATGACAAACATCTGGAACACTAGCAACTCCCCAATACCTTATGTGACTAAGAAGCCATGTATGTCCCATTTATACCCCCAACTTCTTAAGCTGTGGTCAGAGTGTATATAGTAACAGAGTGAGATGTATGTGCATAATAGTAATGTGGAACCTGGTACTATGTGTGGAAACATTCAGGTAGTGCTAATAAACATTCCTCCCACAGGTTTGACAGATACCAACACTGTGCCCAGAAATACAAGAATGATATGCAGTTGCTCTGAATAATGAGGTGTTACACATCACTGTCACCCACACAGTCCTACAACATATAACTGTCTAGGAAATCTGTATAAGAGTGTTATTATACAAGGTCAGAATGCATAAGCACAGAGGATTAATAAGACAGAAAACTGTTTGGAGATATACAGCAATATCAATATAGCAGACACAACTGTGATGGACAGTGTTTGAGTTGTAGCAGACACAGCCATGATCTGAATCCTGGTAGTGGAATTAGACTGCATACAAATTCATACCCCTAAACTGCACACATGAGGCCAGAATGTCCAGTATATCTGCCCATATCTGCTGCCTGTCCCCCTGGTAAGTCTGTGAGATGATCCCAGATGTGTAGCCAGCAAACAGGGAATGCAAGTGATTGTCAACCATCATGAGAACACACCTGTCACTGTAGCAACCCCCAAAACCATTAGGAGAGTAATATTGCAAGTATGTCCTATCTACACTCCCATGTTGTCAAGCTGTGACCAGACTGTGTACAGTAATAGAGTGAGTAGTATGTGCAGAATACTAATGTGTAATCTGGAACTTTGTGTGGCAACAATCAGGTAGTGCTAACAAACATTGCTCCCACAGGTACGTTGGATATGAACAATGTGCTGATAAATACAGACCAATATAACCTGTACTGGTACTGTCCACTCTGGTATTGTAGGGGATTGTGAGTGTTGCAGTTTCTCCAAATAAGAACTGGTCACTGTCACCCACACTGTGCTACATAATATAACTGTGTAGGAAAGCACGTATATGTGTGTGTCAGGTCACTAAAGGTGGAAGAGGGCAATATTCTAGATATGTCCAGGCACACCAGCATGTGGTCCACATATGACCAGAGTCTGTACAGAAAGAGTTGGATAGCAAAGTGCAAAACATCAACCAGGAATCCGGGCGTATGTGTACAAGCAGTTAGTCAGTGTTAACAAACATTCCCTCCACCAGTATATCAGGTAAGAGGTGTATACCACAGGTAAACCCGGTTGATGTGTAATGATGTTGACAGCCATATCAGTGTCCAGTATAGGTCTATAGGGTAGTGTAGTAAGACTTGTAAGGTACAGATAACAGCACTGACTAAGAAAGTAATGTTGAGTACAGGCATATACTACTTGTTAATTGACATCTTTCTGTCCCCCCACCTTATATCCAACAATAATCAGCATGCCCACCCCAACTGGTATGTAGTGACTCTGATAATGGCCAATCGTTTGATAAATATTCTAATGGCTCCCATGCATATGCTATATTGAATTATTCCAACATTGTTATCATGGTGCCATCAATGTACCTGCATGCTGTTCTTATTACCACTGTGGTCCCATATATGCATGTTTTCTGTTTGCTATGCAACTGTTCCGTATCTGGTGTCTGGGTTAATGGGAATATCTATGCATGCTGCATTACCTAACCCTGCAATGTATTGTCTATTAATAACCCATATATGATGTTGAAATCTAAACACTATAGCATGCTTGGGAAGTCCGGTCCTAGCGGACCCACCTGTCCCACCTCAAATGGCCAAGGCACTGGGCACCAGCATGTCTGTGGCCCAACCCCTCACCTCCCTGTCTGTTGGTTCTACACCACCTTCAGGTGGAACTGCCTCAGGGGATGGGGCTCGCCCCCCTGGGAGTGGGCACAGACAAGCACCTGTCACTCATCGCCAGGTCAGGGCTGTGGTGTATAGAGCAACTAACGAGCAGTTTGGTGATCTTCTATGCCAGCTTGAGGGCCATGTGTCGCAATTAGAGAGTCAGCTTGGCTCTGCAGCTCAGCCCCCAGCACAGCCACATTCAGGGCTGTGAAGGTGCAGTGGTGACTACCCATGGGTGGAGACCTCAGTCCAACTGTTACCACTAGGGGGCTTGTGGGCTTCCAGTATCCAAACACCCCTCCCCATCAAGGTGTTTACCCCCCAAATGTGTCATATACTGCTCCTGTATGCTTCCTGTGTGTCTTGTCTGTTAACCTACTCAACCTACCTCCCCAAATATATCTACAACCCCTCCCCAACATCCCACTCTCACCCAAAAAAAAGGGCAATCTGTTCCCACAAAAAAATATCACCCCATACATAGCTGTCCACTGGACACATGTAATCTGGTCTAATTGGCATCAGAGCAAATTTATGTTGTCCTCACCTCTCCCAGGGGTTTGAGGGTCCAAATCTACCTCCAAATTCAGTGTATATGCACAGCTGTTGCTGTAGAAGAAATGGGCAGCTATGGACCTTCCCTACACCCTTCCTGCACATCCCTAGCTATCTTGCTTACTGTCTTTCCCTCTTCGTGCCCCTTTTTCACCAATTTCCTATTAACCCTTTTTCTTTTCCTTTAAAGAAATTAGCACGGGGGTAAGCACTTGTAAGCAGCAGTAAGCAGGTTTCAGCCTGTTTGCGTGGGAGTAAGCACTGCCTACTCATGTTAAGCAATTTAGAAGCTGAGTGTAAAACACTATAACCAGAGGATGGCAGTGTTAAGCTTCGCGCAAATCCATGCAAACCCACTTACAAAAGCTTTAAAGTGCCTTACTCACTCAGTATCCAATGGCCGGTGTTCTGCGCAGAAACAAAATAAACTGCCCCTGTAAGGCTCAAACCCAGGACCCTGCACACCATACACAAGGTGATTTACCACTAAACCATGGCAAATATACATAATCCAAATGTTTCACAAACATATCATCCAGCACAATCAGTCAACAGTACAGGAAATTTAGTAATATCATACCACACAACCTGGTAATGCAAGAAGTCTGGACAAAGTGTGCAAACATGTGGGTACAAATAGGGATATATGTCAATTACTGCTGTAATACACTTAAAACATTGCTAGTTACACAGTTATATGTATTAGAACACATATGTAGAAGGACATGAAGTCTGAAACACAAAAGTGTCAGCACTAGTTACTGACTTCAATGTAGCGATCATCCATGTCAATTGCCAAGAGAATGAGGTACAGGCAAAAATATGAGCCAAACATGCATGGCCATATGGACAGATATAAAGCTGTAAATGTAGACAGATAGACAGCTATATGATAAATATATATATAAATATATATATATATATATATATATATATATATATATATATATATATATATATATATATATATATATATATATATATATATATATATATATATATATATATATATATATGACTCGCAAATCATCACATAGCATAAACTGTATATAGATAGATAAATATGCTCACATGTATGTATGTATGTATGTATGTCTATATATATATATATATATATATATATATATATATATATATATATATATATATATATGCACACACACGCACACACGCACACACACACACACACACACACACACACATACATCTAGATGTTAAAGTACATTTTCTGTACTGTTGAATGATTGTGCTGGATGATATGTTTCTGAAACCTTCAGACTTATGTGTATCTGTCATAGTTTAGTGGTAATTTACTTCGTCTATAGTCTGCAGGGGCCTGGGTTCGAGGCTTGGAGGATCTGTTTATTTTGTTGCTGGGTAGAACACAGCCCATTGGATACAGAGTAATTAAGGCACTTTAAAGCAGTTGTAAGCAGGTTTGCGTGGGTTTGCGCGAAGCTTAGCACTGCCAACCTCCGGTTACAGTGTCTTCCATTCAGTTAGCTTCTAAATTGCTTAACCTGTGTAGGCACTGCTTAGCTCTGTGCAAACCCTTGCAAACCTGCTTACAAATGCTTTAAAGTGCCTTAATCACTCTGTATCCAATGGGCCATGTTCTGCCCAGCAACAAAATACACAGCTCTTGCAAGGCTCAAACTAAGAACCCTGTACACCCTTGACAAAGTGATTTACCACTAAGCCATGGCAGATACCTACACACCTACCCGTACCCTGAGATCCACAGGCCAAAACCTCCTGCATGTACACAAACCCATCCACCCAACTGGTAAACTACAACTATCCCACACTATAGCCAAACTATGGAACAATCTCCCCACATCACTACGTAATATACCTAACCACAACAATTTCAAATCCATGCTTCTCTCCCATCTCTCCTCCAAATGGGAATGTCCTTCACATGCTCCCACCTAAAACTCCCACACTACTATCTCCACACCTAAATCATCATTTCTTTGCCTACTTTAGGTTAATTTCAAGATATTGCTCAGAACACTTTTTCATAAATCTTTTGCATGCATGCTTCTGGCCTACCTTACTCATATTCTCAAACTTTCATTGTTTGTTTTTCTTATCCATTGTACCCATAATATTGTTTTCCTCTGTAATATTGTTAATTTGTCTCTATTCGAATGTATTTGTATGTCTGTTTGGGGCTTTTGCCCTCGGGTCTCCACTGAAAAAGAGTAATTCGTACCAAGCTGGACCAACCCGGTTAACAAATGCAAATAAATAAATAAATAAAATTAGATGTTTTCAGAAACATATCATCCAGTCCTGTCATGCAACAGTACAGAGAATGTATACCAACACCTAGCTGTCTGTGTATGTAACTATATTAATATCTAAACAGATGCAACATATCTATATATGCATATATATATATATATATATATATATATATATATATATATATATATATATTTCTAACACTACATGCATATGTCTAAATCAACACATATTATGTCTACATATACACATCACGTTACATATGTGTTAGTACGCGGATATATATCTATGTAGGTATATACAGACATAGTTTTATATATATATATATATATATATATATATATATATATATATATATATATATACATATATATAAAAACCAAAAAAAATAAGGCTTATTTTTTGGTTTATTTGTTTTTTTGGTAAGCACTTTTACACTACTTTATTGGCTTTATAGTTATATATATATGTTAGCAGAGATATATATATATATATATATATATATATATATATATATATATATATATAGGTAGGTATATATGGCCATACATCTGTAGATAGCAATGGCAGATCAACAAATACAGATATGTCCACATGCACTGTTAATGGGGTTGAGAGGCCCCAAACACTATACATCTCATATGAATAGGCATCCCCCCACAGCCAAACACGTGCGCCATGCAATACACTATGAAGTACAGTCTGCCTCCCTTAGGAAATGTAATATGTAGAAGCCATCAACATCCCCAGGATACAGATACAGAGACACAGTTATACAGATACAGATATATATATATATATATATATATATATATATATATATATATATATATATATACATGTGACTACATATACACACGCAGATATATGTACAGTAAGATACATATGTAGAAGGTGCACAAAACATGGAACAGCCACTATGCCTACAATTAACACCTGAACAACTGGACACTGTATGACCACCTATACAAATGTCAATCGTTGCCTGCAACATATACCCATAGAAAGGTCATAGGAAAAACAGCACACACAGGTTTGCAGAAATGGGAAACCTTTAATTGTGTACTATTACAGTTCTATATGCCATGTCATATAGCTGTTCAGACACTGACAACCTTATAAATAGAGTACTGCAACTGTGAAACAGTTACACTAATACAGTAGTCTGGAAAGGTTCACAACTGTTGCTGTCTAGGCCATGCCCTTCAAATTGTACAATAGTGAAGACAGACTGGGCCACAGGACACCAAACAATCAACAGTACATACTGCAGGTGTGTAGTTCAGCAGCCTCTATCTACACTCTGTACAAACCCAGTAGGTGGTAAAGACATTATGTGATCAAATGGGTTGTAACTGTTACATAACAAGTCATAACTGACACCATCATGAGCACATCGACAAACAGAATAGTATGTGTGGCAGGAGGTAGTAGGCTTGCAGTACCCCAATTAATGTAAGTAATGTAAATATAGGTGAAGTATACTGTACTGCACATCCAGATACCTTGCAGCAGCTCACCCCTGATACCCCCACATTTTGTAACAGCCTAGGTCATTTATGGTGCTCCCCACCTAGACTCAATAATACAGGGCCATATACCACTGTTACATACACTGGCCTCTGGAGTGCATAAGGGCACACATGTATTATGTAGGTGACGCCCACACATATATGGTCCCAGCCCCACTGTATGTGTGGGGGATACAACAGCAGTGGACTAATGACAGCAATTGCAGTGTGATATACTCACAGCCCACTACAGAACAACCCCCAACAGCATGACATATGTGCAAAGCTTGGTATGTAGATGGAGGCCAGAGGCTGGAACACAGTGGACATAAACTAAGCAAGTTGTTGGTGTTACAGGATAGTCTGCAACATACCCTTAGTCAGGGAATTGTGGTTATAAACAGAAATGGATGTAGCCATGTACTGATAGCACTCAACACACACACTGCCAGTGTAATACCTAACACAGGACCTGTGTGGTGGATGGACAACACATGATAGGCATACCTCTCTCCAGCAAGAGGATAGGCCCACAGAAGTGAGCTATGCAGACAGATGCATTCCAAGGTAAACTAGTATGTACACACACACACACACCCTGTAACACCAGTACTATACAAAGCATAACACAACTCTACTCACAGTCTGTTTGTAGTTCTTGATCCTCTTACAAATATGTGGCTGCCCTGAGTGTGCACTTTCCCCTGTAAGAGGTATTGCTACCTGCTATTTGTAACACTGATGCCCACACACAGGAAGGATGTCCATCACACAGGAAATGTAAAGGGACCACACCCACATGCTGTAGGGATTTATAGTGGGTGGTTGCCATGACAGTGGTAATTGGAAGTAGTACACATGTGTAATGATATATATATGGCTATCTGGATAAGTATATGTACATATATTTCCACCATATGTCCTGGACATGGAATGTAGCCCTACCCCAGCCACTATAGTCCCAAAGTCGTAGTGAAAGGGGATGGCAGGTATGTATAGCAGGTATATTAGTGGACTATTGCTACTGTCATTGGGATTGTCTTCATAGACATGGTTTGTGTGGAAGGTCACATCTGCTTATAACATGTGTGCCATTGGCTACTGACAGGCATCCTAAGGAAATCATTGTAAAGTAAAGCTGCTAGCATGTAATGCCCCTGTGGAGTGCAGCAGAGAAATTGGCCAATATCTCTGCTGCAGCAGAGATATTGGCCAATATATGTGGAACTTTGGACACACACTGTACAGTCCAGAGGTATACACATAATACCTTAGTGCGCAGCATGTGTACCAGGCCTGATAATATGGATATAGACAGACATGTAGATGGGTATAACACATAACGACTGGTAAACATTTGCCACCATAGGTTTTGAATTCATACACTCCTGTCTGGCCTGACTGTTGGTACAGGGGTGCCATGGACACATACTACCCACTAGATATTGACATACATCTGTCCAGCATCCCACTACTCTGTCTGATATACATGAATTTTAAGGGAGGCCTGCCAGCAGTATATCTGGTAAGTATCTGCACATGACATCTCACTGGGTAAGTACACTAAGCTGCTAGGCATGTAACAATGCACTGTGCAGCCTACAGGCAGACTGGTGCAACACTGGCTACATTTCCTATGGGGGAATGCACATGTACCTGCATATATAGCAGGCTCAACAGGCATGTCACAGCACAGGGTAAGATACACCTGTGTGAAAGTGCATAACCACAACCAATGTGAACACAGCCACATATGGTAAGCTTGCATAATATTACAGTATATACACCATCCTCATATTTGCCACTCACAGAATGACCCTACATATACTGGGCTGCTACACAGTTTGGTCTGATGGCTGTCTGTGGTATGGGACATGTGTGTTTATGGCCCTACAAACATGTACACCAAAATGGTACCATACAGTGGGGCAGCATGTAACATCAGATAGAAGGGGAGCTAGAACAATGACATCTACCACAGTCTGTACACAGGCTACAGTACATATTAACAATACACACACTGGTGACATTCACCATCACTACACAGACCTCAGTACTGTACAAACATCCACAGAATGTCCAGGTTATGTCATGAAATACAACCCCTACTGTACATAACATGTGCAGCAATCTGATATATCACTGCCTTGTTATCAGATATGATGACACTATTTATGGTGTACAGCACATATGCACCACTTCATGCACAACATATGTACAAAGGTTGACTGAGGTATCGCTGACAGCACATACACAGGGTTATTATAGACATGTTGCTGTGATAACCTCATACATTTACCATTGTAACGGGGTTTGTTTCAACATATGTCCTATGAGGGATATGAAGTCAGTGACTGTCATGGCCTTCACCATCTACAGACTGCAATCCTCACACTACCGTCTGCATTCCACAGATAGATGCTCCATGTCTAACACATGAAACCAAAGGCACAACACTGCCCAGTCTGCAGATGACCCTGCAGATGAGGATTCCTCATATACATGGAACTGACATGGCAGGTATTGCAACATGCATGACAGGCATATCCAGACAAACACTGTTTAACCAACATTACTCCAAATGCAGTATAGCAGCACTTACAGTCTGTAGTCAGGTCAGGCACATCCCACTCCTGTTTGTTGCCCTCTTTCCACAGTGTATGTTGTTAGAGGTGAATCCCTAATCCATCTGAGATGCTGTTTGCCAAACAACAGATCTAGTTCCTGCTCACAGTGAATGTAAAGGGCCAACACCACCATGATTTTCCTAGATATTGGAGTCTGCTTCCATGTAATTGACTATGGGAATATTACCACAGCTGTTCCACATGCAATCAGCTAGGGGAGGGCTGCAATTTGTGCAGAGGCCATCAGCTGATCATGAGCATTACTTAAAATACACATGCTGGTGCTTAAGCAAAGCAGGTGTGGGTCTCCACATCCACCAGAGAGGGAGTGGGGGGAGGCACTCAGAGGCAAATACATATCAGGGAGGGGTGGGAGAGTAAAACTGAAGCATGTTTGTGACACACACCTACCAGCACAGGGTATCAAACCCTCGACAACTATGTAGTGCGATCATAGTTTGATGCAGTTATTGGATGCGCCACATGGATTATCTATTGTGGAGCACTCAGAACATATATGTGATGGTGAGTGACATCTGCAACAGGGATATGGTAGATATATGGTAGGTGATGTACACATGCCTGTTTGCATGAACAGGTGCCAGCATCAACACAGCCACACTCTCACAGGGACGCACACACATTGACACACTTGGCAGGACCAGGAGTACAACTCAACACTAGTGGGATTGCCGCAACACATCAATGTGCAGGTATCACATGCACCACATAGGTCATACAGAGGTCGTATGGGCAAAGATTATGAGGAAGTGTCAGACATCAGACAGCATGCTTCCGTATGCCCAGGGGGGGTTGTAGTGAGTGTGGATGTGGACATACACACCATACAACACACACACGAACACACTGGGTGCCAGTACTGACATGCATGGGTGCATGTCTGCACATGTGTGTTGGTCAACTGTGCCAGCAGCTATACAAGGGTAGGTGATGGGTATACTTTGGCATCAGGCCACATGACAATGGTCTACATTGTGTTTAAGGGCTGTCATTTCTGCATTTGCCCACACAGGTGGGTATTGTATCCCCCATCCAGTCACCTGGATGGTTATTGTGTGTGGCCAATGCTGTGCATCCCCTACCATGTATGTGCTCCTTACTCCATGAGATGGATGTTGTCTAGGATGTGTACACCTCCCACATGCATGTACAGTGACATGTGGAACTGTACGTGGGGTGTCTGGCCCATGTTGTGAACACAGATTATCATCAGATGTGCCAGTCTTGCCCAACTGTGGCAGGTACTGGTAATGGACAGCAGGTTTATCCTGCACCTACATTGATAGCATGCTAACAGAATTCCCTGGTGACAGTGGCATCTGCTCATAAAGGACATGTTATGTCCGTTGGGAGTCACATGTGAAGGCACCACAGGTGGTGCAGGTGTCCATTGGGGAACATGGGGGAGGTGTTGTGTCTACATATACGTGCATATTGGACAGTTGGGCATGGTGACATGCCCTCTGTAGCCCACTGCTATCACTCCATAGTTGCTATCGGTGGCCAATATGCAGTGCATTACCCACATTTTGGCTGTTGCCAAGGCATGTGTGTTTATGAGATATGGGTTGAGAGTGTGCTCTGGGTAATACTGGGGTTGCTAACTGTGATTGTCTGGCCTTGATGTCACATGAATGGGTATGGTTTTGCACACCAGCCTCTCAGCTATTTTACATCTGTTGTCCCAGTATAGTTGACATTCTGCTGTATCTTAGGGCCACCATATAAGAAATATGCAAAACCCACTCCACATTGGCTACACACCTCTACAAGTTACAAGCACACATGCACCTGTGGGAGTAGAACCCCTACCTAACTAGTTTATTACACTACAGCACTACACAGTTATGGTACACTACATACTACACAGTTATGGTAATTAAAAGCACTACACCCTCACTCCCCACTGGCCCTTGTTTTCAATTAAGGATTTCCCAATATTATTCTAGCATGTCCAAAGGTCAGTTGTCAATCTCCTCTCCGGTCCAGCTGGTGAATCTGGGAATCTTGAGGCAATGTTATAACTGCCTCATGTACACAGACAACCCTCTCCTCCTCCCACATAACACAAATACTTGCGAGAGATGCAGCTATTTAGCCAAACTGGAGGCTGAGCTCTCTCAACTCAGGACTGGCAAGACCAGACCAGACAGGAGGAGAAGGCAACTACACACACCACAAAACCAGCCTCACATAATGCTACCACTCCACTGAATCAAACACATAAACACACAAAGACATACTGGAGGCTCTGAGTAAAAATTTACCTAAACAGCAGAGGCCTCCAAAGCAGACACCCAAACAACTGCTACCTCAAGACACCCCACAAGCAACACATAAACCACAAAAGCAGTGTGCAAAGCAGTCACAGCCCTTAAGGCCAAATACAACACCAAACATACTTGTCATAGGTGACTCCATAGTCAGACACACTGACGTCCCACTCATCAGGCTGAACAAGGAGAGGGTCACAGTAAGCTGCCTATCGGGCGCTAGAATCCGCCACATAACACAAGCACTCGGGTCACTCCATGGCAAGTACAAATATGACACAGTCATTGTCCATGCTGGTGTGAACGACCTGAGACGTACCTCCCTGGACTACATGAAAAGAGACATAGAGGAGCTCTCTGATTATGTAGCCCAGGCAGGTATGACCATAACCCTGAGCAGTATCCTTCCTTCACCAAGAATGATGCCACAATATAGAGACAAGATGATCAGCTTTAACAATTGGCTTAATGTCTGGTGTCATTCAAAGGGGATCCAGTGTCTGTCTGCCTGGGATGACATGCTTGACAAGCCACGCTGTCAAGGGACGGCTTGCACCTGTCACCCTGGGATTCCGGATATTGGCTAAGGCTCTTGCCACCCCATAGTGCCTTTTTAGGCAAGGCTCAAATTCTAAACCTACCACCCTAGAAAACAAAAATGGGAAGAAACTGAGGGTAATGCTGCTCAATGCCAGAAGTCTAAATCTCAAAATGCACGCACTCGAGGCCCTTCTCAGTATGGAGAACATCGATGTCTGTGCTGTAACTAAAACCTGGTTAAGGCTCCTGAGAGCACCCCGGCACTATTAGGTTTTACCTCATATCATGCGTTCCGGCCCCAAAACCGGACCACACCACAAAAGGAGGTGTATCCATATTCATAAAGGATACCCACACCTCCAGGTTGGTGGCAATGCACAAGCTCGAAACCATCCAGGTGCAACTAACCATAGGCAAAACTGCTCTACAAATTGTAGCATGCTACAGGCCACCCTCTCAAACTCAGGAACCCCACACAGCCTTCCTGAAGACACTGGAGGGTATAAATGTATCTCCAAACACCATCATATTGGGTGACTTCAACTACCGAATATAGACTGGTAACATTACTCAAGCCCTAACTTTCTAGCCCAATGGTTCCTGGAGTTCATAAATTCAAATGCCATGGAACAGCTAGTCACTGTTCCCACGAGAGGAGAAAATATACTAGATCTCATTGTCACAAACATGGGGACAAAATGCTCCACACCGGAGTATATCCCTCATTGGTGAGATCTGATCATAAACGAATCTCACTGGATATCCACATCCCGCCCCACCCCAAACAAAAAGACCATAGTGAAGAACTTCTCTAAAGCAAACTTCACACTACTCAAGACTGGTGTGGTATCCTTCAAGGCCCCTGAGCCAGAGGAAACCACAACCCAAGCTATGGAAGCCCTTACAAATGCCTTCTATGAACACCTCCAGGACTGCATGGATCAGGCAATTCCAAATAAAACCAAGACTCTTTCCACAAAGGGCAAACGTCCAGTCTGGTGGACCCCAGCCATTAACAAACTTTACAATAAGAGGAGAAAGCTATTACATGATAGAACAAAATCCATAAAAAGGAAGTCACCCCTGATCATTATTAGTAAAAAATATGAGCACTCATAAAATCAACTAAGGCCAATTTTGAGAGAAAAATTGCCATGGATTCAAAGGACAATCATAAGGCCTTTTTCAGCTATGTTAGGAACCTGGGTGGAAACTCCCAGATATGCTCAGAATTAGTCCAAAATGATACAAAAATCACTGAACCCACAGACATTGCCAACATACTGGCAGACAGGTTCAGTGCAAACTTCACCCCCCCCCCCAAAGGAGAGATAACTATCCCAGCCGAGTGTAGCCTCCAGGACATCTCAAATGTGCAGGTGAAAGCTGCTCTCTCTAAAGCTAAAAACACAGCATCAATGGGACGGATGGTGTCCCGGCTGTGTGCTACACGAGCTAAATGAGGAATTAGACCCGCACATAAGGCAGCTGTTTAATCTCAGCCTTACCACAGGATACGTGCCCAAGGAGTGGCGTACGGCAACTGTGGTCCCACTCCACAAAGGCGGCTCTACGGACCCTGGTAATTACCGCCCATAAGCTTAACAAGTCTAGTCTGCAAAGCTATGGAGAGGATCATAATGGAGCTCATAAACAAAGATATAGGGGACTTGCAGACATTGGACCCGACCCAGTTTGGCTTTGTCAAGGGAAGATCATGCCTTTTGAACTTGGTCGACTTCTTGAAACAGTCACCAAGGCCATTGATGAGGGAAAGGCAGTCCATACAGCCTACCTTGACCTTGCAAAGGCTTTCAACACAATACCCCACTCGGGTATTGTAGAAAAACTTACCAGCTTAAATGTAAACCCATATGTCACAAGATGGGTTGCAAACTGGCTTAAGGACAGAACCCACAGGGTTAGAGTTGCTGGCGCTGTGTCAGACTCCAAGCCGGTCACAAGTGGTGTCCCACAGGGCTCGGTCCATGGCCTCCTATTGTTTGACATCTACTTCTCAGAAGTACAGGCCAACATGGGAGGACTTTGGCTGACAAAGTTTGCAGACGACTGCAAACTGGGCGCCATAGTGGAAAGTGCATCGGACACGGATATCCTTCAGAAGGGACTCACGGAAACAGATAGCTGGTGCCAGAGCCATGGCCTGAAGTTAAACGCCAAAAAATGTATAGTCATACCCTTCGGGAAAAACAAGGTAACCCCAAGCTACCATATAGGTGGCAATCCACTAAGCACAGAAGAGGTTATCAGGGACCTGGGGACCCAGGTTGACAGTGGCCTTTCTTTGACACTCACGTTGCTAAAGTGGTTAGAAAGACCTTCTACATTGCCCACCTGATCATGAAGGGATTCACATCCAGATCTAGTGAGGTCATTGTTCCCTGTACTCTTCACTTATCAGACCAATGATCGAGTACAATGCCCCATTCGGGATGTATCTCACCCGACATCTGCAGCAATTGGAGAGACCCCAAAAGTTCCTCACCAAAAGGATAAAGGACTCCAAAATCTGTCATATGCTGCCAGATTGAAGAAACTCCAGCTCTATTCAGTCACATACCGTCTGCTCAGAGGTGACATGTGCCTGACATACAAGGCCATGTCCAACCCGGAATTAATGGACATGCTCCACCTCAAAAATCCAAATCCACCAAAACCACTAGAGCAAGCGACTTAAACCTTAGCACGGATATAAATAGGACGTGCTGGAGGGATAGATTTATCACTCAGAGACTCCCTATGCTGTGGAATAAAATCCCGGTCCATGTGAGGCAGAGCACCTCGCTGACTCTGTTCAAGAGAAATCTAGACCTGTGGATGGGAGATCGTAGGTTTACCCCGGGAATCATCTCTGTGTCACTGCTGGACAGAGGCACAACAAACTAATGGGCACAGTATTTTTTCATATAAGGGGTGGCGTAAGCCACAAAAATTTGGGCTAGGCTTATAAATGCCTTAGGGCAGATAGCCTAGTATAAACCTATGAACCTATGAACCTATGAACATGCCGCAGGCAGTACTGAAATACTCCTTTCCCAAAGGTCTATTTCACAATGAATGACATCAGCAGGATCACCAAAGTACGGCATTTCAAATGTACTGCGAGTGAGTAGCCTAAAATGCATTGCTCCCTACACTACAGTGAGATACACACAAAACATCAACAACCAACATGTGTGGGTATAGAACCCATGACCGTGGTCTATATCACACTATAGCATAGAGGTGTTATAGGACACACCACGGGGATTACTAGAGAACGCCTTCCCCAAAGGTGTATCTCACAAGGAATGACAGCAGGATTGCCAAAGTAGGGCACTTCAAATGTACTGCGGGCGATTAGCCTATAATTCATTGCTCTGTACACAGATATTGAAACACACACAAAACATCCAGAATTGCCATGGTTGGGGATGGAACCCTACCACAGTTTTAAATCACACTCCAGCAGTACGCAGTTACCAGATGCGCTACAGAGATTACAGGGTGATAAGGTTTGCAGAGGTGCATTTCTAGGTGGATGACATCAGCAGCCTTGCCAAAGTTGAGTATATGAATTGTAAGGAGTGTGAGTACTCCAAAAAGCATTGTTCTCTACTCAGTCAGAGAGACACACACACATACACACACACAGTTGCCAGGTCTGGAGTTAGAATACCTACCTAATTACTTTATCACAGTATAGCAGTATGCAGTAACAGGACACTCTACAGCAATTACTAGGCCTTCCCAGAGGTGCATTTCTAGGTGGGTGACATCAGCAGCCTTGTCAAAGTTGAGTATATGAATTGTAGGGAGTGTGAGTACTCTAAAAAGCATTGTTCTCTACTCAGTTAGGGAGCAGACACACACACACACATACACACACACACACACACACACACACACACACACACACACACACACACAGTAGCCAGGTCTGGGGTTAGAACACCTAGCTAACTACTTTATCACACAACATCAGTACGCAGTTACAGGATGTGCTATGGTTCTCCCAAAGGTGTATTTCACATTGGATGACCTCAGCAGGCATGTCATAGTAGGGCTATGGGGAGAGCGGTGTGTGCATGGGCCATAACCCATTCATCTAGGGGTTGACACGCCACATGTGGGCACACACGGGGTCATATGTCACAGTTATGTGTATACAGCTACTAGATGACTACTTCCTTGTACAGTCATGTTGCACTGCCACATGCACCACATAGTCTGTAATGCTGACAGATACCGATGGCTAGTATCTGCACTGAGTGACATCTGCACCTCATGTGTTTGGGATACTTTGTGGATGTGTGCTGGGTGAGATAGGCCCGGACGGCTCCTTGTCACAGTGACCCTCTTCCCCACAATTATGTACATCTACCTTTGGCTTATTTTAGTGTGTTGTCCTGACATATATGTCTGTATTCCTATCCACTGTGTGTGCAAGGCATGAGTGGTGCATACTGACAAGTGTCTGCACTAACAACTCCAACTGCCAGATATGTCTGGTCCACTGGTGTTTGCAGTCATGGCCTTCATGTGTTTAAGTGTGTGAGCATGCCCAGTATGACCTATCAGTATGTTGTAGACTGACATCACCTTCATTTCTCTAGTGTGGGAGCATGCCCATTATGGCCGTCTGTATTGAATTTGTGGCTCATGTCCAGATAGTTTGTGCTGCAGTGCCTTTGTGTTGTATACCAACAGGTAGCATGCTGTCTCTGCAGGATATCCATCGATCATTTGGCTTTGACTGTTACAACATTTCTGCATAGCGGGGAGGCACACCTGACTGTTTCTACATTTCTTTACAGGTGTGGGGGGGCACACCTGACTGTTATTACATTACTATGTAGGATGGGGGGCACACCTGACTATTTCTACATTTCTAAGTAGGGTTAGGGGTGCACCTGACTGTTATTACATTACTATGTAGGACGGGGGGGTACACCTGACTATTTCTACATTTCTACACAGGTGTGGGGGGCACACCTGACTGTTATTATATTACTATGTAGGATGGGGGGCACACCTGACTATTTCTACATTTCTACACAGGGTTGGGGGGGCACACATGACTGTTTTTACATTACTATGTTGGCTGTGGGGGGCACACGTGAAACATGTGCACATTCGCTATGACCATACTGGTATGTCAGGTACACCATTTCATTCTATTTTGCTAACTATCATGCTGACTATAGGCATACCAATGTACTACAGATTGTGGCTTTAGTTGCCCTATATATTATTGTCTGATGTCCTAACATCCCACTGCCTGCCCTGCTGTGGTCAGTCTGTGTAGGCCTGAGGGGGGGGTAACCATAGCCATCATTCTGGGGCCATGGCACAGGCTCTGTTTGGGTTTGTCTACACCTGTCCTGCTGGCTGAGACTGTTGTTGGGTATGTAAACTGTCCTGACTGGCATGTGTGGGTCATATGGATACACATGTCGCACAGCACATTTTCTGCAGAAGGTTTTGTCACCCTGTGAAGTACTGGGTACTATGGTGACTCCAGTATGTGTTATAAATGTCATGCTGCCAATATGGGTGTCTTCTGTCTGCTGCCGTAACATTCAGCCACCAAATTCCCTTGCATGCTCACAACCATACCATAGCTACAGGTAACAACACATTCTACTACATTTGGCAATGGATAGGTTGATTGACTTACCTTGCAGGTGTGCCAGACTTGCTGATGGTGCTGGAGGGCTGTCTATGTCAGATGCACATTGTACACTCCCTATACATGGTTGAGCACAAGTAGTGTCATATTTGGCATCCCTTTTAGTGTATGTGTGAGTCAGAGAGAGTTGTCATTCCCTGGGTCCCTACTGTGCCAGTGCACATGCTATGCATTGCCTCTTTGCCAAGGCCAGGGCATACTTGGCATGCCTCCTTCTGTCTACTGGGGCAGGCTTAGGCTGTTCCTCTGGGTCACTCTGTGCCTGTGCAGGCCTTTACATTGTTGGGGGGCTGTGTGGCCCTGCCCCATGCTGTTCCTGCTGCAGCTGTTTCTGCAGGATCATATTGTGTAGCATAGCACATACCATAACAATTTGGGTACATGTAGCTGGTGAATACTGCAAGGCTCCATCGGATATGTCCAGACACCGGAACCGTGACCTGAGCATCCCAAATACACACTCTATTATATGTCTGGCCTGTGTGTGTGCCTCATTATGGTGTTGTTTTTCAGGTGTGTGTGTGCATTTCTGATGGGTGTCATCAGCCATGGCTCCAGTGTGTACCCAGCATCCCCCACTAGGTGACCATAGGGGATGTCCCCATTGGAAAATCTCTGGTACAGCTGTGTAGATGCCATATCTGGGAACTGTCATAGCTTCCAGGGCAGCCAGCACACACATTCATTATAATGCCCTGGGCATCACAAACGACCTGGCAGTTGATGGAGGGGATGCCCTGTGGTTGATGCAGGCCCTACCCTGTTCACTGGGTGGTGCTTTGATGCATATGTGCATGCAGTATATAGCACCCACTACCCCAGGGTATTCTGCTATTTAGTGGAAGAGACGCATGTTGCTGGTCAACACTTCACTGGTGTTTAGGAAATATACGTGCTCACTGGTATGTGATGACATGGCATCCAGGAACTGGTGGAATACTCTGGATGCTGATGCCTGTGAGATCCCCATGTTATCCCCAGTTGTGCTTTGGGAGGTACCTGTGGCTAGTATACCTAGGCCTACACATACCTTGGTATCCACTGGGATGGGTTTCCCTTGGTCAGTGTGGTGTGACAGGTGTGGCCAGCACAGCTCAACACATTGCTGTAGGAGGTCTCTGTCCACCCTATAGCACTCCACTATCTCCAGCTCATGTAGCCCCTGGTAGATTACCCTTGTTCTGTACACTCTTCTCTGTTTCCTCACTGTGGGTTGTTTGGCAGCATTCACATCCTCACCACCTCAGCATCTTGCACATGTTGTTCTATGCTGCCTGCTGCAGCCTTTCTCATTTTGTAGGTTTATTTGCTAAAATTTCCTCGCTTGTATAACGGTGGTGTAGAGTGTGGGAAAACCAGGGAAAGGTGTTTGCTTAGTTTATAGAAGTGTTCTGGGCTGGTCTGCTCTCTGTGTAATTGGCTGATTCTGATACATTTCACCTGCCAGCTAAGCTAGTTCTCCTTGATTACCTTCCTACTGCTGTTGTCCCTTCCCATTGCCTTCCTGTTTAAGCTTGTGTGCATGCCGTGCAAACAGAGTGCTCAAATATGCACACTGTTGCTATTTCCTGGTTTAACTTTTTTTTTCTTCCTATAAAACACGGCACGCACATCCGCTTAGGCTTTGTAAAGAGTGCTTGGCAGGTTTAGACACACCCCCAATCCTGAGCCACAGGGCTCCAATCCACTTAAAGTATGCCTGACACACACCCCATGATGTCACCTATACCCTAGGCTTGCACCCAGCTATTCATACTCTTACACTGTTGGGACCTGCCTCACATGCTGGGTAAAACTGGGATTCACTATCCTTCCCCTCATTTGCACAGGAATGCCTGCTAATGCATAGTTACATGTCTCACACTGAGCCTCCCCTCTTAGCAACCATTATTCACTTGCCAGGTTGTCTTCTGCCTGGCATTAACTTGCATGGCAGAATACTGATTTTAGTTAAAATGCTTATTTTAGGTTTATTTTATTATTCCCCTATCCTGTTTGCTAGCCACTGCCCTATGCTTAAACAGCTGAGATCAGCTAAAAATAAATCTAAGTTGATTTTTTTATTTTTTAAACAGTTTGCAATGCCAATGGTCTTCTACTTGGCCATTGGCATGCTTCCTCAATGATATGCAGCCTTTATTTGGAGCTGTCATAGCTCCGTTTCGGATTTTGCAGAAATGTACTTGGTTACTAACCGAGTACATTTCCGCAGATAACACTAGTCTTGCATGGACTATTGCAAGCTTCCTGGATTACAAAATCACCTCATTTGCATGAATTCCTCCTACAAATGAGGTGATTTGCATAACAGGGCTTAGTCAATGCATGATTAGTGCAGGAGCTCTCGTGCACGGCTCTGAGGGCTGTTCCTGGATCGCACGGCAGACATATTGCATGTCAAAGCTCCTGCACTAATCATGCACACTGTGCAGTGATAGAGAATCCGGGGGCATGTATTCATTAACAAACTTTGAAAGCATAGGAAGTACTGACATATCTGAAGTATACTAATAGTGAAAGAATAAATGAGTACAGATAAAAAAAAAATGCTATTGCGTATTGAAATGCATTCCAAATATTAAAATGTGGGCAGTTTATGAAGAAGATAAACATAATGTTATGAAATAATGTGGTAATTTGTAGAACAAATCTCCTCCGTGTAAATACCAGTAAAGTCTGTCTCTCCTCATTCTACTTCTATAGCTACACTGTTACCTTTATATGATGTAGATTCATCCATCTGACCACTGCAAAGATGCAAATGAGGTGCTAAATCTTTAGCATTATTGAATATCAGAAATTTCACTTGGTTTAGGGGAAGTAAACATCATGCAAGTAGCTACAGAATTGCATGCATACACCCTATAACTGCAGGGAGGAGCAATTTCAGTTGCTAGCTGCTATTGGTTGAAAGTGTTAATGATTACTCTGACAACAGCAGCAAGCAGTACTGAAGAGACTCTTCTCACTGAAATGTGTGTTTTGTGCAGAGTAGATATAAAGGACAGGGATTTTCTTTGTTTACATTCTGCAATTCTGGACATGTTCGAGGCTTGAATGTGTAGGGTAGGGGAGGGTTACCTCCAGGACGTTTCAGCCTTGTAATCTCAGTCCTTTTTTTCATGATCTACTCACAACACCTTTTAGGTTGAGCCATTCATTATTTTAGTTTGTAGCTTGTTATTTTCAAAAAAGGTACCTTCTAAATGTTTTAATGACCTGCCTTCTCCTGATTTCTAGTTTCTGTGGAAAGGATTAGTAAACTGAGTTATTCAGTGCTTCTTGAGGTTGTTAATTAGCTTAGCCAGTGGCTTTTGTCTTCACAAAACAATAGTACTTCATGGATGTTATTGCCTGCTGCTATTTCTGTAGAAAGCATGTGTGATTCAACTCACAAACATTAGTACATGGAGTTCTCCATTCCTTGTATTTCATGTTATTCAGTCCCTACTTTGGAATCATACTGAATGCATTTTGTAGTACAGGCATTCCATCTTGCTAAATTACTGGAATTGTTCATTGTCCGTTTCTTTTGTTCTATGTATTTTAACAACCTGTGCTGTTTTTCTCATTCAAAATGAGAATGAAAGCATTTGATAATGTCTGGTAGTACTGTTCTCCAAAGAAGCAGTATATAATGTTTTTCTGTTACTTTCACTCGACCTATTATTTTTTTGTTCCGAGTCCTGCAGCCTGTTGTTTCATTAGTTTAGTCATTAGTCCTACAGACTACGATCCAAATTTCTGTACTGGCAGAGATTATACAGCAAAATGACAGAACTGTCACTTTGTCTAAGTTGTATCACACACCTCTCCTTCGTCTCACCGCAGTGAAATAATAAAAGCTAAATGTAATATTTTCTTCAGTACATGCTCTTAACTGACTCCTCTGCTTGCTTTTTAACAGTTTCAACCAGTGAGATTCCCATGAGTAATGCTTTCATACCTTGCACTGCATGTCTGCAGTTAATTTCTTAAGCTACTCTCTGCAGTGTTATCACCATTCTGTTATGCACCACTGCCTTTCATTTTGTCCTGATCAAAATTCAGTTTCTTAACTACTTTACCAATTATATCCTTGAATTTCTGAGTTGCTTATTTACTTTGCCAGTGGTTCTAAATATAATGCAAATAGCAAAGGGGAGAGAGTACACCCCTGCCTGGTTCCTCTGCTCAAGCATTGATTATCAGAGGACCCATTCCCACTTTAGTTTTCACCTCTACTCCCTCATATATCCTCCTAATCAACCTTATAATTTTATGAGGGAATGAAAATGCTTCCATTGTTCTGCTCCTAAAGTCCCAGCCTACTCTGACAAATGCTTTCTCTGCATCATTACCAACAACAGTGGTATTGTCTTACATTCTGCTTCCCTCTGGATCATCACTGTTCTGTTAATGTTGTCAAAAGTTTGCCTCCCTTCCACAAAACCATATTAATCCATATCGATTAATTTTCAGCATCACCTTTGCCATTCTTTTATACATTATAGACATAAACACTTTATAATCATGGTTTAGCATTGAAATGGGCTTGTATGAAACTGGATCTGATGGATCTTTACCCTCTCTAGGTATTACAGCTGTTACCTCTTTCTTCCAGGATGTTGGAACTTTTCCTCCTCTTCTAACTTCCAAACTTTCCCAGGAATACCATGTATTCCTGGGGACTTTCCTGTAGATTAGTTATACATCAGCATTATCTCTTCTCCTCCTATCCTAACTGCTCACCTAGTGCATACCTATGAACTGGAGAAGATGCCTGGATAATGGATCCAGTGTGAGACTAGAATAAAAATGTTCCCCTGTATCTAAACTACCATGATCTACAGTTTATGTAAAGCTATTTATTTTCATTTGGGAAAGTTTTGTTTTTCCTAAGGCTCTCCCAGTCATGCGGCATGTAAAAAAAAAGTATAGTGCAAGCCAACAGCGTTGCTTCATGTGCTGAGAGGTGATCAGACATGCAACACTGCCATAAATCATTCATTGTTTCCTCAATTACCCACTTAGCCTCATTGCAGAGGCATAGAAGATTTGGAGCTTATCCTGACCAGGGTTCCAATGAACTGCCAGGAACATGGACACAGTACAGTAAGAGTGTAATTTCACTGCACATTATGTCATTGAATGTGGGAGGAAATGCAGTACAAAAATTCACAGGCAAATTGTACAGATTCAGATAAAGTACTGCCATTTAGAACTGAACTGGAGACATAAATAATGCAGGGAGGTAATGTTGATTACCTCATGACTGAGCTATTTTGGGCATAGATTAGCATGTAGCTAATATGAAGATTCTGGTCCTCCAAAATAAGCTAAGTAAAAGAGTGTTTTCATTCAAAGTCCCATGACCGTTATAGCATACTCAATAAATGATCTAAAGCAGACTTTAGTACTTCATTGATGCCAAATGAAACTTTTGCTCCAGTGATCCCTTGAATAGTTTTTCCATGTCTCCATAAGTAGTCAACTGTCATCAAATGGAACACTTCTCCTAATTATCCAGGGACAAGCACTTTTACTAAGCTCAAATGAACCATTTCTCCCAAATACACATTCAGTTGTTTGTCCATGTAGGCTCAAGCACTTCACTAACATCAAATGAAATATTTCCCTCAGCGATCCATTTCATATCTTGTCCATGCCTGCAAAAGCACTTCACTGACACAAAATGAAACATTTCACCCAACAGTCCCCTCAGTAGTTTGTCCATGCCTGCACAAGAACTTCAATTACACCAAATGGAACATTTCACCCATAAATGTCAACACAAAGACTTCAGTGATGATAGAATAAATAATTTCCTCAAATAAACCTTTCTGCAGTTGGTCCATTATTAATGAAGTCATTCACTGCCACAAAATAAAACATTTCTCCCAGTGATCATTTCAGTACTATGTCCTTGTCTGTACAAGCACGTTTACTGACACCAAAAGAGACATTTCCCCATGACCCTTTCAGTAGTTTGTCCATGTCTGCACAAGTACTTCCCTAAATCAAACTTTTCCCTTAGTGATCCTTTCAGTACTTTTTCCATGTATGTCCAAGTACGTCTGTGACACCAAATTGTACTTTCCCACCCAATAGTTCCCTTCATTAGTTTCTCCATGCATGCACAAGCACTTCACTGACCCCAAATGAAATATTTCCCCCAAAGGCACTTTCAGTAGTTTGTCCATGTAGGACCAAGCACTTTGCTGACATCAAATGAAACATGCCCACCAACAATCCCTTTAGCTAAGAGGTCAAGAGGTCTGCATACCTCTTAACTGCTGATGCCACTGCTGGATCATTCTTACCCACCCTCCACCCTCACTCTGAAGCACAGTTGTGGATCAGAACATGCATGCTAACACAAATCCTGTTGATCAAGCAACTTTTCAATTTCTACCTTGAGCTAAGATGTCTAGTGGTATGCAGACCTCTTAACTGCTGCTGCCACTGCTGAATCACTTTCACTTTTCACATTTGTACACACACACACACACACACACACACACACACATACACACACTTTTTATGTTTTGTTTTTTTTTTTACTTTTACACTCGTTAGCAAAAGTTTGCCTGAGTCTAGGTATACTGCCCTCTGGAACACTTCAGCAGCATAAAAGAGATGCTGTAGAGTATCCCAGGCAGCTGCTGTTCAAATTCTCTTGCATTTCCTGGCAGCAAAGTGCACCAAGGTGGATGACTACATCCACTTCCCAGCAAGAGTTATGGATTAAAGAACTGCCATGCAACAATTATGTGCTATAGCCACGTTCTCCTGTATCCTCAGTGCAATACACTGCACCCACTTTCCATTTAAAACACCTGCTGTACCTGATGCAAAACTATATATCAAAAGAAAGGGGTGTCAGGTGGTGTGCTCAGCAGATCCCTAATTACTAACACCATGGTGACATACTCTGGTAGTATCCATGATGCTGCAATATAAAGGGAAGTGGTCTGAGGGTTGCTTTCCAACATGGAGAAATACCTGAGGGACTACTAGTCATTAAGTACAGAACCACAGCTATGAGGTAATTAGAATCCACACCTGTCAACATTAGGCATGAGGGCAACATATGTCCTGGTGGTGGTATGATTTGAGGCCAGTAACACTGTTATCTCATCTGAGGAGGCAAGGGTGGCCCACCTCCAGTGGCATTCCTTGCCCTCTCATAGTAGTAGTCTGAAGGTTACACTGAGGACTGTGCCGGAGTAATGTCACTGACAGGCATCACTAGATCTACTGTGACTTCCCAAAACATTAATCATGTTTGGAAAGTCTGTTCACAATTCATTCCTCCAGACGGTATTGCCTGTCCAGCCAAGAAGATTGCAATCATGCTGGAGAGGAACCTCAATTATAATTTCATTCTCTCTATGTGAGAAATGATCTTCCCTACTTCTGATTGACATCTGGAAGACAGGGCAATATGCAAATGTTATACTTTATATGGGGGCTCACATATTGATATGATAATGTTACAAGCATATGTCAACTGACCATCTCACCTCTCATTTACAATGCAAACCTGTGCTAAACAATCAGTTTAATTTGTATTAATTTTATGTATAGATAATCTGAATTCTTCTTCTTTCGGCTTTTCCCGGTTAGGGGTTGCCACAGCGAATCACCTGTCCACTCATGATTGGTAGTGGAGTTTTATGGTGTCGAGTTGCCAGCCCGGCACCCAACCTTCTACAGAAGGCACACACATGCACGTACTCACACCTAGGGCCAATTTAGAGTGTCCAATCCACCTACAGCATGTCTTTGGGATGTGGGAGGAAACCGGAGCACTCGGAGGAAACACACACGACCACAGGGAGGACATGCACACTCTGCACAGAAGGCAACCTAGCTGAGGATTGAACCAGAGAACCTCTTGCTGTGAGGCGGCAACACTAACCACTACACCACTGTGGCCGCCCATGTATAGATAATCAGAATAAATATGAAAAATTGTCTGAATATGTAATATATAAGAATTAACAAGATCATCACATGTACAATCCATTAAAAAGTTGCATAGATCACATGTGGGGTATGAACCCATGGCAGTGAATATCATAACAAGGAAGGGACAACCACACAATCAATGTGACATAGTAATGGAGTTCCACAGTTACATGCAGATCCAAGCAGAATGAGCATGTGTACTCTAAGAATGTTAGATTCCTGTCATATACAACCACAGTCAGTGATACAAATCATAACAAACATTGCTCTGATAATATGGTATGCAGCACACATAATGGAAGTTATATAGAAATCTTCCAGAAAAAAGGCAGGATATTAAAATGAACTGTTATGCACTCATGGCAACACATCTACACAACAAACAGTGAACCTTCCTCGTGTTGTTTCTATCAGACTGCATGTATAACAACTACTATTATATTACTAAGCGTCAAAAAGAATCTGTAAACTAGTCAGTGAACATACGACTTACAGAAATCCTCAGAAGTCATTGGTTTTCATAAACATACCACAGATATTTCAGGTTAGTCAGAAATAACACTGCAGATATATTTCCATTCCTTCCGTATCTATAGCTCATTCAAACTGTCTCCTTTTTATCCATATGTTATTACTGCATATGGGGAAATCTCCTTGTCAGTGGTGGTCTTTTACCCATCTCTGTATGTATGTTGTTGAATTCTGTCCCCCTCCTTTATGTCACAGACAGATTATAATGCAGACAATTTACCATAAAAAAAGGACTGACAACATGTATAAGTTGATTCATACAGATTAATGATAATAGCAATCTATTCCACCACAATGCCAGCAGGTGACAGGTTACCTTTGAACCTAGCTGTACATCAGCTATACCTTAAAGTGAGTTAGAAGTCTGATAAAACAAAATAATGCAGTAATTAGGACTGACTGCCCATAAAGATTCGTGCAATATAACAGAGGTAAATAGGATATATTACTGTGCACCTAATTTAATAACAGATGAAGTCTTACCACAAAAATGCAGGGCAGTAAGGGAAAGAAAGGGTAGATATCGAATGCCATCATGGAAGTATTGAATAGAGAAAACTGTAAAGCGATTAAGACAAGAAGTGTTACTGTTACAAGAGTATAGAAGAAGGAACAGATCAACAAAAATGCTCAGAAACATAGCTGTGATAAAAGCAATGTGCAGTATCAGAACAGATTATGATCATGGGTGTGTGGCTTGGATGGAAGCTTGAAAGCAGCATCATTTCTCTGCTCTGTAGTTCTATAACTATTCTGACAGGATTTATTTTTAAAAATCACCAAAGAAAACTTCAAAGTAACTGATTCATAAACTGGAAATCAAAAGCTTTCTTTTGGTGTATTTTTCAATACACAAAATATATTTTCCTGTCAAAATTAGCAAAAGAAGAAAGGGAGAACTACATCTGGAAAAATGAGCCTTCTCAAATCTACACAGCAGGACAATTCTATGAAGAAGGAGATACACTCAATTCTCATGAGCATTCAAGACCTAGTAACAAAAATGGACAAACTGGATACAAAAATGGACAAAGACAAGGAAGACTCAAATAAACAAATCAAGATACTGAGTATCTTAAAACAACAAAAAAATTCAGATATCAGCACTAGAAGAATCAGTCTCAGATACTGACTGTAGATTGACAGAGGAAGAAAAAAAAAACATTTGACATCTTCTACAGCAAAACACCAAACTTATAAAGTGGAAGATTTAGAAAATTGGTCCAGAAGAAATAATATCAGGATCTATGGTATGCCAGAGGGAATGGAAGGAGATAATACAGTGAATTTTTTAACAACATGGCTTCCTAAAACTTTACATTTACCAGAGGCTCTCTCATATGGCATAGAGAGAGCCCACATATCACTATCTTCAGTCTCATTCAACAGAAAGGATACATATCTGTTAGATTTTATTAATATAAGGTTGAAATTAATTCTGTTGTAAATATGCTGAAAGAAAAAGCTTGCTTAAATGCAGAAACAGAGTTTAGTAATATGTGATCAGCAGTCATACTAAATGGCCATGGCATGGACAATAAGGAACCTGCTGAATGGACATTTTTCCCTTACAGACTTAAAAACAGGATGTATGCAAGAGCAAAAATGCAAAATCTGCTTTTAAAGAACACTGACATGTTTTTCTGCATATAAAAAATGGACACAATATGTTTCCTAAAATAACAGGATGGACACAATATGTTTCATAAAACAACAGGATATGTTTATGACACTGTGACAATGTGTTTTCTCAGAAATATGTTTTACTGCATGGAAAACAGGACATGACTATCAGCATTGGCACAAGAACAGATGTTTTTGTACAAAGATCCAAATAGAATACAGGATGTTCACACTGTCAGAAAAGCTGGTCTCTTACAAGACATTCTTAAACAAGGAAGCTTAGTATTGTTTCTACAGGATGAGCAATTCTCCAAAATAGAATATCAAGAGGAAATGTATATGTTTATGCATGACTAAAAGTGTATATAAAGAGCTGTATAAATCCAGTTATGTTAGATGTATGATAGGGACACATTTGTTGTCCTGAGGTAAATGTTATATCTCTCACATCATCTGTACTATATGAGAAGTAAAGTTGGAACAGTACTTTTAAGCTGCAACATTATTCCGTTTGGTTTATTATAAAAAGTTATTTGTTACTGCTCTCTAAAGTTGATGCTGCAAAGTATATTCTCTCATCAGTGTATATTCTGCAAGTTTCTGTATGCAACAGACTGTGAATGCAAATATAACCAGACTTTGAATTTTAGCAGAATCCAGCCAGCAAGACTGAGTGTCTTAAGAACACTTCAAATCCATCACACCAAGCAGTAAGCAGAGTAAGCAGCTCTATGTATTTTTTTCAATGGCAAGCTAGCCTGCATTTGAACCTACAATCTGCATTCAAACACAGGAGGAGTGATGGTAAGCCCTGCAGAGGGTCACTTCAGTCAAATTGCAGTAACTAACATTTGTACATATGTGTAAATCCTAAACAGAAGTATTCCAGTTTATGCAGCTTGCAGTAGTAAAGTTTTTTAGACGTCTACAATCTGGAGTGAGACTAGTTCAAGAAATTCGCAGTGCCATAAATTCTTCAAGAAAAGGTGAATGTCCACTAGCACAGTAGTCCGCTGCCTGTTGTGCTTCACCAGCTTCTCAAGTGACTCTGAAAAATTTCTAGCCATCTGCAATAACAGCTTGATCACCTGTTTTCTTGCTAACTGGTAAGACTTTTTTTCTGTGTCACATATTTAGTGTGGATGATGTTAAACAGTTTATATATTCTTAAGAGAGTGTGTATATTCTTAAGACAGTTTGTATATTCATACATAGTTTGTGTATTCCTAGACAGTTTGTATATTACTAGACAGTATGGATATTATTTATAATTCATGCAGGAGTAAACCAAACTTTATTAAATTGCTATGTTGTTATACACAGCACATTAGTAAATGTAAAACCTTATTAGGGCAGGTTGACAGTAAGGCATTATGCAAATGTATTACAATATTTGACTGGTATCTCAAAGAAAACCATGTGAAAAATGACAAATGTTTAGTGTGTGCTTCAACAAAAACTGCATTTTGTGTATTATGCCATAAAATAATATTGCATCATATTGCTAAAAAAATAGACTGTAAACACAGATCTGTTCATGATAAAGAATTAACTAAGGGTAAAGTGTTTCCATTACATTCTGATGTTGAACAGTTATGTCCTGTCACCACATGTGAGTCAAATCAGTTACTGATAGAACCCCTAGTACATTTTGTTACAAAGGAATGTAGTAAACTTCTAAAAGACAGACACACTGAGTTCAGGAAGCTTAGACAAGTTATACATACATCTTTTCAAAAGTGCATAGGAGTTTCAAATTCAGCAGAACAGCTTACTAAAGAATGTCAGAAAGACCATGCAACATTACAGGAAATTCAACAGCAGTTGTAGGATAAAGGAAATAAATTAGCTGAACTGACAAAGACTGGGAACTTCCTGCATACACAGTTAATCTGTGGAAAAGAAATATATTTTATAATATGTTTATGTTTTGAAAATGGTTAAACATACATGGTAGGATGGTAGGATCTGATGTCTGGACAAATCATTTTTAAATGTTTTACTTTCATTCAGTTAAAGCAAGACATCTATCAGTACTACAGTAAAGTAAAGTATATGAATGCCATTCATTAGCATAGTCAAAAGGTAAACAAAACTGTTCTAGTGTATAAAATTAAATAAAAATAGATGAGTAAAAATTTAAAGTCACAAGACATGACATGCTTGTATAAAGATATACATATACAAGACAGACATGCATGTGTGTTCTTTTCATCTAGAGTACATCTGTTACAATACACAAGAATAACAGGCAGACAACAGCAAATATAAATAATATAAATATAAATGTGTTGGTTAAACTAATATCTATTTTGTTTTTTACAATTTGTTTATAATTATATAGTAACACCAAACAGTTAAAGTTCTGAATTTTAAAAAGAAAATCACAGATGGTATTATTCAAACAGTTTTTGTAAAATTAATGACAGGACAGTTAAATAAAAAAAATAGAAAAAAATAAACAACAAGGGTCTGAAATAAAGCTACAGAAAAAATAAACAATAAGGGTCTAAAATAAAGCTAGAGGAAAAAATATCTCATTCCTTCTTGACAATACTCTTTTATGGGGTAAAAACAGGTATTAGTATAATAGAAATACTGGTAAACTGGATTAAACCTGACAGGATAAGATATTTTACAAGTTGTTAATAGCTATCATAATGGTTATTATTGTATTGTTTAGTATTAAATTGTATTTACAACCTGTTAAACTGTAAAGCTATACAAGAGATGGTTTAAAAAACAAGAGATGGCTTAAAATTGATTACAGCTATACAAGAGAGAGTAAAGACATGTAAAAAATTAAACAAGATTGGTCACTATTTTTAATATGTTTTTGGCAAAACAATGTTGGTATAAAAAAGCATGAATATTTTTAATTGCTGAGTATGTAGTTTAAAATAACAGGACATATGCATTTGGTGTCAATTCCACTAGATACTTCTAAAGAGACATAAACAAATTTCCAAGATTTTGCTTAATATTAAAGTTATTAAATTTGTAAGATTAGACTAAATGTACTTTACAATCTTTCTATGTACAAATGAAGAAAATTTCAGTACAAATGATAGTCTTTGTATGTACAAATGCAGAAAAATTCAGTACAAATGAAATTAATGTCTAGTAATGAATATGTGTGAAAAAAACATATTTAAAGAAAACAATGGGTCCAGGGTACCTACTAGATTAAAATGCATAAATAGCAAACAGTCTGTGTAAATACATACTGATCAGGATACATTGTAATAAGTTCAAAATTCATTTGTCAAGTTGTAATATCATTGGTTTTACCCCAGTAAAATAATTGCTTTCAAATATTTATTATCTAAGCCCAGTTCAGTACTTTACCAAGATGTTAATGGGCAGCTCAAAGACATGACCACACTGTTATGGTTAAAATGACATTAAAACTGTATATTTTCAGCATTGTATAAATGCTTGCAGTAGCACATAGTTATTGTCTCTTATAGTTAATTCAACAGTTGCAAAGAGTTAATGGAACAGTTCTAAGTCATAAATTAAATTCTGTGATTGCAAAAGAATAAATTGATCATGTTAAAAAAATAACATTAAAGGAGACACAGCTCATAATTGATAAAATATTTTCACAGAATGGTCTGCAAAAGAAAAAGTTGTTAAATACATTCAGTTTTGGTAGTAATACTTAATATCATTGTATTAACTATGTAAAATTGCATTTTGACTTGCATCAATAGAACACTATAGGTTTGCTTCTTAATGTGTTTTCTATATAAAATGTTTTGAGTATGTTTAAAAACAGAGGGAATTGTTAGATTTTATTAATATAAGGCTGAAATTAATTCTGTTGTAAATATGCTGAAAGAAAAAGCTTGCTTAAATGCAGAAACCGAGTTTAGTAATACGTGATCAGCAGTCATACTAAATGACCATGGCTTGGAAAATAAGGAACCTGCTGAATGGACATGTTTCCCTTACAGACTTAAAAACAGGATGTATGCAAGAGCAAAAATGCAAAATCTGCTTTTAAAGAACACTGACATGTTTTTCTGCATATAAAAGATGGACACAATATGTTTCCTAAAATAACAGGATGGACACAATATGTTTCCTAAAACAACAGGATATGTTTATGACACTGTGACAATGTGTTTTCTCAGAAATATGTTTTTCTGCATGGAAAACAGGACATGACTATCAGCATTGGCACAAGAACAGATGTTTTTGTACAAAGATCCAAATAGAATACAGGATGTTCACACTGTCAGAAAAGCTGGTCTCTTACAAGACATTCTTAAACAAGGAAGCTTAGTATTGTTTCTACAGGATGAGCAATTCTCCAAAATAAAATATCAAGAGGAAATGTATATGTTTATGCATGACTAAAAAGTGTATATAAAGAGCTGTATAAATCCAGTTATGTTAGATGTATGGTAGGGACACATTTGTTGTCCTGAGGTAAATGTTATATCTCTCACATCATCTGTACTATATGAGAAGTAAAGTTGGAACAGTACTTTTAAGCTGCAATGTTATTCCGTTTGGTTTATTATAAAAAGTTATTTGTTACTGCTCTCTAAAGTTGATGCTGCAAAGTATATTCTCTCATCAGTGTATATTCTGCAAGTTTCTGTATGCAACAGACGGTGAATGCAAATATAACCAGACTTTGAATTTTAGCAGAATCCAGCCAGGAAGACTGAGTGTCTTAAGAACACTTCAAATCCATCACACCAAGCAGTAAACAGAGTAAGCAGCTCTATGTAATTTTTTCAATGGCAAGCTAGCCTGCATTTGAACCTACAATCTGCATTCAAACAAAGGAGGAGTGATGGTAAGCCCTGCAGAGGGTCACTTCAGTCAAATTGCAGTAACTAACATTTGTACATATGTGTAAATCCTAAACAGAAGTATTCCAGTTTATGCAGCTTGCAGTAGTAAAGTTTTTTTGACGTCTACAATCCGGAGTGAGACTAGTTCAAGAAATTTGCAGTGCCATAAATTCTTCAATAAAAGGTGAATGTCCACTAGCACAGTAGTCCGCTGCCTGTTGTGCTTCACCAGCTTCTCAAGTGACTCTGAAAAATTTCTAGCCATCTGCAATAACAGCTTGATCTCCTGTTTTCTTGCTAACTGGTAAGACTTTTTTTCTGTGTCACATATTTAGTGTGGATGATGTTAAACAGTTTGTATATTCTTAAGAGAGTTTGTATATTCTTAAGACAGTTTGTATATTCATACATAGTTTGTGTATTCCTAGGCAGTTTGTATATTACTAGACAGTATGGATATTATTTATAATTCATGCAGGAGTAAACCAAACTTTATTAAATTGCTATGTTGGTATACACAGCACATTAGTAAATGTAAAACCTTATTAGGGCAGGTTGATAGTAAGGCATTATGCAAATGTATTACAATATTTGACTGGTATCTCAAAGAAAACCATGTGAAAAATGACAAATGTTTAGTGTGCGCTTCAACAAAAACTGCATTTTGTGTATTATGCCATAAAATAATATTGCATCATATTGCTAAAAAAATAGACTGTAAAGACAGATCTGCTCATGATAAAGAATTAACTAAGGGTAAAGTGTTTCCATTACATTCTGATGTTGAACAGTTATGTCCTGTCACCACATGTGAGTCAAATCAGTTACTGATAGAACCCCTAGTACATTTTGTTACAAAGGAATGTAGTAAACTTCTAAAAGACAGACACAATGAGTTCAGGAAGCTTAGACAAGTTATACATACATCTTTTCAAAAGTGCATAGGAGTTTCAAATTCAGCAGAACAGCTTACTAAAGAATGTCAGAAAGACCATGCAACATTACAGGAAATTCAACAGCAGTTGCAGGATAAAGGAAATAAATTAGGTGAACTGACAAAGACTGGGAACTTCCTGCATACACAGTTAATCTGTGGAAAAGAAATATATTTTATAATATGTTTATGTTTTGAAAATGGTTAAACATACATGGTAGGATGGTAGGATCTGATGTCTGGACAAATAATTTTTAAATGTTTTACTTTCATTCAGTTAAAGCAAGACATCTATCAGTGCTACAGTAAAGTAAAGTATATGAATGCCATTCATTAGCATAGTCAAAAGGTAAACAAAACTGTTCTAGTGTATAAAATTAAATAAAAATAGATGAGTAAAAATTTAAAGTCACAAGACATGACATGCTTGTATAAAGATATACATATACAAGACAGACATGCATGTGTGTTCTTTTCATCTAGAGTACATCTGTTACAATACACAAGAATAACAGGCAGACAACAGCAAATATAAATAATATAAATATAAATGTGTTGGTTAAACTAATATCTATTTTGTTTTTTACAATTTGTTTATAATTATATAGTAACACCAAACAGTTAAAGTTCTGAATTTTAAAAAGAAAATCACAGATGGTATTATTCAAACAGTTTTTGTAAAATGAATGACAGGACAGTTACATAAAAAAATAGAAAAAAATAAACAACAAGGGTCTGAAATAAAGCTACAGAAAAAATAAACAACAAGGGTCTGAAATAAAGCTATAGAAAAAATAAACAACAAGGGTCTGAAATAAAGCTACTGAAAAAATAAACAATAAGGGTCTAAAATAAAGCTAGAGGAAAAAATATATCATTCCTTCTTGACAATACTCTTTTATGGGGGAAAAACAGGTATTAGTATAATAGAAATACTGGTAAACTGGATTAAACCTAACAGGATAAGATATTTTACAAGTTGTTAATAGCTATCATAATGGTTATTATTGTATTGTTTAGTATTAAATTGTATTTACAACCTGTTAAACTGTAAAGCTATACAAGAGATGGTTTAAAAAATCAAGAGATGGCTTAAAATTGATTACAGCTATACAAGAGAGAGTAAAGACGTAAAAAATTAAACAAAATCGGTCACTATTTTTAATATGTTTTTGGCAAAACAATGTTGGTATAAAAAGCATGAATATTTTTAATTGCTGAGTATGTAGTTTAAAATAACAGGACATATGCATTTGGTGTCAATTCCACTAGATACTTCTAAAGAGACATAACAATTTTCCAAGATTTTGCTTAATATTAATGTTATTAAATTTGTAAGATTAGACTAAATGTACTTTACAATCTTTGTATGTACAAATGTAGAAAATTTCAGTAAAAATGATAGTCTTTGTATGTACAAATGCAGAAAAATTCAGTACAAATGAAATTAATGTCTAGTAATGAATATGTGTGAAAAAAACATATTTAAAGAAAACAATGGGTCCAGGGTACCTACTAGATTAAAATGCATAAATAGCAAGCAGTCTGTGTAAATACGTACTGATCAGTATACATTGTAATAAGTTCAAAACTAATTTGTCAAGTTGTAATATCTTTGGTTTTACCCCAGTAAAATAATTGCTTTCAAATATTTATTATCTAAGCCCAGTTCAGTACTTTACCAAGATGTTAATGGGCAGTTCAAAGACATGACCACAATGTTATGGTTAAAATGACATTAAAACTGTATATTTTCAGCATTGTATAAATGCTTGCAGTAGCACATAGTTATTGTCTCTTATAGTTAATTCAACAGTTGCAAAGAGTTAATGGAACAGTTCTAAGTCATAAATTAAATTCTGTGATTGCAAAAGAATAAATTGATCATGTTAAAAAAAATAACATTAAAGGAGACACAGCTCATAATTGATAAAATATTTTCACAGAATGGTCTGCAAAAGAAAAAGTTGTTAAATACATTCAGTTTTGGTAGTAATACTTAATATCATTGTATTAACTATGTAAAATTGCATTTTGACTTGCATCAATAGAACACTATAGGTTTGCTTCTTAATGTGTTTTCTATATAAAATGTTTTGAGTATGTTTAAAAACAGAGGGAATTGTTAGATTTTATTAATACAAGGCTGAAATTAATTCTGTTGTAAATATGCTGAAAGAAAAAGCTTGCTTAAATGCAGAAACAGAGTTTAGTAATATGTGATCAGCAGTCATACTAAATGACCATGGCTTGGAAAATAAGGAACCTGCTGAATGGACATGTTTCCCTAACAGACTTAAAAACAGGATGTATGCAAGAGCAAAAATGCAAAATCTGCTTTTAAAGAACACTGACATGTTTTTCTGCATATAAAAAATGGACACAATATGTTTCCTAAAATAACAGGATGGACACAATATGTTTCCTAAAACAACAGGATATGTTTATGACACCGTGACAATGTGTTTTCTCAGAAATGTGTTTTTCTGCATGGAAAACAGGACATGACTATCAGCACTGGCACAAGAACAGATGTTTTTGTACAAAGATCCAAATAGAATACAGGATGTTCACACTGTCAGAAAAGCTGGTCTCTTACAAGACATTCTTAAACAAGGAAGCTTAGTATTGTTTCTACAGGATGAGCAATTCTCCAAAATAGAATATCAAGAGGAAATGTATATGTGTGACTAAAAAGTGTATATAAAGAGCTGTATAAATCCAGTTATGTTAGAGGTATGGTAGGGAATCATTGTCCCAAGGTAAATGTTATATCTCTCACATCATCTGTACTATATGAGAAGTAAAGTTGGAACAGTACTTTTAAGCTGCAACGTGGTTCCGTTTGGTTTATTATAAAAAGTTATTTGTTACTGCTCTCTGAAGTTGATGCTGCAAAGTATATTCTCTCATCAGTGTATATTCTGCAAGTTTCTGTATGCAACAGACTGTGAATGCAAATATAACCAGACTTTGAATTTGAGCAGAATCCAGCCAGAAAGACTGAGTGTCTTAAGAACACTTCAAATCCATCACACCAAGCAGTAAGCAGCGTAAGCAGCTCTATGTAATTTTTTCAATATCCAAGATCTATTATTTTGTAAAAGTCATATCTAGCCAAGACAAAGACCTTATTTTAAAATTTACCTGGGCTCTCTCTCCCTTGAAAATAAATGACCAGATAGTCAGATTTGATAATGACTACTCCACGGCTGTCCTTGCAAACAGGAAAACTTTCATTCCCCTTATTAAATCATTAAAACAAGCTGGTATCAAGGCACAACTGTCATATCTGCAAAAATAAAAATGTGTTTGCCAGAGGGCAAAAGAACTTTTGAAACCCTTGAAGAAGCAAACACCTTTATACAGAAGAAGAATCTGATAAATACAGAAGAACAAATGGTTACTTCTCTTACATTAAAAAGACAAGTAACAAAACCTGACTGGTCAGTGAAAGAGAAAAAAAAAATCCAGAGACAAATAAATAGATAATCTTGATTTTCTTTTAACTTCCCTAGATAAATATTCTTTGATTTCATTAAAATATCTACAAGGATAAATAAGGTAAAAAGTTGTCCCTTTTCCTTATTTTTTACTTGTCATTAATGTTTGTTTGTCTTTTTGGCTTTTCCTGGTTAGGGGTCACCACAGCGGAACTCCGGTCCGTTAATGATTGGCAGTAGATTTTTTTATGGTGCTGAGTTGCCAGCCCAACGCCCAACCTTCAGTGAAGGCACGCCCATTCACGAATGTCTTTTGGAGGCCACTCAACTGTGTGGAGGACTTGCAGACTCCACACAGAAGGCACTCCAGCTGTGAATCGAACAGGAGAACCTCTTGCTGTGAGGCAACAATGCTACCGCTGTACCACCGCAGCTTACTTGTCATTAATAATTTTATAATATAATTTAATAACAAACAGTTACATAAACCTAAATCAGCAAATATGACAAGTGTTAAACATGTTTTGATAATACACAAATTACTTTATATCAATAATTTGCATTATCTAAGCTTCACTTTGATTACTTGCCCTAAATATTTAAAAAGTAAAGATAACATCACAAATGAGTGTTGCTGACATGGACTACAATGCCATACATGTAAATACAATGTTTATTTATGAAGTTATATTCCTGCATGCTCCTGCTCTGAATTTCTGAGACACTCTAAAGCCTTTTAATAAACTTGTTCAGACTATTTACTAGATATTGATTACATTATCTGCTTGGCAGATATTTGTTATGGTGGGTGGTTACGTTCACTTGTTTTGATCTGAAACTTATATAGTATGGTTACTTTTGATTGCTTGAAGGTTTTGTTGCTAATTTTTTTAGGTTTACATCAAAAGCAGCTGTTTGTGTTAAATGCGGATGTTTAATGCATCCGCATGCATTTTCTAAATAACCATTGCCACCCTTATACCTTAAATCTTCACTTGGAACACTTTGGGAATCAAATTGAGATCTTCATCTTCATCTGAAGCTTCATTTTTGCATAGGAGCAGCTGCAACACTTTGGATGAAATCACAACTGACCTTTGAGCTCTTCTCTAACTTCTGAAACCTCTAGACCAATCAGAATGAAATGGAGATATCACAACAGCTCTCAATACAAAATGATCGTGCGTATTATAAAAAATACCATTTTTAAGCTTCATTTTCGAATGTGAGCTGTTGCAATGCTTCGGATGAAGTCACAACTCACCTTTGAACTGTTCTCTAAGTTTTAAAACCTCTAGACCAATCAGAATGAAACAGAGATATCAGAACAGCTCCCAACAAAAAACGATCCCGTATATTATAAAAAAAAAAAAAAAAAAAAAACAAATGAAAGTGATTCTTTCACCTTTTTAAATAAGTACAGACTGAAACTTAACAGCAAACATATTAATACAGGAATACACAGTGATTTATTCCTCGCACTTGCTGCCATAGCTGATTACTCATTTTTATTGTCGCAGCTCATATATATGGAAGTTGAACAACTCATACCTCATAGATTCTATATAAACAGGTTATGTTTGACATGTTACACTGATTTAAAAGATTGTCAGTCAGTAACTGAAAATGCTGCCATATACACTGCAGATATGCAAGAATCTTTCAGGTTGTACTATATTATGCATATTGGTTATATTATTCAGAGATGTATAACATGTGGAATGTACTCACTGAATATATTGATGAGCTCTTAATGCTATATGGCAGCATAATTCATTCAATGACTATTATCTGCTTTTCAGGTAATGCTTATCTTATCAGCATTTACCATGTTGTGCCTGATTTCAGTATGCTGAAGTCAGTCTTGTAAATGGTCCATTGTTCTGACTGTCTCTATCTGAACATCAGATGTAAACAAGATTTTAATAACACATAACAGAGCATTATAACATACTGCTAATGCTATATGAGGTAGTCTGATATAAAATAGCAAATATTTATACAAGCAATTATATTTTTATAATGGATATATTGCAGTTACTGATTTTGGTTATTGACTGTACTTTGATAAACTTTATAAAACATTTAGAAGGTGTGATGTTACTAGACAGTATTCAAGTTTTTTATTTTTTTATTTTTTTTTATTTAATTTAAACAAACTAGCCAGGTTACATTTTACATACTTATATTTAAGAAAATGTTATTATTATTTTCAAGATGTTTAATCATAATACGTTTAGGATATTATACATTATATGTTAATGTTTCAAACAGTTTCTAAGATTATATAGGCTCTATATTATTCCTCTCCTTCTTCTTCAGATAACAGCTAAATATGCAGTTGTAGAGACCTACCCATAAAAAAAATGGGGTGGCAGATTTGTGGCTTATATGTAATACATATAAAGGCAGGAACACTAGGTTCCATGAAGAAGGTTGTTAATGTAAATAATACAGGAATTTTTTTTATTAGTTATAGAAATTCTGTCCATAACAAAATTTGTTATAATTTATATTACAAATTTCCTAGGAAATCAATATAAATGCTTAGATACTACCCAACACATTAAATGATGTTAACATATAAATGTCTATCAATAAATGTAAATGGGGTAAATAACCATATTAAGAGAGCAAGTATTAATAAATATCTCTTCTTAAACAAAGCAGATATAGTTTCCTACAAGAGACACATCTAATAACACAAGATTTAAGTAAGCTTATACTAAAAAATTATAAAATACTGGTTCGCTCCCAATATAACCACAAAAGAAGAGGTATATTAATCCTAAGAAACCCAGAAATCATAGATTCATATACAGATAAAGACAGAATGCTAACATTAGCAGTAATTAAACTTGAGAAAATGTACTATACACTCATAAACTCTTATTGGATTCCCGGAATTGGCACAAAAATGGTAAGAAAGCACTTAGATACTATAACCTTACAATCTAGAGGAGAAATTATATTTTCAGGAGACCTTAATTGTATCCTTTCTTCTTGTGAAACAGCAACTACTAAATCCTTTAAAATTTCCCCTGTAACAAGACACAAAACTATATCAATATGAGAAATTTAAAAGATATATACCATATAAAACTTCCCTCTTCCCTAAAGTTCTCCCACTACTAATATAGATTTGGGACACAAACTAATATTGACAAAGTTTTAATTTCAAACTCCTTACAATCAAAACTAAAAAATGTATTTTTAATATCCTGCCCCATCTGACCATAACACCATTGCTTTTAATATAACTTTTCACACAGAAACCTTAAATCATTGGCAAAGAATACTAGCATACATTACAAAAATAAAAGGCTTTCAAGGCTGCATTGTTAACTGAAATAAATAAATTTCTAGAGATCAACAATAATGGGGAGCTTTCAGACACAGTTCTATATGATACCTTAAAAGTTGTGTTATATGGAAAGGTTAAAAACTGGTACATATAAAAAGGAAAAGAATGGGATAAAAGACTAGAAGATATTCAAAATTAAATAGATAACCTAAAATGTAATCTTATATTCAAGGACAAAAAAGCCCTAGATAATATAAACAAAGAGTACCAAAACATTTTGCAAATAAAATATCTATAAATCTAGAAAAAATATATATACTCATATTCTGTCAATCCTAGAAGCTTACATACAATTGTGGTAAGGTCTAAATGTTTAAATGAAAGGAATTATATATGTGGAAAACAAAAGAAAAATAAAAGCCTCTGATATGAACAGCATATTATACTGTTTCAAGAAAAATGATGAGAACATAAATACTCCTAAATTAATCAGTGAAAATGAAACCCTAGATCAATTCTTAATAGATAATATCATGAAGACCCTATCCCCTAAAAATATAGCCAAAATTGATAAACCTTTTACATTTAAAGAACTAAAAGAACAAATAAATAAATTAAAAACCAGTAAATCACCAGGTTTAGATGGACTGATTCCTGAAATATATAAAATCTTTCCTGACAACAGATTAAAAATATTATTAAGTGCATTTCATGAAAGTAATAATATGTTTATTAGTCCACCATCATGGGAGTACTCTCTCATCTCACCTATAATTAAACCTAATAAAGAACCTACTTCCTGTTCTTCTTGTAGACCTATCTCACTTTTAAACATAGATTATATGATTTTTATGAGCATAATAACAAATGGAATTAATTCCATTATACCTAATCTAATTGAAGAGGACCAGACAGGTTTTATAAAACATAGAAAAGTCCAAGACAACATAATAAGACTTTTATCCTTAATAGATATAGCAAAGAAAAATAAAAATGAATTAACCATAATGAGTCTTGATATAGATAAAGGATTTGACTCACTTAGCTGGTCTTACATATTTAGAGTATTAAAACAGTATAACTTTTCTCCAGTCTTCCTAAAACTAATTGCAAAACGTTATGAAGATTCTGTCTCTTTTGTAAAAATAGGTTATTTCTTATCCTCTTCCTTCAGACTCATAAAAGGACCAAAACAAGGCTGCCCCCTTTCTCCTTTCATATTTGCACTAGCCATAGAACCATTGGCTAATTATTTTAGGAATAACCCGCAAATAAAAGGCTATGATCTCAATAATGACCTATTCCCAAGGATTCAACTATCTGCCGATGATCTATTACTAACTAGTGGAGACATTGGAACATCTTTGGACCACCTTCTTAAAGTTCTAGATTTATTTGAAAACTTGTCAGGATTAAAATTAAATCATAACAAAATCCAAGTTCTCTTAATAAATAAAAAATATAACTTCTAAAATTAGAAATTATAAACACTTCAATTGGGATACTACACATATTAAATATCTAGGTGTCTACATTAATTAAAATATTAAGGAAACAGTAACTATAAACTATAGTAACCTAACAAATTCAATCACCAATCTCATGGAGAAAACTTTGTTACTTTTGAAGATAGTCTAATGTTAGTCAAAATGATTTTACTACCCAAAATTCTTTATATTAGTCAATCTCTGATCATTCCTCCAACCAAGAAAATTTAAAAAAAGATCAATAACATTCTATTAGAATTCCTCTGGTACCCCCAACAACCCAGGATAACTTTACAAAGACACACTGCAAGTTAGGAAGAAGGAGGCTTAGTTTCCCCAATATTGACTTTTACATAAATGCTGATATCTTTAATGCAATCTTTCCATGGTTAAATGTCTCATATAATTCATATTGGAAATTAATACATGAAAAATGTTATTAACCAATAACAAAAGTCTAATTGAACATCGCACTATAATACATGGAAATGTCTTTATATGGTCACTAAAAATATATATACAAAACAAACAGAAATTTAAATCCTGTTCCTTCATTAATCTAATACTAACACACTTTAAGAGATTTACTCAATCCAACCGGTTAGTTAAAAACGTATTAATATCTGCCTTTCCAATTGCGCACCCTAATGAGTGCTTAACTACCTTTGATATTAACAAAATGCTTGAATTTAAAAATAGTGATTTATTATACTGGAATCAATTTTTGTCATCTAATAAAATTCATCCAGCTAACTACTTACTTGCCAGATATGGATTACGCAATAACAACTGGATAGACATACAAACCTGTAGAGAATTTATTTATAATAAAACTATATTCACTTTGCAAACTCATGGAAATAACAAATCTAAAATACTAGAATTAATGTTGAATATTATAAGTGGTTCTTTGAAAGGCACCTCATTTATATCCTTAATTTATAAAGCTATTAGATCTGATTTATGTTTTATAAATGCTTCTTATTGGGAGTACTCCACTAAAATAAATAAAGAAGAATTTACTACTAACAATAAAAAACTTCTCCTAAAATCAGTAGGGAAAACAACTATCTCTCCTTACTAGAAGATATATACTTGGAAATTCCTCCACAGATGTTATTTCACACCACAAAGAATTGCAAAACTCTATAAAAAAAGTGATATGGAATGTTGGAGATGTAAAGCAAAATATGCTGACTGGTATCATATGACTGTTACATGTACAATGTTATCTCAATTTTGGAATGAATTTAGACATTTTTGTAAAGCCTTGTGGAATGATAATTGTATAATTTGAAATTCTCTCATTCTGTTTAATGCACTAATAACAGAGGTTATACCGAAAACTCAAGTAGACATATTAATGTCAATTCTTGCGGTTGCAAGAAAAGTTGTTACAAAAAATTGGAAAACTAACTCTCCTCTCTCTTTTAAAAATGAATTTATATGCTTAGCTACAACGCTATGTAAAAAAGAAATTTCTACCATAAAGCTTAAAACAAAAAGTCTAACACACAAGTTAATTGCCTGGGAAAAGCTATACTTATTATTGAAAAAAAAATTAAATGATTTCCTGAATATAGATGTTAATTTAACTTTGTTATGGACTCTGTACATAGTTATTTTCTATTCTCATTGTATATATGTTACTATTGTTATTATTATCATTAAAAATAGAAAAATATTTATGAGGAAAAAAAGAACAGATCAGGATCTATTGTACACTATCGCAAATAATAAACTAAAAATAGCAGCATAGGCAGAAAAACTAAGATATGCAGATAAATATAAAGGAAAAGTACAAAATAAGCAATTTATTGATGACCCCAAAATGTTTTATAGAGAATTGGGAAACAAGGCAAAAGCAATTGAAAGATATCCCAAAAAAGAAGAAGTAGATACATTTTGGAGAAGTGTCCTTGAAGATCCTGTGGAACATAACAAATAAGCTAAATGAATAGAAGAAGCAAAGGAAAAATAAGAAGTTCAAATGTACATGATATGAAATGGTATGAAATAACAGCCAGAGAGGTTGAAACAAAGTTAAGAGAAGCTCCTAATTGGAAAACCCCATGCCCAGATGCAGTACCTAACTTCTAAAAGTATTAACATCCTTACACGAAGATTTAGCCATGAGTAAGAACTATTTATATGAGCACCATGAACATACACCAGCCTGGTTAACAACAGGAAAAAAATACTCCTACTTAAGTGAGAACCTGCAAGCTATCCTTTAAACTATAGACCAATAGCTTGCCTTCTGACAACTTATAAACTACACATTGGAATTGATGCCAAGAAGAGTTTATAGTCATTTAGAAGAAAACTCAATCATGCCAATAGAACAAAAGGGTAATAAAAGAAAGTCATATGGAACAAATCATCATTTTCTGTTAAATAAAGGCATTTATTTAACATTTGTTGACTGGAAAAGTTCAACTAGGACAGAGCCTATTTTCAGAGGAGGCCTGGGGAGAAACTCTCCAGACACATGTCTTTGGAATGTGGGAGGAAACTGGACTACCCAAAGGAAACCCACACAAACACAGGAAGGACATGCAGACTCCACACAGAAGACACCCCAGCCAAGAATCAAACCAGAGAACCTCTTGCTGTGAGGAGACAATCCTAACCACTACACCACTGCACTGCCCATACTGGTAAACTGTACAAAGAGGAAGAATCTCTAGGGACATTAACCTAGGAACCTCTTATGAACATATGAATCATATGTATAGCCATAGGTGCACATGTGCTTACACACACACACACACACACACACACACACACACACACACACACACACACACACACACACACACACAAAATGGCAAGGTCAAAGTGATGTAGCTTACAATTCAGCTCATTGTGTGCAAACCTCATGAGACTACAATACTATTGTTTAGCTTAGCAAAGGTGGGGTCTTAAGGTAGTAGATAACACATTTGCTGGAAGCTAACAAAGCAAATATCTGTCAGGGGGTGCCAAGGGATGGCAGTGATCTGTGTAATGTAGTATGAGCAAAAACAGTATTCCCATCTCCGTAACCTGCTTTGTTTTCTCAGACACAGTTCCTCCCTGCATTCCAAATGTCTTCATCATATACCCATAGTAATGCATACCATCATTACCCCCTTCCCCATTTTTCCTACATAGGGTCAGAGTGTCATGTGAACTATAGCAACCTCTTTTGATCCAATACCAGTGTCCTGCCTTCTTTGAGAGCTATGCCTGAGTGTTGCAGGTCTTCTCTCACATAATACATCTCTCTCTTAGCTGGATGTCCTCATTTCCTCTTCTCTGTTTCTCCCAAAACCTCTTAACCAAATTAACTTTTGTTTTCCTGTACTTGTGTCTGAAACACTGTAATCTGTTTGTTTTGATGTTTTTTGCAAATGAAGCTACTTTGGCTTCTGCAATGACGTCATCATTTTATTCATGTGTCCCACAGTGGGCATCCAACCATCATCTAAGTCACTTCATCTCCATTACTTCCACCTTCCTCAACTGCTCAGCCTTCACTGCCTAGTTTTCTGTACCATAATGAAGTGTTTGTCGTAATGTGGGTTTGGACACCTTCCTTTTCAGCTTCTTTGGCATTATTCTGTCACACCCTACCGCCTCACACTCTGTGCCGTTTAGCTTCTGGCCCCTCTAATTTTAGCTTTGACCTCCACATTCAGACTTGCCTTCTCCTCAACCACCCCTCCTAGATCTTATTCTACTATCTTCCCTTCAGTCTGAATTTTTTGCTTCTTCTGATTTCTCCATTTGCTGATATGACAACTGCCTTGTCTGTACTCAATTTTATTCTGTGTGAGTTCAGTTTTGTATTCATACCCCAAATTGTTTGCTGAACTTCTTGTTCACAGTCTGCTTGTAATGCCATATCATCTGCGTACATCAGCTGTATTGACCTGTCCCCTCCAACCAGTTTGATAATGTAGTCCATCACCTGTATAAACAACAGTGAGCTCAGAGCTGAGCCTTGATGCACACCCAACCCCATTGGGAACTCCTCTGCAAGTCCAAATACTGTTAGTACTTGTGCCATTGGGTCCTTATACATAGTCTGTACTAATTCTATCAATGTTTCTGGGACTTCAGTACATTGCAGGACTGCCCAAATCAGCTTTGCCATAAGCTTTCTCCAAGTCTGGGAATGCTCATTTGACACCTTCCTCATCTTTAGCTCCTTCTCCATTAAGTGTCTCACTGCCAACAGATTGACCATGTTACTTACTTATCTGAATCCAAACTGCTCATCTCCTATCTTACTTTCTGTTTATTTGTCTATCAGTCATCCTTTCTTGCACTTCCTTGAAGTGTGACAGGAGTTTGCTACCTCTATGTGAATGTGTAAGGTAATGAAATATAAAAAGCCAACATCAGGGAACTTGATGTGAGATGATATAACAAAGGACAGGGTAGAAAAATTACAATCTCTTGCATCACCATACATGCTTAGACTGCAGTTATATCCACACTAATCTATGAATATTGGCTGAGCTTGAGAAATCAATCAACATCTCAGTCCTTCAAAACTCTACAGGGTTTTACTCTTAGATTATACAGAAACCTTTTTTTATAATGATTACATTCATTTTAGTAGCCATCCCCACCTCATATATTTAAAAAACATAGTGAAGGCCAGTGTATAAAGAGCAGCCGAATGTCATCCACTTTGAAGTGATGAATAGTGAACTAGATACTGTCACTAAAATTATTTATGGATAGAGGATATCAAATCACAGAGACATGCAAGTAAGGATTGGAAATATAGTGGAACTGAGATTTGTACTGTTTATAAGACTGGTAACAATATAAAACATTAACACTACACAAAAATCAGGTTAGGGTAATATCATGAATACCAAGGTATAATAAAAAAAATGGATTGCACTCCCCCCAACGATAGTTTATATAGCCACCTGTACAAACCATTATTGACCAAGTGGAGATTAGTGACAGAGGAGGAATGATTTTATTAGTTTGAAAGTTTTTTTTTTTTGTGTATTAATTAGTCACTATACAGCAGAAAAAAAAAGTATGCCCCTTCAGTATATTGCTTAAGAATATAGTATATACACATATAATATATATTTATAGTGCATTTATTTTTCGTAATATGGACAATTCATTATGTCTAACTATATGGTAGTAGTTTCTTTATATTCCCATTAGGAAGTATAATATTACTGTATGATATTCATATTCTGAGAATATTGTACTGGTATGCTGTAGTTCTAACATACCATTAGTGGATAAGATTGTTTAAATATTTAAATATTTTATGAATGGAATGCAGGAGCTTTATTGGTTCTGATGAAATCTGTGTGGAGACAGATGGTGTTGGGGGGGCAATCTGATCCTGCTGTTTTTTGGATTATCGGTTGTTTTGTGCTACATTTTTATAACATCTCAGTCCTTCACTGCATAGGCTGATTGTCTGTGATTGCAAGTTGCCTGTATCATGCAAACCAAGTGTTTAATAAACTTTAATACCCTAAGTGTTCTCCACAGCCTATGATACCCATAATGACTTAATCTAGTCTTTAGCAATGTATAATCTATCTGACTGCAAATTTTACTACCCATATGTTAAAGTATAATATGGCTTCAAGATGTATGCAAATGTATTTATTTTAAACTGTATCTTCCAAAAATCTGTATGTAAAGTATATAAAGTATATATGTACATTTTACACATAACTGTAAAATTCTAGTAATGTCTGTCTGTGTGGAGATTTTCTCCCCAGACCTTCACTGAAAATGGACTCCTAACCCAGTCGGACTTTCCCAGTCACCAAATGTCAACAAATAAATAAATCAATAAATAAATCATGGACCACTGTGACAACTCTATCTAACTAGATTAATGGGGACTAATGTCACTAAGAGCCTAAATGTGTACAACTGTAGAGCATATGTGCAGAAATCCTTATCAGGAAGTCACAGTTAAACATGTTTCTGGACCTTTAACCTCAAACAAGACTGGACTAGTCTAAAAGTACACAAAGTACAACCACATACATGCATGTACAAGCAAATATTCGGCAAAATCCAAACCAATTAAGAAACAAACTGACCAACCATGATGTATTCAGTTAAAACAAACAGAACTGAAATAAAAATAAATCAAAAATGGTGGATGATCCCATCCAAGAGTAAGTAACCACCCACACGCCCACATCAAAGTTAAAATAGGAAACTTTTAAAATAAGCAAATAATTAAAATGTTACAATGTATTACTGTTTATTAAAAAAAATACAGCAGAAGTACATAAAATACATAATTTGTACCCATTTATTCCTCATCATGTACCCACAGAATAGGAGCTGAAACCACTGACTTATCACAGCCTTACTATCTCTCATAAATACAAATTTGCACTTACCTGTAATATCCAGCACCTATCTGGTGTATTTATGGTTCACACAGTCTTCTGGTAGGAGTCTTCCTTTACAAAGATGACAATTTTAAAATACTTCCTTCAAATAATTAGCAATGTAGACAATATCCATGTAACAAAGTATGGGTCAACAGGATTATTTCTCCTTTTACAAGAGAAAATATTGCAAGAAACTCTCCAACTTTTCACTCTGACTGCGTGTTCTGAACTGAGCCAAAATCTGCAGGAAGTTCAAAGCATGTCATACCTCCTACAGAGCCATACCCCACCAATAATGGCTTTGAAATTACAATCTCATAATTGTGAAGCATTGATAGAATAGGAATCACGTGTGTAACACTGTATGTAAACCTTCTAGGTGTCTTCTGTCACCCTATGAGGTACCCTGGCTTCCCATGCATGAATTGAGCTTCCTAAAGGGAATTTACAGAACTCTCTGTGTCTCTACTGACATTTCCAAGTACTAGCTAAACTAAAAGTGTATGTACCCTCTGGAAGCCATTTGTATTTTTTCTATAGCTGTATTGAATCCCTACGTGTGAACGCTAGCAGCCTACCGTGGACCCCACTCACCTGCTCTCTTCAGTCCATCCCCATTCCCCAAGTGCCTGCGGCCCTTCATTTCAGTTACTGATTTGCCTACTAGGTGGAAGCATTTACTTACTACTAACCAAGTCTTCCTAGTCTAATTTCTCTTTAACACTTTGTCTATGCTATTATTGTCCTACTGTCCCCTCTAAACCACTGTGAACCTCTCTGCTTTCCTCCTTGTCTCCCTTAGCAATATAGTGCCTCACCCCAGTGCCTTTCTTACCTCTGTGCTTGCTATCCACTTCTCTGATTGTTCCTCACTAACTTGCCATCATCCTTCTCCTTGGCTCTACCTGCTCCATTCGCCCTGCGAGCTCACTCTGCTCCTCTACCCTGCCCCCAAATCCCACACGCCCCTAGCACCTCTACACTTATACTTAATAAACCACACCCTATCATCTCATCAACCCCACCCCACCCATAATTAATCCATCACTTCCAGTCCAGCCCCTATATCAACTCCACCCCTTTCAGACCACTAAATTCATATTTTTTTATATATCTTGCTCCAATAACTTTTCAGCCTATCCATACCCAACCAATACCTAAACTGAACACCATGTATACCAAACCTGCCACACTTATAAGTCAAATATTTATTCTTATCACATTATCCTACCTACACTATCTCACCACACCCCTCTATGCTAATCACTCTCCCCCATTTCACATAACGTTCTCATCCTGTGTACAGCATGCACACTCCTCAACCTGCATATCACCCAGCCTTTACATCCTCAACAATACTATGTTATTCCCCTATAATCTTCTATCTAACTCCAGAAACATTAGTCCCATCTATACTAGCCCCAACTCAATAAAGCTTGCTACCCAAAAACTCGATACTAAGCAATTTAAATACCTCTTCTCCCACATTTGCCATTTTATCTCCATTCTTCTCTCTGGGGACATACATCCAAACCCCAGTCCCCCTGCCCCACAAAATTCTACCTCCCCTTCTCATCATCCCCACTCACCTAGTAGATACCTCAATTTCACACCTATAAATGCTCAAAGTTTATGTAATAAAATCCCTAACCTCCATGCCAGGCTACTCTACAATTAACCCGATATTCTGTCCATCTCCGAAACCAGGCTTAAATCTCATATAAAAGATAAAGAATTGATACCACCCAACTACCTTATTATTAGAAATGATAGAACACATAAAAAGGGGAGGTGTTGTGCTCCTTTACTCCTCATCCCTCTTAGTTACCCCTTACTCTAAGCCTGTTCCAAAATTTGGCAATGCAGAAATAATTCCTGCCCTTCTTCAGGTAAACAAATATAAACTTATCTGCGTCATCACCCTTTATATCCCTTCTGGAGGCAATATCCGAGTCCTCGAAGATATTCTCTCCTTGTTTTCTGCCAATATCACTAACAAAACTATAATCCTGGGCAATATCAACATCAACTGCACCACAATTCTGTCTCCAACCACCCCCCAAATATAAATCTCTACAATTTCACTCAACTTATTACTTCAACAACTTCACCGTCCAAAGACTTCCTCTCTGGACGTACCCTAGACTGGATCCTAGTTTCCCATCCCCACTACTTCTCTGATAGTGGTAGCCTTAATCATCCACTAGGTGACCACCTTCCCACTTTTGCACATCATCTTGCCTCCTCCCTACAACTATCCCATACCTATACTTCTACTCAGTACCTAAAAAACTTTAACCCTGATGCATTCACAAATGTACTAAAAAGAAGAAACTGGAACCCACTAAAAACTTTATCCCTAGAGACTGCTGTTACATATTTTAATACAACTTTCTTAAACTTGCTAGACTCCTTTGCTCCCTGGAAAACAAAATGCATAAGAAGCAACCCTGTCCCATGGTTAAATAAGAATACCTTACCACCATGTGGCTCAGTGATAAAGCTTGGAAATGCTACCATAAAAATAAGACCGCCAACACTCTTAATGAATACAAAGCAATTTGCAACAAAGTAAAAAAAAAAACTATTATCACAGACCGCTAAGCCTATTTCTCCATGCTCCAAACCAGCCATAACACTAACCCTAAAAAATTCTGCCCCAATCCAGACACCTCCAACCTGGATTTAGCTATGCAATTCAACTCTTTCTTCACTGACTCCATAGCCAAACTCACTTCTTCCTTTACTAAGAATTCTGCTCCCCCATGTTCACCTCCACATAACTTTTTCTTCAATAATATCTCCAGCCACTGACCCTCTCCCTTCTTCATGAACCCTATCCCCATCTCTACCATAAAAAAAAATCTTATAAACCTGAAACCATGCTCTAATGCACCCGATGAGGTACCCTCTTATTTCCTAAAAATAGCTGCAGAAGCTGTTGCCTTCCCTATCTGTATCCTAATAAACCAATCAATCTCAGAAAGCCAAGTTCCCCAACTCTGGAAAAAAAGCCTTTATTATTCCACTTGCCAAAGGGGGCAACAAAAACGATATTCCTAATTTCCGAACTATTGCTATCCTATTTCCCATTTCTAAACTTCTTGAAAAATGCATCCACCTACAACTTTTACCCTATCTCATAAATAATAACCTTCTTACTCCAACCCAGCATGGATTCCAACCTGGCCATAGCACCATTACTGCTCTCCTCTCCTTCCTAGAAACTGTCAACAAGACCTGTGACGCTGATCATATTGTGTCCACCCTCCTCTTAGACCTCTCCAAGGCTTTTGACACCATCTCTCACAACCTTCTCCTCACTAACTCGCTAAACTAAATCTATCCCATCACTCTATCAACTGGTTTACCAGCTATCTGTCAAATAGGCAACAAGCAGTTAGGTGGAAAAAAGCTACTTCACCTTTCCTGAATACTCCCACAGGTGTGCCCCAAGGTTCAATTCTAGGTCCCCTTCTATTCAATATTTTCATAAACGACTTCCACCATGCCATCCCGAATACCAACCTTATCCAATACGCTGAAGACTCAACTATAATCTGCCCTGCCACCTCCATTTCCTCATTAGCAAAAATAACCCAGGATGCCTTCTTTTCTACTCAACAATGGATGCTAGATAATCATCTTGCACTCAGTGCAATGAAGGCTAAACTCATTTTATTTACCCCTTCTAAAACTACTACCTTAGATAAAAACTCTTTCTCTATTACCAGCCAGAACAATACGCTTCTTGAAATAGTCTCCACTGCAAAACTATTAGGAGTTTTCCTTGATGATCAGTTAAAATCTGATAGCCATCTACTAGTGAATATAAAAAAAAATAAGAAACTGGGCATGCTTTACCACCAAAACAGTTATATCTCTTCTTCCACCAGGCTCAATCTCGCTACCACTTACCTTATCTCTTCCCTGCTAATTGGCGCCTCCATCCTTACTAATCTGCAATCTTCCCTCAAGTCAAAACTCTCCTCTTGTTATTATAAAATTTCAAAATGTGCAACAGGCCACAGATCTACTACCCATCACTCCATTTCTTTACATCAATTGAACTGGCTTGAGCTGCCCAATTACCTTACCTATATTCAACTTATCCAAGCACACAAACTTATTTTCAGCCCCTCTCTCTGCCACTCCCTTGCCTCTGCCTTCCAAATGCATCTACCTGTTAGACATCTAATGTCCATCTTCCAAAACTTAATGTATGTTCATAAACCTGCACGCCACCAGGCAAATATCTTCTATCCTTCTCCTTAGCACGTCATTGGAATTCTCTCCCACCTCTCATCCAGACCACCAATAGTCTCTTCACCTTGAAAACCTTGCTCCACTCACACCTAACTTCACAATGGGAATGCCCATCCTACATAACTTCCCTGACTTTAGCTACTTTCTACAAGCTAGCTTATCTGTGAACAACCTCCTATAGTCTTATAATGCCTAGCAATAAATTATAGGAACTAGCATACTATATTGAACTTTAATTTGTCTGAAATTATTTTTAATGCATTGTACTAATTTGCTCCTGCAAATGCCAATTTTTTGTAGCTTTGTAACTGTGCATTTTATAATTCTCATATATTTGTAATTTGTGTAACTTTGTATACTGTAATATTTGTTCTTTTTGAAACTTTTCTCCCCAGGACTCCATTGAAAATGGGCTCCTCATGGCCCAATGGACTATCCTGGCAAGCAAATTACAAATAAATAAATAAATATGTCAGACCTGAGAAATGAATCTCTGTCTCCACCACCTCGCTGATATGAATGGGGACATCTGCCACCTCTTTTCAGTGTCTCATTGAGATGAATTGAGAAGTTTTTACTTGCTTTCACACCTGCTATGGTATTGTCCTTGCCACAGAAGTTTTGTTTCAACTGAAGACTGAAGTGATTAATTAACTCCAGCACTTAGCTAAGAATAATGAGACCACATTTACAGTAAATCTCTTAAAAACTCAAATATGAAGATTTTCCTTACCACATGCTGTAACATTTTTTGAAAATCCTTATAGGATCATAGGATCATAGGAGGTTACTGGGCTAATGGCCCCAGGGTCCTTACAAGCCTAGCCAAGAGTTTATCCCCAAAAAGAAACCTCAGTCAGGCTCTGCTGCTCCTGTCAATGAGAGGCACAGGTGGAACCCCTGGGACAAATGTATGGTTTTCCATCAACTCATCAAGGATGCACTTAAAGAAGGTCAGCGAGGTACTCCAATGAACCTTCAGAACACAGGATGGGTCCCTTATCCCTCTTTGCCACACACACAGCTTTGCAGCAAGAAGCTGAAATCATTCTTCACACAACCAACTGTAACATCATCTACAGTAATATGAAACCATACAACTGTTATTTGTCCATTTATTATATTTGGATATAGTGCACTTAGTGGTCACACAACCTGTTATCATTATTGCTTGCAAATATACAGCTCTCTTAACTCTCTGTGATTGTTGGTCATTCATCAGTTATCTGACCAGTAATCTAAAACATGCAGTGTGTAAGCCATTCTATATCATTAGCCTTAAAATGTGTGAGGATATTAACTGGAAATAATATCATATGCAATTGCCAAAAAAATGAAGAGCAGGTTGGATGTTACTGAACATGACCTGTGAATTGTGTGCTGTGTACTACATTTCCAACCTTACATCTAACACTTTGTAGACCTAACCTGACACACCCACTGGATGTAAGGCAGCCTGCAGTGCTGTTGTGTTTTCCTTCTCCCAACCAGTAATCATTCATAGTCGCAATCCATTAAAAACAACCACTGAGGGAGTGCCTGCACTGTGTTTATATCTCCTACATGAAGCCATGTATTTGGGATTCAGCAATTCGAATCAGTTTACATCTCATTTGCACAGTCACCATGCTGACAGCCCTGAATCTACACCAGTAAATGCAACCATGTAGCTATGGAAACTCAAAATGAGCATACTTGTTTATGTGGTAAACACAGAAGAGAGGCTATTACTTTGGGATATATCTGCACAGAGGATTATTACTTTTGAACAGGGATGTCTACATTTTGTCAGCTAAATACTGTGTATGCTGACATATAATTATGAATAATCTGTTTAATACTTTTATACATATATTGATTAGCAAAGGCAGGCTTTTACACTTTTATCTGTGTGCATTAGTTAGAAGTGCACTGATGGCATGGGCAAGTGTGTCAGAGCATATAATAGTATAATAACTGTGGTTATTATAGTGGAAAATAGTGATGAATCATTCTATGGAATGAACCCTTCTGTCATATGAGCTTCAGGATGGTACATAGAAAACCAGAGAACTCCTTTGAAAACAAAAAACAAATATGCACTAAGCCTACCCTCAGAGGTACCAACACACCTCTCACCCACTAGACATTCTTAAGTGTGATCTCTTTTCCTGACCATATAAATTTACCTAGCACTATGGACAGACAATTTCCCACAGTTTCCCCAGCCAGCTTGGTCAATATGGGCATCCTGAGGCAGTGTAGCAACTGTCTCGTATTCACTGACAGCCCTCTACTCCTAGACCATATAAACTCAACATGTGAGAGATGCAACTATATTAAGAACCTTGAATCCATGCTTTCTCACACACCAGTTAGTACATATGACAATGCAGGTTGCTAGCATGCACACCTCACTTCCTACTCCACCCAAACCCACATCACACACACCTACATATGCAGAGGTCCTCACCAGAAACATACCAAAATAGCAGAGACATTGCAAACACAAGCACAAGCACTCTACACATAATGCTTCCTCCTGCAGTGCACAATACACATAATAGCTCATGTACCAGTGTCTCACCCGTGAAGGCCTTAAGGCAATCCACAAAACCAAACATATTAGTCATAGGTGATTCCATCATGAGACACACAGATGTCCCTCTCACCAGGCTGGATGAGAAAGAGGTCACTGTCAGCTGTCTGTCAGGTGCCAGGGTACACCATATAACACATGCCTTCAAGTATCTCAACAACAGGTACTGTTGTGACTTTGTCATAGTCCATGTTGGTGTGAACGACTTGAGATGTACCTCTCTGGACTATATTAAGAGAGACATGACTGAGCTCTCGGACTATGTGTCTCAGGCAGGTACATCCCTAGCCTTAAGCAGCATTTTACCTTCACCTAGTATTATGCCTCAATACAAACAGAAAATTATTGACTTCAATAATTGGCTTAGCTTCTGCTGTCATTCTAAGGGGATCCAATATCTTTCAGCCTGGGATGACATGATCAACAGGCCTCGATGCTTTGCCAGAGATGGTCTTCAACTGTCAGCCTTGGGATTTCATCTACTGGCTAAGGCTCTTGCCACCCCCATATTGCCATTTTTTGGCAGTATCTCAAGGACAAAATTCCCAGTGTAAAAACTCCATCTAATAACAGACTCAAGGTTACACTGCTAAATGCTAGGAGTCTTAACACAAAACTGCACTCACTGGAAGCAGTCCTCACTTTGGAAGATGCAATCATTTGTGCAGTCATGGAGACCTGGTTCAAGGCTGTGGAGATCACCCCAGCCATACCAGGTTACACTTCCTTCCACACATTCAGAACACAAACTGAAGGTGTGAAAGCTAAAGGAGGCAGTCTATCAGTTTGTATTAAAGATAAAGACACCTCCAGACTGATCAAACAGCATGTTTCCCTGGAGATGCTTCAGGTGCAATTAACTGTTGGTAGGACACCTATTCAAGTCATTGCCAGCTACAGGACCCCTTCCATGAATCAGGAAATCAGGACACCCACTCTACCTATTTGAATCTGCTTGAGTCTATCAAGATACATATGAACACCATGGGTTTGGGTGACTTTAACTACCCATCCATTCACTGGGCAAATTACTTGAGTTCAAATTCACTTACCCAAGGGTTCCTCGACATCATTAAATTCCAATGCCTTGGACCAGCTGGTTGACACCCCCACAAGGGGTGCCAGCATCCTGGATCTGGTGCTTACCAATATGGGGGACCACTGTAGCACCCCCACTGTGAGGTCTTCCCTGGTGAGATCTGACCACAAATCAGTCTTGTTTGAAGTAACTATCACACCTGACCCTGCCTAGCAGCAACTAAACTACAAAACTTCTCCAAAGCAGATTATAATCTCTTACAAGATGGTATAAATAGCTTCTCTGCACCTCCCCCTCAGATGGAACTGGCAACAATGCCGAGTTCTAAACCAGTGTTTTATACAAACACCTGTATAACTGCCTTGACTTGGCCGTACCTGATAGGACCAAAACAAGCTCCTCAAGGAAGAGCAAACCTGCCTGGTGGATAACTGCCATTAACAGGCTTTACAATAAGAGGAAGAAATTGCTATCTAAGAGTAAGAGAGAGTGAGCCATAAAATGGAAATACTCCCTCAACAGCTTAAATAAGCAAATAAGACTTCTTGTGAAGTCCTGCAAAGCAAACTATTAATCCAAATTAGCTTCATCAACTAAAGACAATCATAAGGTGTTCTTTAGTTACATCTGTGACCTAAAAGGAAAGGCCCAGATTTGTGCTGAACTGGTAGTTAATGATACCATATATACTGTCTTAATCTTGACTGAATAATAACACGATTTCTAATTTCCACCTGTCTATTTCCATAATTAAATACTATGTTACTAAGCTACCTTCCATCTCTTACTCCTACTATCATTGTTTTATTTTTTCTTCTTATATACACTAACACTTATTAATAGCTGTACCCCCTAATAATAATAATATATTTTTACTTTCAACTATTTATACATAACAAATTTTATCTTTTAACACATCTTTGACTACATTTCAATCTTAGAATCTAGCATAAATGTATGCATAATATTGACTGATGCCTCATGCAATTTTGGACAAATCTATATTTATTGTATTGCTCTTATACTATGTACCTACTGTGAATTTTCCTTTGAATGTACAATTTATGTTAGTATTGTAACCTATGAGTGCCTTCTCCCATATTCTCTATGTTTTACTATAATTGTGAACATGCTATGAATTGTGCGTAACTTGGGTTTTTTCACCCTGGGGCTCCACTGAAAAATGGGTTAACCACCCAGTCGGACTACTTCGGTAGACAAATATAAAATAAATACATAAACACACAATAAATAAATAAACACTAAGCCTGTAGACATAGCTAACCCATTGGCTGACAGGTTCTGTGAAAACTTCACTCCCCTGTTCCCGCCACACATACCACATGATATCCCTGCCACCTGTCTCCTACCTTGTATCTCTAAATAGTAGGTTGTTAACTCTAAGGCCAGGAACACAGCATCTATAGGACCTGATAACTTCCCAGGCTGTGTAACTCTGAGCTTTGTCAAGGAAATAGTGAGTCGATGATTTACTTTATTAAATAGTTTCCGTTGAATCTAGTACTTTAGATATTTTTAAGGAAGAAACCAGGATTTTGAAGAAACTTTTTATGGAAAAGGACTACCCTGAAAGTTTAATAGAGAGCCTAGTAGTAGAAGTCACTCAAAATAGAGATGTTAAATATGCTCCTTTACTGGGCTCTGGTCTTACTGAACTGTCTCACATTCAACAGGTAGACAGTCTTTATCCAAAAAGTAGTTTTGTGCACACCTTCTCCAGTAACTCGGACAAAATTGAACAAATTGTATGTAAATACTGGCCCATTCTTAGGTTGCAGGAAGACATCAAAGCCCACACCCCAATAACTCCACACTTTGTTAGGAAAAGGGACATGAACTTAAAGGAACTCCTAGAGGGTAAGCAAGAGAACAAATTAGACATGGTTAAGAGGAAACTGAGCACTTATGCATGTGGGAGTTGCAAGCAATGTCATGCCATGTTAAATCAAAGTCCCTTATATCTTCCCTCTAGAAAGTTTAGATATAGTCCAACGAGGTATTTTAATTGTGGGGTGAAAGGGGTAGTATATCTTGGGTGTTGTATGACTTGCCATAGTTTCTACGTAGGCAAGACAGAGAGAGTCTTTAGGAGAAGGGTATACGAACACTTCAATGATATTACCAACTGCAAGGAGAGCAACGCTTTCTACAAACACTCATTGCTTTGTAAAGACATGATTATAAAGTTTGTAGTTTTAGAGCAGATTACACCAGACATTCGTGGGGGTAGCTGGGAAACCAAGTTGGAATATAGAGAGTTATTTTGGCAACTCAAACTAGATTCCAACAGGTTTCCCGGCTTGAATGACAGTCTGAACATTAGTAGTGTTTTGAAACTGAGGCAAGCTCGGCTTTAGGAAAGGATGTTGTAGAGATTATTTTTACCAATTAAACTATGGATTTATTAGGGATTTTACACTGTATACATTTTCTTGGTTTATCTTACATCAGATTTGTCAATACAGAGAGTTTACAATTGTAGGGTAATGGGTTTCATTGTACTTTTATGTATTACTTTTCACTCAGGATTTTTATATCCTTGGTTTCTAATGACATGCATTGTAGAATTTTTAATAACTAACACTTGCTCAAGATATCAAGTATTTTCGGCTATATATGTTTCAATATTTAGTTTTTAAAGTTTATGGAAACATTAAATATTTTTAAGGGACAAGTTTGTTGTCAAAGCCAAAAGCTTAAAATATTTGGCTTCTAAGCATTTTAACTCATAAAAGGTAAACACAGGTTAATTGTTTAATTAGTCAGATGATTCAACGGAAACTATTTAATAAAGTAAATCATCGACTCACTATTTCCTTGACAAAGCTCGGATTTACCCGAGTGAAAGCGCTTGGTGGATTTTGGTTCAGTCTTATGTTTTTACAATAAAAAAGTTTTAAAATAATATTGAACAGCTCTTGTATTTCAAAGAGGCTAACTATTTACTTCTAACTTTGCTTCCGGGTCCTGTTTTCCTGAGCTTGGGTGCTTTGTGGTATTTGTTGCTTCTTTTTTTGGATTCCCAGGCTGTGTCCTACATGGGCTGCAACAAGAATTGGCAACACTATTGGGTACTCTTTTCAATCATAGTCTAAGAACAGGTTGAATGGAAAATGACCACAGTTATCCCCTTGCACAAGAGCGGTGCTTCCAATGACCCGGAGAACTATAGACTTATTACACCTATTAGCTTGACTAGCCTTATCTGCAAGGCCATGGAGTGAATTGTCATGGACCTTATCAACAAAACTATAGGTAATCTCCAAACACTTGAACCTACTCAGTTTGGATTTGTCAAAGGGAGGTCATGCCTGTTTAACCTGGTAGAATTCTTCAAGACAGTCACCAAGGCCCTAGACAAGGGAAAATCTCTGTATACAACCTACCTAGACTTAGCCAAGGCATTTGACACTATACCCCACTCGGGCATCATTGACAAACTCACCCAGCTGGGTATCAACCCTTATATCATTAGATGGGTCGCTAACTAGCTCAATGATAGAACCCATATAATCAAAATAGGGGAATCCACCTCGAACAGCAGACCTGTAACCAGTGGTGTTCCACAGGGATCAGTCCTGGGACCTCTACTGTCTGGAATCTATTTCTCAGAAGTACAAGCAAAAACTAAATTTCTGTGGCTTACCAAGTTTGCTGATGACTGCAAACTACGAGCAGTCATAGAATCTCAAATTATGTCATCATCCTACAAGAGGGTCTTACACAAACAGATGATTGGTGCCAAAGCCATGGCCTTAAACTCAATGCAAAAAAAAAATATTATCTTCCCTTTCAGTAAGGGCAATGTTCCTGCTAACTACCACATCAATAGCAACACCTTAGGTATGCACTCAGTGGTGAGAAACTTGGGCAGTCAGGTTGACAGCAACCACACATTTGACCACCATGTCTCCACAGTGGTAAGAAGGGCATTCTATATTGCTCATTTCATAAGTAAGGGCATTGTCTCCAGGAAAAAAGGAAGTTATAATCTCCCTGTACTCTTCCCTCATCAGACCAATAACTGAGTACAACGCCCCTATTGGTATGTACCTTTCCAAGCACCTGCAACAACTGGAGAAACCACAAAGGTTCCTCACAAGGAAAGTCCTAGATCTTCAGCATCTGGCCTATGTGGATTGTCTGAAATCACTGTCACTTTATTCTGTTTCATACAGACTACTCAGAAGTGATCTCTGCCTTGCATAGAAGGCAATCTCTGGCCCTGCTGTATTAGAAATGCTGCATGTGTGCGAGTGAATGCACAGGATATTCACTGTAAAAGACTTAACCTAATATATGACATTAATAGCACCTGCTTGAGGGACATATTTTTCTCCAAGAGGTTGCCACACCTTTGGAACAGACTACCACTTCATGTCAAACAGAGCACCTCGTTGGCCCTTTTCAAACACAATCTGGACGACTGGATCAATAACCATCAATTCATCCCAGGGGGTTCTACCGGTGTCCCTCTTGGACATGGTCAGTAGGTGCTGATCATGGAAATAAGGGTAGAACTTGGTTAGAATTGGAAGAGCCCTAGGGCCATTAGCTGAGTAACTTCCTATGATCCTATACTCCTATATAATTAGGCTCTCAGGCATAGAAAAGCATTTAGCTCTCCATGGAGAGTGAAAAAATGTAAGCAGTACCTATGTGGAAATAATTTACAGTCGTTGCAAATAACTAGCCATTCTGAGATTATTTTAACCCATAAAGAAAGGTGTCTCTGATGGCTACCCAGAGACTGCAATAGTGGTGCTCAGTGCCAATTCATGAGAAAGTTATATACCACTGAGTATAAAGAAACAAAACTGCATGGCAATGGTAAAGGATTGTTATGGGTATTGTAGGAAAACCCAAAGAAGCAATAGGTGTCTACCCAGTGGATGTATTAATTATCATTCATTGGACAAATACCATCAATGATATGATGTGAAGGAAAACCAGAAATGGTACGGTAGTAGATATGTGCATGATCTAGTACTGAGGAAAAAGGAAAAAAACACAATGATCTGTTGTATATGACTTAGTTATCAATGAAGAGTAGCTATATATGTCCATTTATTATGTTACTCCAGGCTATAATGCTTGAAGGACTAGATTCCAGTGAATTAGAAGCAATACACCAGAAGTATGTGAGATCAGATGGAATGAAGTCTCTTGCTCACAGTTTTATAAGATGGCCTAGCATGGATATGGGAAATGAAGGTTTAACCAGAAATTGTCCTGAATGCTAGAGGGTTAAATGCATTTGTAGAAGCCATTCCACATTTTTGGGACTGGCCACTTGAATCCTGGCATTGCATTCATATAAGTGTTACTTATTTGTATTTGTTTTCCAGGGTAGAACATTGTCCTCCATGGCTTTTTTTCAGACTCAGACCAAGACCAGTGTCTAGTTAAGTGACTTTCTCAGTCACACAGTTAGGCAATGGAGGTTGAAGGAATCAAACCTTGCACCACTAGACCTCAGGAAACAGCTCCTTAGTCCTCTAAGCCAACTGCCAGACATTTATTTACTAACTTATGTATTGACTATTTGATAAATGGGTATATAGACTGGTCCAGAAACCCTTTTCAGCTGCAACCCAAATTTCCAAAAGTCCCAAAGTGGGCAATATGTTTCTATGAATGGCAGATGCATACTCAGACTGGCCAGAAAGGCCAGAAATGATCTCATTAACAGCCACAATGGCTTAAAGTAACATATTAAAAATATCATGTCTGCATTCGATCAACAAGATTAAAAAAAGGCAATTCAAAGAAACAGTTGCAACTATAAGACATTGCAAGTGACCTACAGTACAAGAAAGGTTATTTTCCTTGTTTATTTATTTACTTACTTGTTTGTCTCTGTTTATTTATTGCTGTCAAGGTGCAATGCATTGCAGTTATCAGTGCCATACCAGAAATGCTATTCTTAAAACAGAAACAAAGTAACAGTTGAACCTCAGCCAAATAAGAAAAGTAAAGTAGTGGGGCAAATTCCAAAAACTCAACTACAGGACAAAAAAAAAAATACATTTATTTGTTTTACAAGAGGTCAACATATAATGACCAGATACGCCAAAAGTAGTAAACAGCAAGGAAGTGTCAATGTATAAATAAACAAATAACAATTTAAATAAATAAGCTAGAGAAATATATATAAATTAGTAATACAAATCACTACATGGCAAAGATGGTTCCATCTGGATCTGTTTTGATCAATGCAGTCACAAAAGGGTAGCAATAAATGAAAGTCAGACACCTTCAAAAAGAAAAAAAAATCACAGAAAAATATTTCTGAAGTGGGGCAACCCTTCCTTCCTCCCCTACCAGTGGTATTTATGTGCATTTATTTAATTTATTTATTTGTCTTTTGTTAACTGGTTTAGTCCACTGGGCTGGTGGCCCATTTTCAGTGGAGACCTGAGGAGAAAAGCTCCACACAAAATTAACAGTACCAATTATACTAACACTAACAATAACAACAACGAAAACAATGGCAAAGTTTATATTACAAGAAATGTGAATTTGTATACATAACTATATTCATGCCATACATGAATATGGGTACATAGCAAACCTACAATCATGTGGTGGAATTAACAAAGCATAAATTTCAGCAAAGACAGTATCTAAAAAGTAGAAGAGGTGGAGATTTGTAGTAAAAATGAATATTTACAAATAGGGCATCAGAAAAAACGTTCTTATACATCTTTAATGACTAAAACCGAGTTGGTAGAGAGGAAGAAAAAGGAGAAGAGAGGGAAAAAAGGAGTAATAAATAAAAGTGCTGAAATTAAGAAGTGAGGAGGAAAGTTTAGGGGAGTCAAGAGTGCAAAAGAAAGCAGGGTATGAGAAGAGCAAGGGTGGGGTAAGAAGTATAGCAGGTAAGGAAGAGAAAGATGAGATGTAAGTATAGTATTGGTCAGCGGCAGAGCTGAGACACTACAGTGCTAGTATTTATGAAAATTATATTAAAGTAAGAAGAGGAAAATTGTTATGGTCTAACAATTGGGCAAAATATGTGTTGGTTGGGTGGTGACAGGTGCAGGAGGGAAATTAGTATGCTAGTTTTTGGTTCTCTTTTAAAATGAAATAAGGACTGAATAGAAAGTATCTTGGTTGGGAGTTTGCTCCAGGTTTGAGATATAGAGCATTTATAAACTAATCAGCCTATTGCTTTGTTAGGCATGTAGGTGTCAAGTAGCAGTTGATCAGTGCTATGGAGGGATCGTGAGGGTTTGTATAGGGTAAGAGGATGTTAGGGAGGGACAGTTATCAGGTTTGTACAGTAGAGAATATGTCATCAGTAACTGGGAAAGTTGGAGTAGTTGAGGGAATTTAAGCCATTGTAGTTGGTTAAGGGTAAGGCAGTGATGGGATCTGTAAAGGAAATTACAGGCAATTCTGGCAATCTGCTTGCAAGTTTGTTCAAGTCTGGCTAAGAGATTTGCTTTGAGGTGTGTAAATATAGGGAAGGCATAGAGTAGGCAGGGGAGGAGATAGGCTTGAGCCAGTGAAGTCCTTGAAGTAATGGATAAAAAATTTTTGTTTCTATACAGTAAACCAAGTTTTTGATTGGTGTTTTTGATAGATTGTTGGATATTATGGTCAAATTTCAGTTGATCGTCAATTGTGATTCCTAGAAGTTTGGTATTGGAGTCAACATGAATGATGGTGTTGTCTAGGGAACAGAGACTAAAAGAAGTTTTAAGGTTGGACATATTTAGGGAAAAATAAGAAGTCTAGTCTTCTTTGGATTAAGGATGAGTTGGTTATTGATTAAACAGTGTTCAATGGTACTAAAAGAAGTCTGGGTGAGGGAGTGAAGGTCAGTAGGGTTGTCAGAGAGGGTAATACGAGTAGAATCATTGGTGTACTGGATTAGAGAAGAGGTGCAGCAAGTGGAGCATAGATTGTTAGTAAAGATATTAAAGAGAAGGGGACCTAGAATAGATCTTTGGGGTACACCTGTTTGGATAGGTAGGAAAGGTGAGCAAGAGGTCTGCCATCTAACAGATTGTTGTCTGTTGTTATGATAACTAAAGAGCCAGAGAGTAGTTGATGAAGAGAGGTTGAGTTCAGCTAGTTTAGTAAGAAACTTAGGATGGGAGATGGTGTCAAATGCCTTGGAGAGGTCAAGGAATAGGCATGAGACCAGTTTATTGTTATCTCTTGCCTGTGCTATAGTCTGGGTGAAGGATAGAAGGGCTGTGGATGTGTTGTGGTAGGGACCTAAATCTGTGTTGAGAGGAGGTGAGGAGATTTTCCTGGAGAAGATATTTAAGAATGTACTAACTCCAAGATCACTATACTTCACGGAATAAATAAATCTCTGCAATACCACAGTCTTGATCTTTAAAAGGTTAAATCCCAGAATATCTCATTAGTGATTACTGATCCTGGAATCTGACATCACTGATCACACAAAGGAATGTTGAGCACTAGTACGTCAGTTAAAAATGTGGCACGTAAAAAAAACAGGTAAAAAGTACCCTGAAATTGGTGGTTGAGATGAAACAATTAACCCAAGGTACAATGAAGACTGGCCTGATACAGTATATGTGAAGATCTCAAGGCAAGCATCACAACCACTTCCCAATGTCTGGCAGTAACCCACCTTATTCTTTTTTATCTAAGGACTGCATATGATCAGTAACAAAACAAAACTGATGCTCTTCACCCCAAAACATTATCTGCATCAAAACGAATATATCTTGCTTACATCAGCAAACAATACTAAAACTGAGGTAGTACTACAGATTAAATTATTGGCTATTGTAATAGATGACAATATTAAATTTTATTAACACTTTCTTCAAACAATTAAAAACACCCGCCAGAAACTTGACTCCCATTATAGGGAAAACCAGCATCTTACAGACCCAACTAGAAAAACCTTAGCCTCATCCTATTTGCTTCAAACCCTCTTATATGTCTCACCTATTCTTACAAACTTAAGCTCTACACTAAAATCCAAACTGGCCTCTGTTACAACAAAATAGCTAGATTTGCTACCAACGCTGCACACCAAAATTACAACTGCCAAGCCTTAAATCAGTTAAACTGGCTAGACAACTGCATAACATACTCTCAGCTAGTTATGACATACAAACTGCTATATTTTTCTGAACAATGCCCTGCATTATAAAACATATTATTGCTCTATATTCCCTCCTTTTTAGTGATACATTTCTGCTAAGCACTACTAAAGGAAATAATTAATTGGGGGACTCGCTATACTCTTGTTACATCTCCAATCTCTGGAACACCACCCCTACACAAGTAAAAATGACTAACAAACTACCAAGCTATAAAATCCGTCTCAGACAATACCCATTCTTGATCATACTCATGTTCATCACCAAGTTGTGACCTCTAGTACAAGCACAAACTTTTCATTGCTTATCACTAACTTTTTGCCCTCTTCTACTTGAATCATTACACCCCTAATAACTATCCCTCCTGCACTTGAATTAATACATTCCTTTTCATCATCCCTAAACAACACTTCTCATCTTGCTGTTTTTCTAACTTCCCCCAACCACCGCTCTACCCCTCTCATGCATTTTCTGTACACCTAAGTTATAAATGTTCTAGATACATCAATTTGGAACAGGCAGCCTAAACAGAAACAATCCTATACCATGCTCTCTCAGTCATATGCTATTACCACTATCCTCCTATACACTAATAAAATCTCCCCACTCCTCTTATATAATTCTATAACTTACTTCATTATATCTCTTGAACTCTTTACAGATCTATACAATACTAAAATCATCCTTCCTACATAATTTTATAACTAACTTCATTATGTATCTTGAACTCCTTACAAAACAATCACAAAACCTTCTATAGCTATATCAAGAACCTCCATGCCAATATCCAGATTTGCTCTGATATACTGCACAGTGGTACCTCCTATACCAAGCCAACAGATATTGCCAACATACTGGCTGACAGATTCAATGCCAGCTTTACCCTCTCTCCCCCTAAAGGAGCAATCACAATACCGGAAGAATGCCAGGCACCCAGCATTACTGCAGCACAGGTTAAAGCTGCATTGTCCAAGGGCAAGAATGCAGCTTCCATGGGGCCTAATAATATCCCTAGCTGTGTTCTACATGAACTACAAAGTGAACTGGTACCACATCTGCGTGCCCTGTTCAGTCACAGACTCACCTCTTGCTTTGTCCCTACCGAATGGCGTACTACTACAGTCATTCTTCTCCATAAAGAGGGAGCTCCTACAGACCCTGGGAATTATCACCCCATTAGCCTGATGAGTCTGATATGTAAAGCTATGGAGTGCATCATCATGGACCTGATTAACAAAGATATAGGAAATCTCCAAAATCTAGACTCCACACAATTTGGCTTTGTGAAAGGGAGATCATGCCTGCTCGACCTGGTTGACTTCTTTAAGTCAGTCACCAGGGCTGTAGATGAAGGTAAGGCAGTGCATACAGCCTACCTTGATCTGGCCAAGTCCTTTGATACCACTCCTCACTCAGGAATTATTGATAAACTCACTAAACTAGGCATCAACCCCTATATCAATAGGTAGGTTGCAAATTGGTTCACAGTAGCGGACTCCAAGTCAGACTGCCAACCAGTCATGAGTGGAGTCCCACATGGATCAGTCCTGGGTCCTCTCCTGTTTGGCATTTACTTCTCAGAAGTCCAGAACAACACAAAGGGACTCTGGCTGACCAAGTTTGCAGACAACTGCAAGCTGGGAGCCATTATTAATTTCCCAAGTGATGCAGACATCCTACAGAAAGGCTTCCCTGAGACCAATGACTGGTGTCAAAACCATGGCCTTAAGCTTAATGCCAAAAAATGTGTCATCATCCCATCTCAATTCCCACTAATTACCACATCAACGGGAGCCCACTTAACACTAAAGACTCTATAAGAGATCTGGGAATGCAGGTTGACAGCAATCTCTCCTTCGACCACCACATTGCCACTGTGGTCAGAAAGTCCTTTTATGTGGCACATCTCATTACCAAGGGTTTTACTTCCAGGAAGAAAGAGGTCATCATCTCTCTCTACTTTTCCCTCATTAAACCAATCATCGGGGATAATACCCCATTTGGCATGTACCTCACTAGACACCTGCAACAGCTGAAGAGGCCACAGAAGTACCTCACGAAGATAATCATAGGCATTAAACACTTGTCCTACACAGACAGACTCAAAAGTCTCCAGCTATTCTCTGTCTCATATCGCCTACTTAGAGGTGATCTCTGTTTGACTTACAAAGCCATCTCTGACCCAGCTCTGTTAGAAATGTTACATCTAAAGGAATCCCAATCCCTCCACACCACACACTCCAGAGACCTCAACCTCATTACTTCAATCAACAGAACATGCTGGAGGAACAGGTTCCTCACCCAGAGACTGCCCATGCTCTGGAATAGACTTCCCATACATGTCAAGCAGAGCACCTTACTGACCCTCTTCAAGAGAAATCTTGATGAGTGGATGGGTAATAGAAAGTTCACCCTGGGGATCACTCCAGTGGCTCTACTCGACTGAGGCACTAGGAACTAAGGTTGGGTGACACAATGCCAGGTTAATCCTATGGGCTAGGCTTGTAAAGGCTCCAGGGCCATTAGCCAAGTACACACCTATGAACCTATGAACCTATGAACCTAACAAAGCACTTGATGTTCTGGATACCAAAAAAAACAAGCTTAGATTATTTCAGCCTATGTGCAATAATCTTAATATTCATTTGAGCAATGGTAGTGTAAGCTCTACTGGCACTTTCTGGTGCTATTGAAATTCTGACTTTAAAGTTAACAACACCCTCTTGCCTACTTGTCATAGTGATGAAAACATGAATTTATCTCTGGTTTATCACTTGTTGGTTAACCTAATAAGGCTTATTATTACTGAATCCTGTAACATATTTCTTTACTCCAAAATTAAAACAGAAGTATAGTTAATATCTTTGCAAGTATAGAGTAACACTTTAAAGATGATATTCAAGTAGGCATCCACTTTCTTATAGACTTGTATTTTCACTTATTAGCAAGTTCTGGGAAGTGGAGTCCAAGTTTAGTCCATCTCAGAGAACGAGGGAGGCATGCATTATATTGTCAGCTATTGCTCTTTCTCTGAAGTGTGGCAGCCTCAGAATTAGAATGATGCAATTTGGGGTATATGGGAGAGTTAGTGATCGACATGGGATGCATGTGCAATGGAATCTCCCATCACTTAAGTCACTTTTTTGTCATACTTCCTCATAACTTGATCAGGTCAAGTGCATGTATCCCAGAAAAAATATATGTATTTGAGCTGTAGTTTGCAAACTCTTATAACTGGGCAAATACGAATTTATATATGTACATAGGTATGTTTGTGTTTATTTATTTATTGCATTTGTTTGTCTGGATACTCTGACTGGGCATCAAAATATCCCTTTTCAGTGGAGGCTTGGGGAGAAAAACTCTGAGGCAAAAATGAAACAATCATCATTTATACATTAAAAATCTTTATGATAGAGATTATTACAAATCAGAAAAAAAGGTCATAATATCCATATGGCTATGCAATTAGACAATGGGCATAACAGAAAAAGATTGACTAAAATGAAATACATGGTTTTAAAGTAGATTAAATAAAAAAAAAGGTGTGAATAATGGTATTCATTTTGTTAGTCCAGCACATAAGTGATTATGTATAAACAGAAATAGAGATAATTTTAGATTGCAGTCTGAACAGGCATATGTTCTCTGACAGTAATAAAGTGAATTGATAGAAACAGAGCAGTTGAGGTTAGGTGTATGTAAAATCAGAGAGGTGGGCATTAATAGTATAGCAGAGAGTGGGGGATAAGGTTAGGAATAGACTGAGGAAAGAAAAATATAGAATGTTATGTTAGAAAGGATTAACTGGGGATCAAGCTAAGGTAGGCTGGGATTTTTGAGAACAGAAGTGTAAAAGTGTAAGCTAATAATACATATTTGTTAACCAGGTAGGCCTGCCAGATACGCAGTTCCTCTTCGGAGTTGACCTGGGATCAGTGCCTGGTTAAGTGACTTGCTCAAGGTCACACAATGGGCAAATGAGGGCTGAGGGTATCAAACCCTGTATAACAGGATCTACAGCTGACAGTCTTATCATCTGCCACAACTGCTCAGACTAGTGTAGTGGGGGTGTGGAGAGAGATATGAGCAGGAGGAAGGGCAGAGCATGAACGATTAGTAGAAACCTATTTAAAATAATGTCTGCTGTTTTATTGCATATTCCAGGAGTAGATTTTGATTTATGCTGGTATAGATACTAGTCTATGATCAATGGATGGGTTTATCCAGGGGACGAGATGCAGCATAGCCATGCCTATGGGAGGTGTTGTTTGAGTTCTGATTTAAATGATGGCAGGTATGCTATGAAGTACGAGGTAAGGGGGTACCATACAGATAATCATAACATGGCAATCAAATCATAATCTATCACATAATGACAGTTGCTAGATCACAAAACAGTGGAGTAAAGAAGGTTTGACTTTTCTTCACCGCTGTGTAGTCTTGGGGTTAGTACATTTAGATATATGTAGTATGGAGGATGCAACAACCTTATGTGGGGTTGCAGGGGGCTTGCTGCATTACAAAAACATATGCTGTAGTTTGTGTGGTGCTTTTGATTTGTTGTATACAATGATTTGAGTCCCAATAAGCTCTAAATTGGATTAATAGGATTCATAGTGGATCCCTTAAGCTGTCATACCCTTTATTTTTATTGTGTGTAAGATATACATCTAACAAATATTTAAGTAGTTTGCTAGAGTGATGCTCACTGCAGAATTACTGCTAAAACATGATACTCTTTCTAAGCAGTTAATATATGTTGTAAATGGTTATTTGTAATATTTAACTCACCCATGTAAAATACGCAACCTTCCATGTTGAAGAGGTGAATACTTTTCCTGACAGATAAATGATGACCTTAAGGATGTAGTCTAGGGCAACAAGTTCTCACCCCAATATGAGACAATTTGAGTTCTGACCTTGCCCTGGATTTAATTTTGGGTGATAATTTAACATGATCCCAAGTAAGTAAGTTAGTAAGTCATTACACAGACTCAGTAGAAAAACATGTTTTTTTACCACCTTTTTGATAAATTATCACACTACTAAGTGAAATATCTTTGTTTATTTACCACCACTGAATACATCTATGCAGCTTCTAAATTTGTGAAATAATTTAACTAAATCCTTAAAGTCCAGTAACACAGCTTTCACAAATGTCTATTAAATCTATAAATTCTGAAATAATCTATGTATTACTTCATTTTACATTGACTGAACCTCAATATTTAGATGTTTATATGCCTTTCTACCATCATATCATCAGACTCAGTTGTATATTACATTGTTTTTAATTAAAGTGACCAAATGATATATTAAGATTTGCTGTTGTTTCTATGTTTTATATTCTAGAGTTTATAATATTGTTATCACTAACATTTCAATCTGTTTCATGTTTTTGTGTACTCAATTGCATTCTGCTCTAGGTTCATTGCATTCTTTATTTTGAAAGCAGTAAATTATCAAAATAACACATATAACAATAAAATCAAGGAATTAACAAATAACACAGCTATTGAGAGACCAATGTCAAATTTTGTCATTCCCCAGAAGTGTTCAGTATTATCAGCACGATAACCAAATTGTTTTGCAAGGTTTTATAATTGGAGAATAAGTTAAAAAAGTCTTTGAACTGACAATTGAAAAATGCCATGGACTGGAAAAACAAAAGTAATGCCCTACAGCCTATAATCTCAATCCTAACTATAGAAATCTGTAGTGCTCCAAGACAGACAAGCACTAGAAATACACAGGGGTATACAAAGAAAGCAGGTTAATTAAATAATTCAAATACCGGACATTTAAGACATTCTAAGTCAGTACAAATATTCAACAGCTACAAATGATAGATTTTCAGGTGTGTGACTGTCTCTTTTCTGTCCCATTAGAAAATGTATTGCATAATGAAACACTTCCATTAAGCCTAGGGTTGGACCTTATAACAGTGTAGGCAGAATTTTAATGACAAATCTCTTGGCGAGATTGATTGGGTGCCAGATCTATAAATGGTTTTTGGAATTAAAATGCTCTTTGGAATCTAACTCTCAGAAAATTAGAACATAGGTCCACAATATTCCTGTATGTTGTTAACACTGCATTATTATGACAAATGTCACACTCTGGTCAAGCAGAATTAGAATTATTCTACTGTCCTTTATTCCTGGCAAGAAGGGGATCATTTACTATTTTCTTTGCTAATTTGTTTATTTGTTTATTTACTAATTTAATTATTGCATTTGGTTGACTAGGCTAGTCCTTGTAACAAAGTCAATATACAGAGGAGATATAGGAAGAAGACTTTAAGGATCATCTTAATATACATTAGGAAGCATCTATTATACATAGATCAGGAACTCCTGTCAAAAAAACTGAAACAATTAGAAAAACTGACTAACATAGGAAGTAGAATAGAGCAATCACAGGATTTTTACATTTAAACTGTGTTTGCAGTTTGTAAAATAAAAAAGCATAAATCCTGACTGTAGCAGTTAAGCATAAGAGATAATTGCTAAACAGTTTAAACAGGAATATTATTGGTGTAGGTGGTTTACATAAACATTCACAATAAGGTTAAAATAACTGAGAGATGCAGTTAGGCAGACTGAGCTGTTTCTGAAAACATTTCCAACCCCCTTCTTTTCATTATCAGTAGGTTCACAGGTTCATAGGTTAATAGGTGTTTAGTAGGCTAATGACCACAAGGGTCTTTTTAAACCTAGCCATGCATACCAAATCTCTGACAACTTCTGATATCCTTGATAAGTGTAAGCAGAGGTCTGGGAGATGAACCATTTACAGGTTACCTGTGACCATTAGAGACATAGGTGCCAAAACAGGAATGAATTTCCAGTTCCCCATCCAATTGTCGAAGCTGCACAGGGGAACTCTGCTTCACATGGATGAACAACCTGGTCCATAGACGGGGTAGTCTCTTCAATACATACCTGTCTCTCCAGCAGGTCCTATTTATATCACAGGCAAGGTTTAAGTCTTTACAATAGGTAATTCTGATGCTGTTTGTTTTGTGGATATGCAGGACGTCCATCAGAGTGGGGCCTGACAATGCACTTTATGCCAAGTACAGATCTCCCCTCAAAAGTCTGTAGTAGACAGAATACAGGGATAGGGCCTTAAGGTGGTCTGCATAGGACATTTTACTTACACCCTGTATTCTTTTAGTGAGGAATTTCTGCAGGCGTTCCACTTGTTGGATACGCCTGGTTAGGTACATACCCAAGGAAGCATTGTACTCAACGATAGGTCTGATGAATGCTGAATACAGTGAAACAATGACTTCCTTGGACTTAGATGCTGTACCTTTATTTATAAGTTGCGCAACATAGAATGATTTCCTCACTACTGTAGACACGTGATGGTCAAAGGCTAGATTACTATTTATGTGTGTCCCTAAGTCCCTGACTACTGGGTCAACTCTAAGGGGTGTGTTGTCAATGTGATAGTTACCAGAGATGGATGACTTCCCAAAGGATACTATTATGCATTTCTTGGCATTTAGTTTTAGTCCATGGCTCTGACACCAGTTGTCTGTCTGTGTCAGCCCCTCCTGGAGAACATTTGTGTCAATGTGGGATTCAATGGCTGCTCCTAATTTGCAATGATCAGTCGGAGACCACTGACATTGCCTTGACTTCTAAAAAGTAAATGCCAAAAAGGAGCGGTTAAAGGATTGATCCCGGAAGGACACCACTTGTGACTGACCTCTTTGTAGAGGTGGACTCCCCAATTCTAACTTCCTGGGTCCTGTCTGTGACCCCTTTGGCTATCCACTGGGTGACATACGAGTTTGTACCTAACCTCCTGAGTTTGTCAACAATGCCTGAGTGGGGTATTGTGTCAAATGCCTTGGCCAGGTCAAGGTAGGCAGTGTGAACCATTTTTCCCTCACCCATTGCTTTGGTTACATTCTCAAAGAAGTCCACCAGGCTGAGTAGGCATTATCTGCCCTTGACAAATCCAAACTGTATTGGGTCCAGTGTCTGGAGATTTACTATATCTCTATTGATCATGTCCATGATAATTCTTTCCCTAGCTTTACATATAAGACTAATGAAACCTATGGGTCTGTAGTTTCCAGGGTCTTTAGATGGCTCACCTTTGTGAAGAAGGATGACTGTTGCCATTCTCCATTCATGGGGCATGAAGCCTGTTTTGGAGGCTATAGATAAATAGTAATTCCACAGGTCCTGATAGGTCATGTTTTATGCTATTTAGAAGGCATCCTAGAATATTGTTTGGGCCCATTGATGCAGTGTTCTTGGTCTTAAAGATAGTATTAAGGACCTGGTGATAATAGGGTGAGTTATATTTGATGGTATTTCCTGTGGGTAGGTTGAGGGGGAGAGATGGGTAAAGTTGGAGCTGAATTTATCAGCCTGGAAGTTTGCTATATCTTCTGGTGCAGTATAGGTGGCTCCATTTACAATGAGCACTGCCCACAATTGTGTATTCCCTTTGAGGTTGCGGACATAGTTAAAGAATGCTTTGTGGTTGTTCTTGGCCTGGGAGGCCAAACTTACCTCAAATTTGGCTTTGGTGGACTTTATTTGTCCTCTGATTGTTTGTTTAGTTTGATGAGAGTGTTTTTATCCTGCTGGGTGCTGCACCTCCCAATTTTTGCCATGATTTTCTTCCTCCTGTTATACAGCCTATTGATTTTGTGATTCCACCAGGGCGGTTTGTTTTCTGAGTTAGTTCTTTACTTCTTCCTGGTGGGAACAGCTGCTTCTCTGTAGCATTAACATGCTTGTAGAGGGTTTCTGTGAACAGTTCTGTATAGGCAGCAGTATTCTCAAGGTTTTTGGGGGCTTAATATTTTGCCAGGTTATCACTTAGTAGCAGGAGGTTAGCCTTAGAGTAGTTCCTGTATATTCCACATTTAGCTGGGGGTCCAGGTTTTATTTTTACTTCAAAGGAGACCATTTTGTGGTCTGACCTTACCAGGGAAGACAAAACAGTAGGGGGTGTGCAGCACTCTCCCATATTATTGAGGACCAGATCCAGTAAGGTTGCACCCCTGGTTGGTAGATTGACTATTTGGTCCAGGGATTATGTGTTTACAAAATCCAGGAATCTCTGTGCATGTATATTTGGTGTCATACAGGATTCCCAGTTAATAGTGGGGTAGTTAAAGTCCCGCATGAATATGGTATTGGGTTGGATAGTTAGTGCATCTAATAAGTATAAATACATGGTGTGGGTTTCCTGGATCATAGAAGGGGACCTATAGCTTACGAGGAAGTGGTATTGGATTTTTCCTATGGTAATTTGAACATGGAGCAGCTCAAGTGCATTGTCCTGTTTGAAGTATATTTAGTTTTGATATAAATAGAGACACCTCCACCTTTAGTCCCTGCCTATGAAGTAGCTGTTCTAAATGTGTGGAAGGCATTATAACCTTGCACTGTTGGTGTGCTGTCCATGGCTTTAAACCATGTCTCAGTGACTGCACAGATGTCAGCATTCTCCAGGGTGAAGACAGGTTCTAGGGAGTAGAGTTTTTTTATTTAGACTCCTAGCACTGAGCAGTAATATCTTTAGATTTTCTTGGTTTTAATTTCCTATGTTGGAAGTACTTTCAGTTTGGCATTGCCTAAAACAGCACTATTGGGAAAACAGTTTTTTAGCTAATATTCAAAAGCCTAGATGGAAAAGGTGCAGACCATCCATGGCAAAGCAGCATGGTCTGTTGACCATCTCCTTCCATGCTGACAAATATTGCACCCCCTTAGAATGATACCAGAAACTAAGCCAGTTATTAAAGTCAATCATCTTTTGTTCACACTGTGGCATCACCCTTGAAGAAGGTAAAATGCTGCTCAGTGCTAGGCTCATACCAGCCTCAGACACATATTCCAAGAGCTCCATGATGTCTCTCTTCATAAAGTCTAGGGAGGTACGTCTCCAGTCATTTACTCCCACATGGTGTATGACTGAATCATATTGATAGTTGTCTTCCAATGACCTGAGTGCATGCTCAATGTGGTGGACCCTAACCCCTGATAAGCAACTGACTTTCTCTTCACTCAGCCTTGTAAGAAGGACATCAGTGTGTCTCACCATAGAGTCTCCAATGACTGGAATGTTGTATAGTTCACATTTTAAACTATGTGGTATGGAGACCACCATATTGTAACATAGTGTCTGTATTTCACTAAACAGTTTTTTTAAAGTTAAGTGAATCCATTAGTTTCACTAGGTGGACTAAAGAACATTACATTTTTAATGTGGAATTTATTCTAAGCTATATAAATTTTATGGATAAAGAAATTTAAAAATATGAAAACAACAACTGCAGATATTATGATTTGCAGAAAATCTCATTTATGTAGAATTTCATGCATGATCATGTTGTATTAATGAATATTTTACAAATAAATATTCAATACTAGAAATATCAAATTATAAAAGTTTACTGGTTTAGGTTAGAAATGTACCTCAAGAAGTTATTTTGCTAAAGAAGTGGTTATAGCTAAGAAAGAACAAGAACATGAGATTGGCTCAGCAAAGCCTTACTTACTGGACACAGATGAATCTGAAACTGCATATAGAAATATGATCCAAAATAAAGATAATTTATTTTACTTGATTACTCATGATATTAATGTTAGGAGTATAAAGGAGATTATCACTAACAAACTGTTTTAACTGGCTTGTTTGAGTTACAGAATTTAATAGGAGATATGCATGAATTCATCTTTAAGGATCAAAATATGTTAAAAGAATGTTAAGAACTGTGATTTTGTAATATTATTATGCCTGTCAACAGAACTGACATATAAATGTCATGAGTGCCAGGTTTGTAAACATAATGGAAAATATGTCTTTAAACATCTTTGTACAAATAAGGGACAGGAACTCTGCTTGTTGTATTATCTGTGTTTAGGAAGAAATGAGATCTGTTAACATTTTACGTCGGGAAAATAATTGCACAATGACACTGGAACATTAAGCTGACAGCATACAGTTGGAGGAAAAATAATGTTTTTAAAGGTGTGCAGTTAAGAGTTATGTAAAACATCTTTTTAAAACAGAAGTAGTAAGATGGCTCACTGGTTACGATTCGGGCTCCGAATTCAGTCCTGAAAGGTGGTCACTGTGTGTGCTGAGGCTGCATGTTCTGCCTGCCCTTACATGTTTCAGTCTGTAAACTTTCTGACTGATTGGCTACTCATTATATCCATATGTGCATATTGCATTGACAGTTCTCGTCCTTTGGCAGAAGTCATGACTGAACAGGGTGAGGGATAGGCCAGCTGACTCGCCTAATTCTTCTTCTTTCGGCTTTTCCCGGTTAGGGGTCGCCACAGTGGATCACCTGTCCACTCATGATTGGCAGTGGAGTTTTACAGTGTTGAGTTGCCAGCCCAACCTTCCACAGAAGGCACACATGCACTCACACCTAGGGCCAATTTAGAGTGTCCAATCCACCTGCAGCATGTCTTTGGGATGTGGGAGGAAACAGGAGCACCCGGAGGAAACCCACGCGATGACAGGGAGGAGATGCAGACTCCGCACAGAAGGCACCCCAGCCGAGGATCGAACCGGAGAGCTTCTTGCTGTGAGGTGACAATGCTTAAATTGAAAGTATTAAGTTGCATAAGTAACGGGCGGGGGGCAGTCTAAACAATAAAGTTGAATTGAGAGAATACTGGTAATAGACTGAACTTGGTTTTAACTCTGAGGAGGTGTTGTTGAGCATGAAATCTTTGTGGTATAAAATTTAAGAAAAATAAACAAAAAGATGTAAGTTCCACATATTTTAGCTTCTATTTCTTTATAACTTGATATAGATGTAGACATTTTTTAAATGTCCTACAACCTTACACATTTTACCATAACGATATTCGGTTTACATCCATTATTTCTTGGTCTTTGGGCTATTGCCAGAGAAGACATTAGTTAACTACACAGCCATAATTACTGCTCTTTCAACTTTACCTTCCACTTTGGCAGTCTGTTTTTTTTTTTTTTTGCTTGTTAATATCTGATACTCTTGCAGGAAGATAGCCTGATCTTGAATTTGAAAATAAAATGAGCAGATACTCATTGTCTGGATTCTAAAGTAAAGAAGACCAGTTGTCTCTTGCAAGCAGAATATTAGGAGAACCAGGAAAAAAATCCTGAACTACAAACAGGAGTCAGCAGATATAAACTCAATGTTCTTCTCCTATTAGAAACATGCATGAGGATGTCTTAAACATTCAGAAGACAATTCTTAAAAATTAAGAGCCTCCAGGAATGCATGATGTTCTATAAGGTTGCTAGTAAGACCCTCTTGGGATACTTAATTTAGCACCCAGTAAAAGAACTACTGGGTAATATTGGCTTTGAAAGAGAAATCTTTTTTAAGAATCCAAGGATGATTATGCCAGAGGGCAGAACAACCGTTGGCAAGACTGTAGTGTTCATCAGTTGCAGTTGACTAGGCTTGCAATTACTGTTTGCTCATTTGAAAAACAGATTTGCAGGTAGGGCCAAATCATAAAATTCTAAGTTTAGGTTAACAGTAGTTATCTTGTATATGCAAATGCTAGAACATAAGTTTCAGTTTTGGCATACTGTGCTTTTCAAGTACAATGCAAGCTGGAATTCAAACATAAGTAGCAGTAATTGTTTCCTTACAATCGATCAAGTGTTAAACAGAGAAGTTTAAACACATCAGTTTCATTTCTTGACTTTGAATGGCCAAATCACTTTTTGTATATGAAATCATTACTACTGTGGTATCTGTCTGTACACAAGTAGTGAGTCTAAGTGTCTGATATTTTCTTTTTCCTCTGTGAGGTGTAACTGTGGAGTTAACATGTATAAGTAAGGGATATAGGTGTGTAGAGCTATGTCAGTGGTTTTAATATGAAATAAAAGTAACTGATGAATGTGAAAAAGCAGAAGTGTAGGTAAAATACTAGAAAGCATATGAGGAAAACATCATTAACAGCAAAAGTTATTACTCATCCTTGCAGGCAGTAAGACCCTATCCTTACTTTTAGCAATAAATATACCACTATGCAGACTTTATCTTTGTAAAGACAAAGATAGGGCAGAGGTGACTGTGAGAAAATAAAACCCTCCCCATCTATCCAAACCATTAGGTTGTCAAACACAATTGTTCAGCTACACAGCTCATCTAAGCAGCATCTGTGCAGAAGTTAATCAAAGTTTTTTCAGACGGTAAGTCACCCTTAACTGCCATATGTAGGGACTCACCACTATTATCTTCTTACTAATATATATATTACCCCACTGGCTGCATAGTCGTGGAAAAAAGAAAAGCACCATGCAATGGTAAAAACTGTTACCACATGACCTGTGATCTCAGAGTCCCAGTCAAACAATGGGAGTGGGAAACAGAACTAGCAAGTTTTTAGCTGACTGGTCACATATTGACCACAAGTGGAGCAAACATTATTATCAGGATCTAAAGCCTCATTGTTGCCCATGGACCTGGGTTAAGAAGAAACAGTAAAATAAGTGATGAGAAGGAGAGAAAATTATATGGGCAGCATTTTGTGATATTCTTTATAGGGTTTGACTGTAGGAAATGAACAGATCTGTACTCAGCCTCAGTACAAAACTGGCCGCCATTTCAAGAACGGATTTGCATGCTATGATGTTCTGTTTCATGGACTCTATTCAGAAAATGCATCTTACTTATTAGCCCTCTGCCTACATAGTTAGTAATGAGGTTCAGTGTCTTCTGTCATAACACATTGGAACAATGTTCATCTAGATATGAGATAAACATCATCCTAGTCAGCCTTCACGCGAGCCCTTAAACTGCATCGTTGGAAGACTGGGTCCTAAAAGTGTGCTATGATATAATATAACTTTGACACGTTTAGTAATTAACTTAAACTCTAGATTATGTCTCATTTCTGTTTTACTCTTCATTATTGTCTTCCTACCTATGCCCCACCCATCTCTTGCTACATTCTTAGTTTCCACTTTCCAGCACTTCACTACCAGTCATACAAATTATATATCCTTGAATTCCAGTCACCTTACCTTACTTTTCTTTATGTTGGTAATGTCTTGTTTTCCTCTTAAACCATTTGGTCATTTGGTTGTATTGCTTAGACTCCCATTTCTTGACTGTAGTCCTTTGCCCAGATCCTTCTTTTACCTGTGGCAGTCTTTTTCTCTGCCTGCCTACTCTCTAGTTTTCTCTGCTCTCTGCAGGGTCTGGTTCTGTTTGAATTTACTCCACTGCTTGATATCCTGTCACATTGCTTCTCCTTTGTTGTTCTCCTCTTCTCTTGCTTTTCCCTGTCCATTCTTTACTAAGACTTCTGCTACATTTCTCTTCTTGTTTAATGCTTTGACCTCTGAAAATTGACTGAGTGTAGATAAGGCAGAAAACTAACTCTACCATTGAAAGTGTTTGTGTAAATGTCAATTCACTGATAAATATGCTTTTTATTATATTTGCCAAGAATATGACTGTTATGATGTACCTTTTCCCTTGTTTCTGAAAATTATACTGACTTGTTAAATGAATTGGCTATTTTTAACTGACTGCATCCCTGTCTCATTATTGTTGTATATGCTTTTTTTATATGCATATGAATCTATTTGAATATATGTATTCTTTGTGCTTCTTTGATTATCCTTTGATCTTTCCTTTTTGAAATTGGACTATAAATGGGCTCCACACACATGGAACTTCCATGTTAACAAATGTAACCACATAAACACATAGATACCATGCATACACAAACACACATTTTTAACCTAATGTGGTACAACATGATTGTTACCTATAGATAAAAATATCTTCTTGTGCATGCTTTATGGAAAGAAGTTATGAGACTAAAAGTGTTTCATTGTGGGTATACATTTTGCTGTGAATGATTGCACTAATTCCTTTGCTTCTAGGCAAATAAGCATTGCTGGTTTTGTCATCAGTATATGAATATGTGTTAATATTTTCTGAAAGTGCATGTTTAATTACTCTTTGCTTATTTGTTCTGCTGATTGAAGTGTTACAGTTCCTTAAACACACACACACACACACAGACACACACACACACACACACACACACACACACACACACACACACACACACACACACAAACACACACACAGACATGCGTACATATGTGTGTACACAATTAATATAGTGTGTATATTAAGTGGGCTTCTCTGTCCATTGGCTTGCTGTTTTTTAGGTTATTACCAAAAAAATGCAAATAAAGAGACAAAACACCTGGTAGTGGTCACGTCAAAGCAAGTGTGATGCCCTTTCTTTCTGGTGCCCACACACTTTATTGTAGAAGTGGTTGCCCAAAACTCCCCAATTATAATTTGCTATTGTGTGTGTATGTTTGCATGTGCATGTGTGTGAATGTGCATCTCCAAGCATATGTACCGTTTCTCCATCTTAGGTGTCAGGTAGCATCTCCCATGCCAAATAAAGTTTAGCAACCAAAAAAAAATCATGTAAAAATAAAACATTGGTGAATCCTGTTCTTTTTTCCAAACCATATTTTAGTCAGTTTCAGTTTTTTCTTCTGTAAGAACCTTTATTCTACAGTGGTTTGTGTCCAGACTTAACATGAGATATTGCTTAACCTCAAATGAGTTGGCAGTAGTCCAAACAGGGCGAAATGTCTCACATGGGGTGTTCCACTTCTTTTCATCTTGATGCTGCAAAGCACTTCGCCAACACTGGAGTACCATACATTGATCAGGGATTTTAATCTCCTCCAGAATTTTGTTTTCTTTGAGGTAGGTGCTTTTATTAGGTTTTAAACACACCAGAAACCTGGAGGGAAGACTCATAGCTAACATTTATGCTATGACTGATGGTGCCAGAGTTTTTGTTTTGCCTAAGATGTAGTATGTTTTATTTTTAAACCAAGTAGTTTGTTTTTGATTTCTGTAGAATTCACTTGAGTTGTTTATAGTCTAATTGCATTTCTGCTTCTGTGAGATAAGCTAAGTGAAAAAGCCATTCATTGCAGATTAGTAGACCACTGATTAAGATCTCGTTCACACACCTACACTCTCTGGGGTCCAGTCCTGACTTCTGGTCACTGTTTGCAATGAGTATACATGTTTTCCCCACATCTGTAAGGTTTTCTTTCTGAGTAGTCTATAATTATCCCCCATTTTCCCTAAAAAAAAAAAAAAAACATGGTTGCTGATTGGCTAAATTAAATATATATATTATTATGTTATATTTACCTTTGCCCTTGTGCCTTGTGACCTGTTTTGCAGATGAGTCTATCAAATAGCCTTCATATGTAATAAAGTAATGGTAAATGAATAAATCTTATTTGAAATGCAGATAATGAGATGCTACCACAGTGTTTGACCAGTCATATAATCTGTATGCAAAAAGTGCCATCTACTCATGACCTTAAAGAAGTTCCTTTTAACTGTGTGTATAGGTGCTTCTTCATAGGCATCAAATTCTATTTACAAGTTGTTGTTTAATAAATTTATTTTGCTGTGCAGTATATTAATAGTATTTTCTATTTTCTGGAATGACATTTGCTTTGGTGAAGTACGGGTGTGGAAAATTTGTCATGGCTTCTTAGAAGGTGGCTCTATGAGCAGCATTGTGCTTTCCCAGGTATGATAAGTTTTATCTTGTGGTTGGTATTATGGTTTATGTTATTTATTTATTTATTTATTTGCAGTTTGTTAACCATGGAGAAAAGTTCCATATACAAATATTACAAAGCTAATATCAACAAAGTTAACAAGTACAATACAATTTTCAAAAACTACTTTAGTGTAGCATGTCTGGTGTTAATAGTTTGCTGCGGGAGTAGTCCTTCTATAATATTTTCACTTTCATTGTAGTCTTTAAAATAGGACACATTTATTAAATAATGGATAGAGTAAAACATTTTATAATTAGACAATACATTAAGAATTTCTTAGTCAGGGTTATCTGACTGTCTGATACGACAAAATGATCTTGCTGAGTTCTGTTTCATCAATCATTACCATGGATAAAAAAAAACAGTTCCAAATGCTTATAGACCAGGCTTCTACATATAGTAATTGAACTGTTTTATTTTCCTTAGCTGTTATTTGCTAATAAGTAGAGATGTATATCTAGACATATTGACCAGTTGTTAAGTTGGTCAAGCTAACAGTTTTATCTGATGGGCTGGCACTCAGCACACTCTCTGTCACAACTATGGACCAGATTGTGCTCAGTGCATTATTGACAGGTTAAGGTATGCAGTAACGGGTACTTCATTATTAAAGGATTGTTTTGTTTGTTTGTAGTTTCTTTCAAGTCATGTGGTATTTGTTGAATATTTGCCATCTCTTTGTTATGATGAAAAAGCATTCAGCTCATCATATGGGTTCATAGGTTGGTACTAGGCTATCGGCCATAGGGCCTATACAAGCCAAGCCATAACAATTCTCTGGCTATTTCTTACCACACTATTTACTTCCCTGGACCCCTGTGGAGCAGGGTGACTGACATGATTCCCGGAGTGAATTTTCTTTCTCCCATCCAATCTTCAAGGTTCCTTTTGAAGAGGGCCAAAGAGGCGCTCTGCTTGACATGTATGGGCAGTCTATTCCAGAGTCTGGGGGAGTCTCTGGGTCAGGAACCTATCCCTCCAGCATGTTTTGTTTATTGTGATGACAAGGTTTAATCTCTGGAGCGTGTGGCTCTGAGAGATTGGGATTTCTTTAACTGTAGCATGTCCAACAGCTCTGGGTTTGACATAGCCTTGTATGTTGTGTACAGTGTATTTTCTGGTAGTGTACAGTGTATTTACTAGCAGTGTCACTGCATGCCATTTGCAATATTGTTTATGGCAATGCACCTGGCAAATTCTACATTTGTAATTTTATTTCTGTGCTGTATATTTGCTACCTACAGATTCATTATTTATTCATTTATTAACTGGGGAATCTGATCACAGTGGACCATTTTTAAGTTCAGCCCATGGAGACAAAAAACAATTTCTGTGTGATGCAGCACTTATTACAGAACAAAGATTATAGATATTAGCGTATCCAGTGAGCAATACAAATAAATATGAAAGGCAGCATAACTATTATGAACAAATGTATAGCATGTACTGGATGACAAATAAGATGGATTTAGAGGAAATGGGGAAGTAGATGAAAAGGATAGAAAGAAAGGTGAAGATTGTAACATCCGGATAGTAGGTATTAAAGGAGTACAGAAAATAAGTGTTTAATACATGGTTATATCTGAGGTGGTGAGTGAATTAGTACGAAAGGGAAAAGAGATATTAGTACAGAGGGCTAGCTTTCTAAGTTGTCTGTAAATTTGGGAAGCATTTACAAATAGTTGGCTCAAACAGGAATGTTTTGAGTTAGTGCCTACATTTTGGGAGGGTGAGATTTTCAGTTAGTTTGCTGGAAGAACTTCTCATGTCTGAGGAGCTATTACTGAAAAGCACAAGTCTGTGGTGTGAAAGCTGTTTGGGGAGGGGGGTTAATGAGAAGGAAAACTTGTAAGCATAACTTGTAGGTTTATACTTTGGCTTCTGTCAGTTAGCTGGCAGAATGCTTTAGGCTGTGTGGAGCTGCATAGGCAAGTTGTCATGGCAAATGGGCTTCAAATTGAAATGACAATGGGGACAAATATATTTACAATCTAACAAAAGACCACAACTCATGCTTACTGGAGGCGTGAAGCATATATTCACACCCTTGTGGAGTGATGCAGGAATTCATAGTTTCGGTGATTTGATGCTTCAGTTCACATTTTCAGAGGGAGGGGTACAGCATATGAATGTTTAAAATATTACTTTAACTCTTTGAAAAGTTACTTGACATGCTTTGTGGGCTTATGTTGTACTTGTATTTATCAGGCTTGCTGTAAAACACTTGCTATTCCTCATTTATTCCAGTCCACAAGCTCTAATTCATTCACCATACATATTATACTACTATTCGTGTTCTTTGTTAATTCATATGCTATTAATTATTTGCATTTCTTTATTTATGTATGCATGTATTTATTCTTTATTGACAGGGTTATTCCCATTAGGCTAGTAGATTGTCTTCAGGGGAGACCTGAGGTGGTATTTATACTACTAGGGTAAACAGGGTATTGGGGAACTTCCCGTACTCTTTGGAGCTGCTAGTTGGTGCTGGATGGCACCTACAACAGCAAGAAAGAGGCTTAAAGGAAGCAGCAGTATGAAGAAGGGGAGAAAAGCAAAGCTATGGAGAGTTTGGAGATGGAAAATGAGAATCTGGAGAAAACCTTATTTGGTATGGAGTATCAGAATACAGATAAATATTCTTGTGTGGTGGATGATACAAATGAGCAGGCTTTAGCTTTCTCAATATGTGAAGAAGTAAGCGAGTCTGTTGGAGTGGTATAGATAACAGAGTTGATATCAAGAGGGCTTGCAGATGATGTTCTGTTAAAAATAATTGAGCGGGATGATCCAGGTGTCAGTTCTGCTGTTTCATGGGGTGAGATGGCAGATAACTTTTTCAAAAGTGTTGAAGATGGTCATGTGGAGAAGAAACCAGTTGATATGGCAGCAGAGAATGTAGGAGTGAAACCTTAAGTAGCCGTGCCAGACAGTAAAAGAGGAAAGCAGCAACAAACTGAGAAGAGAATGTTAAAAATGCATGCAGAGTCTGAGTGAAACTGTCAATAACACTGTGAAAGGTAGAGTTAGAGAAACTTATGGAATGGAGGGTGGTGTTTGGAAGCTGTTTTGAAATGTGATAAAAAAGGGTGAAACACTTGCCAAGTGTTATTTTTGTGGCTGGTCAAAAAGAGACATTAAGATATGATGGCCAGCCCCAAATCATGTTACTTTTTTGGGGGACTTTTGTCTTTTAATGAATGATTGTGATAATATACAATGTAACCAGTATGGTGAGGACATACAGAAAGAAAGCATGTGGCTGAACACAGGTTGTGAAGAAAAAGGGACACTTCTGAAAAGATTGTCAAGAGCAAACAATAAATAATGAAAATAAAGGTGAAAGGGAAGATGGCATACATGAGGAAGGACAAAAAGAGGCTGGGTGAGAGGGTGAGGTAGGTGAAGATGAAACTGTAAAAGAAGAAAAAATATGGAGGGGGAAAAGGAGGAGAGATATGTCATGCAGGAAGAGAGATCATGTGAAGGGACTGACACTAACAATTTTTTGAAATTCTAGTTAGTGAACTATCTGATTTATGAGGATCAATAATTGTTTGTACATAAAAACAATAAAAATATTTAATAGGGAAAGAGTAAAAATAATTTAAAAAAAATTAATAATATTTACCCAAAACTAAAAAAGAAGGAAAAGGGACAATTTTAGAGTACAGTCAAGAAAAATGTGAACAATATTATTAACAGTGTAAGAAGGATAAGGATACTGGAATGGTGTGTTAAATGTGGTGTGAATGTTGTTCTGTTACAGTATGTAAGGTTCCTGACAAGTGAAAAAAGAATGTGAAGAGAAAGATTTGGGGATAGAAATAGGATATGGAACTTCATTGTTCTGTGGTGGTTGTGTTGTTAACAGTGAAAATACTAGATGTAATGCTGGTAAAGATGGAAAAGTTTACTGTTGCCAATGTGCGGTGGAGAGAACATGTTTATAAATGACAGCATTCTATCCATATCTAATTAGCAAGAAAAGAGAATCTGTTTTATCAAATATTAGACTATGTGGTGGTTAACATAAAAACTATAATTTCAGGGGACTTTAATTGTGATTTAAAGTGAATACATAAAAAGAAAGAAAAATATGTAAAAATATGGGAAGTGCTAAAATGTTGTAAATTAGCTATGTGGAACAGAAGCCAATGGACTCATAGAAGGGGGAACTTGGATATGAAATTGATTATTTTGTATAATTGGAAGGCTTGGGAGTAACAGATGGTAATGCAGTTTGGACAGGGTTTTCAGACTACATTGCAATATGGATGGAGGTAATGGAAGAAAGGGAGGATATTAAAATAGGAAAGGAAATAAATGGAATAAATGATAAATTATGGAACTGAATTAAAGAGTGGGGAGCATTGCAGTTATGGGAGGATCATATAACCGTACTTCCATAAAAACTGATCTGAATAGTAAATTAAAATGAAACATAAAATGTATTTTTTGCAGTGGCAGGATGATGTAAGAAAGGAAGAGAGTGAAATATAGGAACATTTATAGAAATGTATTATATAATTTAGACAATAATACAAGAGAATAGTGTGATATAAAAAAAATAAATATATACAAAAATCCAAAAAGATTTATGGTATTACTGTTAAGGCAGAGATATTATGCATATTTGGGCAAAATAGTAAAGGAGGATATTAGTGTAGTGAGAGAAATTAAAAAAAATCTAAAAGGAGAGGTAAAAAGAACACAAGACAAATGTATGGCCCAGATTCCAAAAGACATGCTCTTAGTGTAAGTGACGCCTTACATTGAGAGCAGGCTGAGAGCAGGTGTTTTGGAATCTGGTCCCTGGTGTAAGCCTATTTACAGATAGGCCTTATAATGAAGAAAGTCACTTACACTGTCAGCAGATCATTTTGAATCAGGGCAGACTTACACTGAGAGCAACTATATTGGAATCTGGTCCAAAGAGTATTATAGTTCAGCATGTGAAAAATAGGAGATAGTAGAAAGTAAAGAAATTTCCAGAACAAGTTAAGGAATAACTTAAAAACAAGCAAAAATAAATTACTATTAGTGAATTGGATGAAGCACTTAGGAAAATAAATGTTGAGTCAATATCAAGTCCAGATAGTTTACGGTATGTATGTACAAGAAATTAATAGATTGGTAAAGACAGTATTTTGTAAATGTACTGAATGAATGACTGAAGGAAGGGTGTGTTATGCAGTGTGATATTAAAATGTATATGGAAGAAAGATGAGAAGAATAAAATAAAAAATGGAGACCCACCACACCAAATAACACATATTGTTTTATGGAAATAACACAGAGGAGAATGGAAGGAAGGGTGAAGGATATTATAGAAGAATGTATATATAATATAAAAGAAAAGGGATGCCAATAATTTCTAATGGAAATTGTGGATGATATTATAAGTTAAAGGCAGGATGTGAAACTTATGGTAGACGATATTAGCACGGCATTTCATACAGTAGGAGATGATGCTTTGTGGGATGTTATGGAGAGGTATGGAACAGGTAATTGAATTAAGAAAGTATGTATGTCAGCATATCAGAATAATAGAATGAGAGTTTTATTGAATGAGTGACTGAGTAAAGAAGTATGCATGAAGTGTGGTATAAGACAAGCATGTCCCATGAGTTGAATACTGTTTGCATTAGTAATGCATGTGATGGTTAAATAGCTTATAAAAATGAAAGATGCTAGAAATGTGATATAAAAGGAAGTGGAAATACCTGTAGTTTTGACATACACATATGATATAGCTGTAGTTGCTAAGAACGACATATGGAGCGAAAGTGTTGATTTTTCTGAGTGGATATTTAAAGAAAATGGGAAATGAACTTGAATAGAGTTAAAAGTAAGGGTTTTGGTGATGTGGCAAAAAATTGTGGGTGTTTATTTTTCAATGAATGAAGTATCTTTGCTAGGAATAACATTTGGGAAAAAATATGTAGTTATGATGCAATGGGAGGCTTTGCTAAAAGAAATGAAAGAAATATGTCTTCTGTGGATGACAGAAAGATTAGCATTCAGGAAAATTGTTTACCTAGTGAATTTAGTATTAATCATAAAAATAGTGTATATGTCCAATGTTTATATGATCCCATTAAAATATTTAAAGGAAATTGTGAAATTGCTATTTTCTTTGACATGGGGTTCAAGATTAAACCCAGTATAAAGAGGCATGTTGTTTATGAGTGAAGATGAAGGGGACTGAGGTTATTGAACCCACTTGTTTATTCTGCTACTTTAAACTTGTATAGCATATTAAAATGTGTAAAGGAGAGATGCAACTTCAGTTGTGAAAATGTTTAAATGTACGTGCAAACAATTCTGAGAGATGATAAGAATAACAAATAAAGAGAAAAAGAATTTGTAAATGAAGGAATTAAAATTATCAAGAAAAAATACTAACACAGAAAATAAAAACTGATGATAAAAATAACGCTAGAAGGATATGGTATAATAATGTGAGGAAACATTTTTATTATACAAATATATGGGGAAAATTACCTGATGATGTGATTAAAATCATTAAAGTCCAGAGAAAGTGATGTATTGAGATAGCAGAGTGTCAGAATTTCCTATGGAGACTGGTAATAAATAAGTTACCAGTAAAAGGGAATATGCCATATAAAAAGAAAGTTGAATGAGGTGTTTATTGAAGAGACAAAAGCATTTTTTTTTGAGATGTAAGAGATGTGAAACTCTGGAAAAAGCTGTGTGAAGAAAATATTCTTGAGAATATGAATGATATAAATTATATAGATATGTCTATGATTATGTATGCATATTATACAAATAATAAGAAAGATTATGTAAGAAGAGTATATACGAATGTATTTTATGTAATATGGGCTATCTGTAATGAAAGACACTTTGTGTACTAAGATAATGGATTTTGGCTGATATATTGTGAAAAATCAGATTATAGTTACGGAAGAAGGACTGGAGGTCAGTTATGTAAGAATGACAATGAGGATGTTATAAGAAAAACGATAAGTACTAGGAAATAGAAATATGTACATATGTGCCTTTAGAGATGTACATTTTGTAAATATGTTAATATGTAACTATTTTTTATATTGTGTTACATACAGGACCCCTACTCATTTTGCAAGGTGATGTGAGATTGTTTACATCCACCTGAGCTACCACAGACTCAGGCAAATGGGATGTTAGTTTAATATCTCATCCAAAGGGCAACACACTCAGGAGGGCAGCATCATCCTATGATATCCAATATATGCTTACAATAATATAATTTTATAATGAGATATCAAAGATTGAAATAGGGCTGTCACATTGCCTATATGAAGTCATTGTTTGTTTACTTACCTTTTACATGCACCTCCTTTCTTCGTTTTCATAGTGCCACCTTTCTCCTTACTCATTGAACACTGTCCTTCTTTCATTAAATGTAAATATTCTTTACTGCACATGCTTTTAATGCACCAACAGACCAGCCAGCATGTCTTTTTTATTTTATTTCTATTTCCTGAACACAAGGGGAAAGAAAAACACCAGCAGTGCCAATGACCACACCACTCCAGGGATGATGCTCTCTGGTCTCTCAATGGTTTAATGTAATAATGTGTCTAAACCAATGACAAAGGAGAAATCAGAGAAGCCATCAGTTAAAGAGGAGCTGCTGCTGATGTAATCAATGTGCTCACTATGAATAAGCTGCCCACCTGCAAGCTACCAACAGGAGAATATTGTGAGTTCATTACATGTTCAAGGACTGCATTTAGTGCTGGAGTGAAGAGATGTGCTGCCTACAACACATTTACATTCCATTGTACATATTACTTAAGTAATGACAAATGTATTCATTTCTTCATGTTGGCACTAGGTTCTTTGGGATAAGAGCAGTTTTGTATAAATCAGTTTGAAATGCTGAGATTTGGCAAGTTGGTCTTTTGTACACAAATGAAATTCCTGTGTGCCTGGCAGGCAATTGTTCAGTCTGTTGTTAATATTAATGGCCATTGTTTACTAATAGAACTGGATCGTCCTCCCAGCATGGGGCAACCAGAGTAAGTGTCACAAGGGCAGCTCTCTTTCTCCGAGCAGATGCTAGCAATCTGGACCAGAGTGTCAACATATGAATTAACTAAATGGCAAATGCCATACATAATAGACTCTGCATTTTTAATTATTGCCACCACAGTGAGTCAAAGCACCGTCCATTAGTAATTACTATGACTGATCACATAAATGAAAACAAACTGCTCACATTCATGAAGTTCACAGCACAAAACAGCAGGTTGACTATGCTTTCTGAAGTTCTGCTTCAAACTTATCAGCTGCTACATTTTTGGCATCAAAAAGTACATGAACCTGAAAAGAAGAATGTTGTAAAAATTAGGACTTGGGGCAAAAGATCAGCGCTGTAGGTACTGCAGTAGAGTAGGACAAAATCATGGTAACATTTATTTCATGGCTAGCAAAGAAGGGGGCCACTAATTTCAGTAATGCAGAAATAGTAATTTGGAACATCACTCTCAGAACTGTACTTGTGGTGGTGGTGCTGCGGTAGCATTGTCGCCTCACAGTTAGACATTGCCCGTTCGATTCTCAGTTAGAACGTCTTCTGTGTGGTGACATGCATGAATGGGCGTTCCTTCGTTGAAGGTTGTGTGTTAGGCCCAGCAAGCCAGCACGTAAAACTCTACTGCCAATCATTAGCGGACTGGAGTTCCACTGTGGCGACCCCTAACCGGGAAAAGCCGAAAGACACAAACAAACTCTCAGAACTGTACTTGTCTCAGTAACTCAGCAGATTGCACACATGCATTTAAAGGTACATATAAAAACAGAAAGCTGTGGGCTCTGCGACCTCTGCAAGTGTCTGGATGCATACTGCAGCACTGTCGCCGGACAATAGCATAAACTGGAGTTATATGCTGTTAAAGAACATAGCTTCACATGAAAGACAACATGCAGTTGTCAAGTTTCCTGATATGTGATTTTTTTCCCTTTTAATCTGACCACTAGAGTGCTGCATACAATAAAAGTGTGATGTATATATTTATACCCCCTTTTCCTTTCTGTATTCAGTTTTGCGGTCTCTTCTCCTCACCATTTTGGTATCCTCTGAAATGTCCCATTACTTCCTTTTCGAATTTGTCACATTATCTGAAACATCAGATGGTCCATTGCAATTTAATTAATATGAGTTGGCATGCACAACTGAAAGGGCAGTACTGGCCTGGAAATGCAAAAAACTTCACACATGTAATTTAGACAGCGAGTGTGGGAGAGGTATTCACAGCTAGACATGACTAACATTTTTTTGTCCACAGTTGTGCTTTCATCCATGATCTCATCTTTCTGGAGTTGGTGTTAGTCAAGGTCTTGTCTAAAGATCCCATGGCATTTATTAATGATTAACAGGGGAGATTCCATTGTGTCCCACCCACATTTCCTCTAGTCAGTGTCTAAAGATCATGTGGCAATTATTAATGAAGAACAGGGGAGATTCCTCTGTGTCCCTCCCACATTTTCTCTAGTCAGTGTAAATGCCAAGTGAAGACTCCCCTGAAAATGGTTATAGGCCCCACAGTACCTAACCAGTCAATGAAATGCAAAACATGAATATATTTTTTGTAAAACAGTGCTAGGAAAATTTTTTTTCCCTAGTGGATATAGTGGGCATCATAAAGATTGCAAAAAATGTAGTCTAAATCCAAATCCAAACAATGCACAAAGTGTGTATCTCTGGATTCTGTCGAACTTTCAGATGTGAAAGATGCATTTCAGGCCAACGAGAGCTGCTGAGCTGAATTAACGGTAAGAATTCTAGAATGTGTCTACCTTCTGTCATTCCGTAGCAGCTGCATTATCCACATGCACAAAGTCTTCAAGTGATCAAGGGATAAGCCCTCAAAAACCTCATACAGGAAGATTAGCTCTTTCAACAGTACATATCACAACACTCCTGTCACTGCCCCGGCATTGTATGCTTCCTGCTGCTGACCTGATTATTCTAATAAATGTCTGCAGAAATTACACAAACAATGTCATGAACTTGAAAGTGACACCCAACAAAAAGCAATCTTATGCTTCATAGTTGGTCTCTGGCTAAAAAGGTCACGTTCTGTCAGACAAAACCAGCATGGTTACTAGGCTGTGCAAGCCATCTGCTCTTGACCTACATAAATAACAAAGGGCAATTTGCTACAGTTTAAAATAATTCACAGAAAAGCTTTCTGCAACAATAACCCCAGATGCCCTATACTAGGATGCTGTCTCTGTGTTTTATTTGCCCACTGTTTTTGTCTCCACAGCATGTCAAGTTGCTATTAGACTTTTTAACCCATTCTGCACCAAATGTATCCGCTTCCCTCATGTAATATTTTCTTGGCATTATAACACAATAAATGGATTATATACATTGTTGTCTTTATTTGAAGAGAGGCAAATATTCTGCACTAAATGTCTGATGATTCAGTAATTAATATCACACCATACAGCTTCTTTATTCTCTTGTATGGAACTAAATTTTACATTTTTAAACATTTAATATCTGCACTATTGTCCTTTCTATCATTATTTCTAGTCAGAAATATGACCATACAGCTTTCATTACCAATGCATTTATTTCAGATCATTGCTACTGTTAGCATGTGCCACAATTCAAAAATGATGGATATCATGCAACATTCTAAAGATAAACAATAAGATCTACAAATGAAGACCATCCATTTATACTAAAACTCTGCATTCTAACACTATTTTGCATCCACTGACTAGTTTTCCAGACTTTTTCAGGATAAGGGATTACATATTATATTGGGCTGTCTGATCCTTTTTCTTTCCCAGTGCACAGAAAAGCAAGCTTTGTACTTTCATATTTCCAACTCTCCTGCATTTGCAATATGTGCATCTGTCAATGGCCTGCTTCATTGATTACAAAGGCTGCAGCAAAGTCCAACAAATGAACACAAAGATCTGGTTTCGTTGCAGACAATGATGTGCTACTGCCTCACCCCCTCCACCCCTGATTTATAAATTCTGCATCAGAAAATAGGTACATCTGAGGTTTACATCTGATTTATGGTTCTGCTAAATCCATACCTCTCAACTGTCCAGATTTTCCAGAATGGTCAGATTTAGCCTCAGATTTCTGGTCTGTTCCTCTTAAAAATGTATGGTTTTCTGACAAATCAGTGTAGATTGATGCTGCTAAATAATGGTATCTATTTGAGTTTCAGACTTCATATCCAGAAAAATGCATGTTGATGCAAAACATGTTCATTCTAGCAACTATCTAAATTTAAAACAGCAATATTTAAAATTTGTCCCCGAGTTTTGACCTTTGTCCCCCCCCCCCCCATTATTTTTGGCTTTGTCCAGATTTCTTGTGCTTAGAGGTTGAGAGGTATGCTTGGTTCCCATTTACTTACTCATGTCCTGGTTATCTACAAAATAAACAGTGCCACACTTTGTCATTCTCTTTATAAATACATACAAATGTTTGTATACTCACACAAATATCATGACAAAGGGAAGTGTGCAGTGATTATTACATCGTCTTCATGCTAGCCCTAAGCTATTTGTTATACTACTGAAATGTTGTGAACAGTGGAAGTTTATACATTCATAAGCCAGTTTAATGCAGAAAAATTATTTTTGTTCAAGGGAAAATTGCACATCTCACAGGGTGCCTTCATTATGACAGATTTGCAAAATCCTTTGTACATTTTTTTTTTTTTTTTTTTGCCAGGATCTTCTGGTTGAGTTCTACATGCATCTTCTATAGGAATTCTGCTTTTTTGTTTCCACCTTATTTGGTACCCACTCTTGGGGTAAACACATCAAAAGTATCCTGTTGTTTTTCCCACTTAGGCTTTGCTGACGAGAACTAATAGAATTAAAACATGTTTACAGCTAGTGGGTGTGTGACTTGTTGACCTCACTAAAATTACTAAAAACCTATGTATTTCTATACATTCATTTGGCAGTATGCAGCTAAAATACTATGTGGGCTTGAGTGTGTGTGTGTGTGTGTGTGTGTGTGTGTGTGTGTGAGAGATCTGCCATGATGCAGTGATAAAGTGAGGTCTGTAAATGTCTTTGTACACAGTGGAACAGTGCGGCAAGAAGTGAGTTCTCAAGAAATCTGAATGCAGATCTACCATAGTTCAAATTTCCTAGTTATTTTATTGGCCCTTATAGGAAGAATGCATGCACACTGTAATTTTGCATCTACATTACTACATTTGTACTATTCAGGCAGAAGAATTTTTCCGTCTTTACCCTGTATCTTGATAACTCTAGAAATGACACAGGTGACAAAAATGGAAATTACTGTGGCCTAAAGTTTATGTCCTTTGGCTATTTGTCTACAAATTGAATTTTAATAATCTATTTAGGACATTTTATTTAAATCCATGGCAGTGTATAATTTTATTCTATTGAAAAAGATATTTTCATCATGTCTGGATTTTTCTGCTCTATTAATGTCAATGTATCACTCCAAGAGGTTAGTATTATTTTATAATTTGCTCCATCCCAAAATGACATGGGATAACATGCGAATGCAATCTTTCTGACATGATTTTGTATCCCACACAATTTGTTATTCCTTCTTCTCATAATACCTGACAAAATTATACTTTATTGCTTTTCTTTGTCTTTGAGTGTCCTTTATGAAGGTCTATAGAAATTTAGTGCATTGGATTCAAGCTTTGACTGAGGATCTTGTGAGACAGCTATAAGTATTTATATATGAGTGTGTGTGGGTGTGTAAGTGTGTGTGTATGTGTGTGTGTGCATACACATATACACAAATTTTATATACACATGTACACACACACACACACACACACACACACACACACACACACACACATCATATATAGAAGCAGATTTCAAATGCTGTTTGCGGACAGCACAGCACACTCAAGGAAGACTTTAGCACACCTGATGCATAAGTGATTTCAGAAAATATATTGCAAGCAATCTGAGTATTTAACTATTTAGCATAGGATTACTACATATTCCATGCATGTCCTTCAGATTCTAAAATACATCATGCATTCCCAATGCAACTTAAATGCAACAAAGTGCAACACCTACTCTGTTTCCAAAATCCTCGACATATGCTATACCACATCACAAGGAATGGAAGCTATTGCCATAGAATATGATGGAATCCATAACAATACTGCCCCAAAAAAATGCTGCATGCAGTGAATGAACTGCAACAGGTTGCAGTACTGCAAGCTATGGCAGATTATGTGGCTGTGAGCCCTAGAAGGCAGCCAGCTAGAGTGAGAGTAAGGCTGCAACTAAGCCAACTCTCAGATCAGCAAATAACTGACTAGTACCTCCTAGATAGGCAGCTGGTACAGGCTGTGTACAATATGTGTGCCCCCCACACCATTGTGTGGACATTGCATGGCAACCCCATTCCTTCTTGAAATAAAAGCATGTCTCAGCCTGGGTTTTCTTGCATCTAGGACATTCCAAAGACACATTCGGAAGGCTGTAGGATTGCTGCAGATAGCTGCCAGTTGAATCCTGTCAAAATTCCTGGCAGCAATGTGCAGAAAGCTGTATGGCTGCATACACTTTTTATTTACCCACATGGAGCATAGAACCAGTTTTGTAACCTTGCAAACTTCCCACATGTAGTCGGTGCATCCCTATCAAGACCACAGTTCATCTAGAAGCAGATAGATACATTAACAGAAAGGGGTGGCCATCCCTGAACCGCCAGTTTGTGTGTGCAGTAGATGGAAGCATAACATCATGGCAACGTGCCCTGCAAGTGTCCATCATGCTGCCATATGGAGTGAATGTGATCTCAAGGAAACATTCCAGCAAGGTGAAATACCTGAGAGAATACAGCTGGGTAAGTACAGGATCACATCTAGGAAGTAAGATAAGAACATCCCTCCCAACAATATCCATGTTGACAACATATGTGTTTATGCTTCACAACAGCTGACTGTGGTTATCCATTTGAGTTATGGCTAATGAATTTGTGCAAAGAACCATCAAAACTTGCAGAGGAGGCTTACAAGAGAGTGCATGCAACAACCGTGAAATACCACTGAGTGTGTGTTTGGTGTACTGAAACCTAGGTTCAGATGTCTGGCCTCATCCAGGGGTGCACTGCAATACACACCTGAGAAAGCAGCACAGGTGATAACTGTGTGCATGATTATACCCAATATGCAAAATACAAGTAATCTCCGTGGTATCCCCAAAGTCTCAAACAACCCACTAAACAAGTATAGTGTGTCCAGAAACAGTGTAAGAAACTACTCTGTGTGGAAGATTTTCAATCCATATATATTTAGTTAATCACTGTATATTAATCAGATCAGATAATGGTAGTAGAAGTAGCAAACTTAAACAAATCCTAGGTAAAAAAAAAATAAAAAATATATAATTTGAAATATTATACAGAATTGTTAAGTATTCAAAAGTAATACAAGCAGGGTAGGCAGTCTCTCTCCAGTCAAAAATCCTTTATTAAGTACACAAACAAGCGATCCAAGTAAAACAAAAATAAAAGAGTAATAGTTTCCTCACAAGCTTTTTAACTATATATATAGTTTTATATATATATATATATATATATATATATATATATATATATATATATATATATATACTTTTTATCAGGCAAGGGAGTTGTCTATTGTGCTGTAAAACAAAGTGTTATTGGTATATATGTTAAATTCACATCCCTTCCCTCATCAGTGTGACATTTGAGCTGGTCCTGCCATACTTATTAGTTGTCATAATAATATAACCCTTATGTACTTTAAATAAAATTAATAATGATGTGGTACCGCTTATTTAACCAGATTATTAAGTCTGTGATTTTATCCAAGACAATATACTACATGGCTGGAAATATATAAACCTTAGACCATATGGCAGTCAAAAAATATATATAAATATATGGGAACACTTTATAATCCTGAAATTCTGAAAACCGAATTTCAGAATCTCGAGATCATAAAGCCGAAGGCTGAAAATACCGAAACACCAGAAGCGTGAAATTCAAAATCCCGAAGTTCGGAGATTTTGAATTAGTGCTTCTGGTGTTGCACTGTATGAATGGATAGGTGGAAATTCAGGTAAGTATTTATGTTTAAGGGTTTTGTTTAGGGGATTTAGAGTGTGTCAGTGTGTTGTGTTACTATGATGTGTGTGTGCAAGGGGAATGTAGCTTGTATAGTGGTGCTTTTGTGTGTGTCTGTGTAGTGCAACCTTGGAGTCAAAATATTTAAGTAGGGGGGTGTGGGGTGCAGGGGGGCTTGCCACCCTGCTTGTCTGTAGTGTAGGTTCATGTGTTTGTGTGTGGGGGGGAGTTGTGTGTATGTGCATGTGTGTATGTAATATTCGGGATTTCAAAATTCATGCTTCTGGGGATTCGGCATTGTAAATTTTTGGCTTTATGATCTCGAGATTCTGAAATTCGGTATTTCAGAATTTCAGGATTGTAAAGTGAATCCAAATAATTAAGTATATACTTTGCATGCAAAAAATCCATTGTAAAAATCATATTCTATTTTCATAACCTATTCTTAACAAAAATGACTTTCATCCTTCTAGACTTCTTCAGGTCTGTGTACAAGAACCCTAAAAACTCTCAACAAAAATATTATTGTATAATTAGTTCATAGGTTCATAGGTAGGTACTAGGCTATTGGCCCAAGGGCCTAAGTAAGCCTAGCCAACAAGGTTCCCTGGCTTACGCCACCCAAGAAAGTTATTTTCCTGTGCCCCTGTCGAGCAGCGCCACAGAAGTAATCCCGGGGGTGTATTTCCTATTTTCCATCCACTCATCAAGATTTTTCTTGAAGAGTGCTAATGAGGAACTTTGCTTGACACAGATGGGTAGCTTGTTCCAGAGTATGGGAAGTCTCTGGAACAGGAATCTATCCCTCCAGCATGTCCTGTTTATTGTGGTGACAAGGTTTAGGTCTCTAGAGATTGTAGTTCGGAGGGATTGGGATTTCTTTAGGTGCATCATGTCCAACAGCTCTGGGTTTGATATAGATTTATATGTTAGGAAGAGATCACCTTGGAGTAGGCGATATGTGATGGAGTAAAGCTGGAGTTTTTTGAGATGGTCAGTGTAGGGCATCTGTTTGAGGTCTGTAAACCTCTTTGTGAGGTACTTCTGTGGCCTTTCCAGCTGCTGCAGATGTCCTGTGAGGTACATTCCAAAAGGGGCATTGTACTCTATAATGGGTCTAATGAGTGTCGAGTAGAGGGAAACAATGACCTATTTTTTCCTGGATGAGAAGCCTTCTGTGATGAGGGGTGCCATGTAGAAGGATTTCCTGACTACTGTGGCGATGTGATTAGCAAAGGAGAGGCTACTGTCCACCTGGGTCCCAAGGTCTCTTATCACACATTCCGCGTTAAGTAGACTGCTGCCTATATGGTAGTTTATGGATACAGAGTTTTTACCAAAGGGGATGACAATACACTTTTTGACATTGAGCTTGAGGTCTTGGCTTGGACACCAGGCATCTGTCTCAGTGAGGCCCTTCTGTAGGATGTCCACATCATTTGGGGACTCAACTATGGCTTCTAGTTTGCAGTCATCTGCAAAATTCATTATCCAAAGGCCTTCTGTGTTAGCCTGTACTTCAGAGAAGTAGATAACAAACAGGAGAGGTCCCAGGACTGAACCTTGTGGTACTCCACTTGTCACTGGTTTGAAGTCAGATTTGGAGTCTGCAACTTTTACAGTGTGGGTTCTGTCTGTGAGCCAGTTGGCAACCCATCTTGTGATGTAAGGATTTATACCTAGTTTAGTGAGTTTATCTATAATTCCAGAATGGGGGATGGTGTTGAAAGCCTTTGGTGAGGTCAAGATAGGCTGTGTGAACCACCTTACCCTCGTCTATAGCTTTGGTGACTGCCTCAAAGAATTTGATCAGGTTCAGGAGGCATGATCTGCATTTCACAAACCCAAACTAGGTGTGGTACAGAGTTTGGAGGTTACCAATGTCCTTGTTTATGATTAGTTAATATTGTTATTACACATCATTTTGAATAAAGTGGAAAAATGAACAAGAAAAACAAAAAATGTATGATGATGGAAAAAAAATATACACTTAAAGTAAAACTGATTTAACATGATATTTAAAACCAACTGGAGGAATAAAATAAAATAAAATAAAATTAGTCATGTAAATAATGTGGCAATTTTCTAAGTTCCAGTACACTTTTAAGTGAACAGTAGTAGTTTAGTCCAGGCTTCCTAAAAGAGTTCAGCTTTAATTGCCACATGAGTTCATGTTTCTCCAGCATATTCGGGATGTCTCCTTCAAGATCACACATGTCTATGTGATCCAGTAGCTGGAACTTAAAACCTGTGTATCTTTTATGAATAGCAAGGGGTTTAGCTAGTGCATTATTTTTACATCCAGAACAGATGTAAGTGTTAGTCTAATGTAGTCTGGGGTGCCCATGCTGACAGCTCACACAGTGGTCCAGTCTGCACCTACCACATATGGAAACACTTGACCCAGATTGCTATACAGAGGAGACTGATAGAGTGATTCCAGCATGTGGAGATATACCATGGGAAGGAGCAAAACTGCAGCCCAGTAGTCTAGTTGTGACTGCCAGGCCCACATCAGATAGGCCATCAGCAGAAGTGTGCACACATTGCATCATAGATATTGATGCCTGGTGAGCAAGGTTTGGCCTGCCTCTCCCATGTGGCAATGGGCTAAGCACAGTCAAGGCATGCAGAACCCGACTTGTACGACAACACTGCTATAGTACTGTCATGGCCAAAGATTCTATGGACCGTTCCACAAATAAGATACTTTCATTCTGTTCTGCCAATGATGCCATGACCTCACCATGTCTGCGCTCATGTCCTTCATACAGCACACCCAGCTGCTGTGCAACATGATCTATGGCACATGCAAGTGCACAGATTTCAGATCCATGACATTGCTGTGTATGTTCATTTGCCTGTAGGAGTAGTCGGACACCTTCTGAAATGTGCCCATGCAAACCATCTGCATGTCTACGTCTACAGCGATGCACAGTATGAAAGTGCTGTGTGAAATTGTCAACATCAGTAGCAAACTCAACATGTTTTCCACAGGTCTCATCTTGTTCACCATCCAATTTCTCCTCATTATCAAATGGCTGGACAAGTTTTCTGCAATATTTGAGGCTACAACCGTATCTTCATGACTGTCACCATCTGGGCCAGACTGTATCACCATGTCAGTCTCCTGTGTGCCAGAGGCCATATTACCATACTGAGACACATCAGGTCCCACATTGGGATTAGTGGATTGGCTAATGGTGGCTAAAGGGAGTTGATTTTCTAAAAGAAGCGGCAGATGACACAGATCAGAAGAACATCACATGCTGTATATCGTTAATGATATATGACACATATTTCTCACTGCAATGTTACAGATAATAATGACTTAACATGAGGTCTTGTCTGTGCTTGGTCCACAGAATTGATATAACAGGGAGCTGACAGATCTGTTACATATCAACAGACATAACATATGTGAGGAATACAGCCATAACTCACACCAACAAGTCTTTGTGGCAAAATGGCATGGGGGGAGTGAGATGAAATGCAACTTTTGTAGGGAAACAAAGTCATAAACATAGCATTTTTAATCATATCATTGTTAGCACAGACCATTCCAACAATGTTAAAACATACAGTAGGTAATACATACACATATTACTTGTTTGTACACTAGATGCTGATGCACACTGTCCTGTGAATAGGTAGAAGGGCAGAGTATTAATGGAAAACAACAACAGGAATAATAGCAATGACATATGAAATATAGGTAATAGCATACCACTGACACCCTTCCAATGTTGTAAATGCATGTTTTGTTATGCAGATCATGCAGTGGTAAAATAAAGAGAAAGACAATGTAGTCATGAATGCAGGCAATGGAATAGTCACACAATGACATATATGACACAGTAGCAGTGGCTGCTGATACTCACGTGACATACAGTAAACCTGTTGGCCAGATATCCCTGTCTAGAAAAACAATGACATTAATGCCATGCATCATAGGTCTGCTACCCATTGCTGCAACCTATGAACATATTCTGATAACATACTTGGTCTCTCTGTAATTGCACCTGCACAGTTTGTGTCCGCAGAGGATGTACCTGTAGTTAGGGAAATATCAATATGACAGTAAACAGCAGTGGCATAACATGAGGCTGAGGCAATAAAAGTTAGTACTCACAGTAATACTGTATAGAGGCCTACACCTGCCACTTCCTGCAGAAGTAGATGGATCTGTGAACTTTAATGCAGACAACATTACATATGTTGGTTGCACTGTTATGTCTGTACTACAATGGTATGGCCACATGTACTTACACCTACAATGATTGTCATCACCCTGTGTGGACCCATGTGCAGGATGCAATTCTGCTTCTGAGAAACAAAAATGATAATACATGAATATGCATGGAACAGCAATATGTAGTGATTTACTGTATAGGCATCAATGTTATGTAAACATAACACATACATGTGCAGCCTGGAACATCTGCTTCTATCCCACCCCAGGTTATTCAGTGCTCCCCACTCACTGTATATAGGCATACAAGAAACTCTGTGATCTCATCAGGGGTTGTCAATGGTGGGCCATCACTGGTGGCATCCCTCAATCCATACCATTGTACTCTGTTTCGCTGCATGGAGGACCATGTCAGATCAGCATCAGTAACAGGCCTCATAGAACCTATTGTGACCTCCCACTGCATTAATCACATTGGTGAGTTCAGCCCAGACATCATTCCTCCATATTGTATTTCCTGCCCATCCAAAGAATTTCCATCCAAGTTGTCGCAAAGCATCTATTATAGTCTCATTCTCCTGTGAGGAGAAATTGTCATCCCTAGGTCTGTTTTCCATCTGAAAGATAGTGATGTGGACATGTTTAGATTCATTTGTGGCCCACATATGGAGATGACTATGCAGACAGCTTATGCCACAGTAAACACTATACATTCCTGGGTTTATTATTATTTAGTTGAATTAAATAATGGCAAATTGCTACTAATTCAAAACAAAAATGCGAAATTTTCAATGTTGAACACAAATAAAGTCAAACTCCAAAGTGGTGAACGTTCGAATTTGAAATAATTCGAACATTCACCACACTTCCAGGAAGAGTATTACTGTGACTTGCACAGTAAAAATGTGCTGCACCCCCCACAACCCCTGCTACTTAAATATACATACTCCAGGATCACACTGTAGTGAGGGAAAGAGTACATTTCCAGATCCCCAATATAGTGTGATCTGCATCAAAATATCAAACCTTACCACATGCTGTATTGCATTCACTGCTGTAAGGCTCAACATTGTGGCATTTGTTTTTTCATTGTGCAAAATGGCACTTTTGCACAAATGTAAATCGTACAAAGCGCGATCAACAAAATGATGTACAGCCACATTCCTGTATAATGCAAAAAAAAAAAGAAATACTCATTGTGACATATAGCAATGTGTCATATAAAACCATACAACAATGCCTGAATACCTAACACTTGGAAAAGTAACATAATTTGTGATATCTGTAGAAGCTGTCTGTGGGATTCAAACCCCTTACAGCAAATATATGGGGAATAAAGGTCCAGACACAACAGCATTGTGCCACAGGAGCCACACAGTCTCTTTGTATTTCACATTAATGTACTACACAAAGATATGTGTACAATAAAAATGTGTGATGACTGTAACTGTAATTCAACTGCAGCCTAAACAGACAGCCAATCTAGAACAATCTGTCATATTATATGTTGCATATGATGGACTTATATCAGCACGATCATCCCTGAGCAGTGCATATCATCCACATTTGAAGATAGCATCTGTAAAATACTAACTGAACAACTTACAGAAAGCATTGGAAAACCTCAGGATCCATAAGCAGGGCACAGAGAGTACAGATCTTTTTTATATTACCCCAGTAGCTCTAATACTTGTTTTAGGAAACCTCAATAAATAAATGTCCATAACAGCAAAAGGAATACATACTGCATAGCAACATACAGATAATGTAGGAATCCACAGTTTTCTGTGCATACACCACGTCGTGTTTGGAGTCACCCGCAAGACATATATAAAATCAGGAAATTCATCTTTATGTACTGTTCAATTTTATTACATCTGTTTGTACAACTGTATTTGGGAAATTACTGCATGTTCTTAATACAGTCTACACCTGTTTGCATACAGGTAGATCACAGACTACTCCAGAAAGTTACAGATATTTTCATAATGCACACGTTTTCCATAAATGCATCTGTCCAAAGAGCTAAATTTGATAATGAGTATTGTTAGCATGGTCTGTAATTAATAATTATTTCCCCAAACAGCAATGCTAGCAGGTGCCAAATTACCTTTGCAGCTACCTATGACTCAGGTATAACTGAAAATAAGAGCAGCTATGTGCATATGTCTTTAAGTGCCATTTGCTCCATATATAATTAAAATTCCAGGTTTCATAATGACATTTGTGCATGTCCTCATAAGTTCTCAAAATTCAGTGCATTAACCAATAGCACAGCATAATGGGAAGGTGTTCTGCGCAAGTGAATGACATAACACTTTTACATACTGATTTTGATACATTTACAGATCAGACTATTGCTACCTTTGAACTGATTGGGACCTCACAAGCAATTGTAAGGATTTATGTTTTCATGTACTGGATTATTGACATTATCAGGATTATTGAGATGGCTACTTTCAGGAGGCTTCTAATCTGTCCAGCTGGCCAGTTGGACTGAGGAGTACACCACCCAGATGTTGACTGTCTATGCTGGAGTGGAGCATCAATGAGAGCCAAACCACAGAATTTCACAATGGTCAATAATAGGAATCGGATTGTGAGGGAGCATTGATGACATACAGGGATCTACTGGACTGGAGTGCAGGTTTGCCACCACTATGATAAGTTGTATCAGAGGGATGCAGATGAACTTTGTTGGAGAGTCACCAAGGTGCATCAACAGCTGGTGGATGCCTGCAGTAAGTATTCTACGTATACCTGAGCATTCCTACTGAATATATCAGATACATGCCTTTTAAAACCATTAAGAAGCTGTTCTGACAATTAGCTCATTTGGGTAATTAAGAAGACATGGTCAGTGTTCTTCATATAAGTATGGGCTATATTCCCATGGGGTGTATTTATTCACTAATGTTTATAAAGTACATATTGCACATTGTAGATGTACATCTGTTTTCTACCACAAAATGGCATAACTTCCGACTGCCACTATAGGTATGTATCTCAGATGCCTGCAGCACCTAGGCTGCTGCTGACTATGCATCTCTTAGTTATCCATAATATTTCAACAGTATTGTCTAGTCTACTGCTGTGTGTGTGGGAAAAATAAGATTACTCTGTTCTTCTTTGCAAAGTGAACATTCTTATTGCAGTCCTATTTGTTTAACCTAAGAGGAATGCCTGTCTGGTATATTATTTAATTTATAATATGTGTTGATAGCTGTTATTTGTGTAGATCATGATGGCCTATAGTGGTTATGTGCCTGATGTTATCATATTCATGCAGGATCTGCATGAATGTGGATATACACACACAGTAATTGTTTGTTCAGAAGAAATATCTGCTGGCTGCTAGTTCAGCCTGTAAAGAAATAGGCCACCATTTATATATGTGGACATGGTGTGGGTTTGACTCCACATAGAAGAAAAATATCATTATATTCTTCTAGTTGGGTCTTTCACACATTGTCAAGAATGCAGCTCTACATACCTGTTTATTGATATTAATGGTTATTTTGTGCATGCTTATGAATAACTGGATTCTTCACTAGATGTCTATGAATATCTCTGTAATCTGTAGTGTTCTGTCAGCAGCATCTTTAAATATAGTGTCATGTGTTCATGTTGATGTTTTACTGTTCACCGTTAAATATGTACCTAGTGTGTTAGTACTTTGTTGTTGTTGTTGTTCAATTTTTGTTTCTGTACATTGAAAAATTCAAAGTAAAAGATTTTTGAAAAAAAAAAAAAAACATAGTGCAAAGCATGAAACAGACTATTATGTTTCTGCCAGAAAGTTTTGTGGAATATGCTAACATTTGCAAAATTGCTTTCATGGGTAATTGTGTCATTCATTATTAAGTCACTTTAACAACTATGCATATTGCATATAATGTCAAAAATACAGGCCTGTAACAAGGATCAGATGTATATTATTTAACAAAAGAGACAAAATAAGCAACATACCTTTCTCCCTCCACTGCTCCTCCAGCCTGTGCATGATCCATTTGATGCAATAGACATAGTAATGTTAAAAATACAGACCAAAACACAATAGACGTGTATTTCAAATATCCAATGTAAGTAAGTGCATTACTCCCAGTGCCTCTGTCGAGTAGAGCCACTGGTGTTATCCCCAGGGCGAATTTTCTGTTTCCCATCCACTCATCAAGATATCTGTTGAAGATGATCAGCAACGTGCTTTGCTTGACATGTATGGGAAGTCTGTTCCATAGCATGGGCAGTCTCTGGGTTATGAACCTGTCCTTTCAGCATGTTCTGTTAATTGTGGCAATGAGGTTGAGGTCTCTGTAGCGTATGGTGCGGAGGGATTGGGGTTTCTTTAGATGTAGCATTTCTAACAGAGCTGGGTCAGACATGGCTTTGTAAGTCAAGCAGAGATCGCCTCTAAATAGGCAATATGAGACAGAGAATAGTTGGAGTTTTTTGAGTCTGTCCATATAGGACAAGTGTTTAAGGCCTAGGATCCTCTTTATGAGGTACTTTTTCGGCCTCTCCAGTTGTTACAGGTGTCGAGTGAGGTACATGCCAAGCGGGGAATTGTACTCGATGATTGGCCTAATGAGGGAAGAGTAGAGGGAGACAATGACCTCTTTCTTCCTGGATGCAAAACCCTTTGTAATGAGATGTGCCACACAGAAGAACTTTCTGAGCACAGTGGCAATGTGGTGATCGAAAGTGAGGTTGCTGTCAATCTGTGTTCCCAGATCTCTTATAACATCTTCTGTGTTCAGTGGACTACCATCAATGTGGTAGACGACACATTTTTTGGCATTGAGCTTAAGGCCATGGTTCTGACACCAGTCATTCGTCACAGTGAGACCATTCTGTAGGATGTCAACATCACTTAGGGAGTTAATAATAGCTCCCAACTTGCAATCAATTGTCTGTGAACTTTGTCAGCCAGAGTCCCTTTGCATAGGCCTGGACTTCAGAGAAGTAGATACCAAACAGGAGAGGACCCAGGACCGAACCGTGTGGCACTCCATTCATGACTAATCAGCAGTCTGACTTGGAGTTGGCTACTTTCACACTGTGGGTTCTCTCTGTGAGCCAGTTTGCAACCCATCTAGTGATGTAGGAGTTGATGCCAAGCTTAGTGAGTTTTTCTATGATTCCTGAGTGGGGAATTGTATCAAAAGCCTTGGCCAGATCAAGATAGGGTGTATGAACCACCTTGCCTTCATCCACAGCTCTGGTGACTGACTCAAAGAAGTCAACCAAGTTGAGCAGGCATGATCTACCCTTCACAAAACCAAACTGTGTGGGCTCCAGAGTTTGGAGATTCTCTATATCCTTGTTTATTAAGTCCATGATGATGTGTTCCATAGCTTTGCATATCAGACTCATCAGGCTAATGGGGCAATAGCTCCCAGGATCTATAGTCACTTCTCCTTTGTGGACAGGGATAACTGTAGCAATGTGCCATTCATCAGGGACAAAGCCTAAGGTAAGACTTTGATTGAACAGAGCACACAGGTGAGATACCAGTTCACTCTGTAGTTCATGTAGAGCACAACCAGGGATGGGTGCGTGGCAATCTGCTGGTATTGTGATTGGTACTTTGGAGGGGGGTAAAGTTTGCACTGAATCTGTCGGCCAGTATACTGGCAATATCTGTTGGCTCGGTATAGGACATACCATTGTGTAGTAGCTCAGAGCAAATCTGTGTATTGCCGTGGAGATTCTTTACATAACTATAGAAGGCCTTGTGGTTGTCTTTACTATTGGCTGCAATTTTGTTTTCATACCTAGTTTTAGAGGATCTGATGAGGGATCTCAACTTGTTGTTGAGGCAGATAAGGGAGTTTTTCCAGTCTTGGGACTTCACCTTATTCCACATCAGTTTTCTCCTTCTGTTGTAGAGTTTGTTTATGGCAGGGGACCACCAGATTGGCTTCCTTTTTTTGGAAGAGAGTGTCTTGGTTCTATTGGGTATGGTGAGATCTATGCATTTGTGTACGTGTTCGTACAGTGCATTGGTGTATGATTCTGCAGTCACGCAACTATTCTCCATTTGCATGGGTGCCATGAAGTTAGCCACCTCTGTTTTTAGGATCCCAAAGCAGTGGCGGCTGGTGACTTCAAATCAAAGGGGAACTGCAGGAGACGGCTGAATGGGTGGGGTCAAGGGGAAGGGGTGTGGCCAACAAGAAAGGGGAGGAGCTATGCTCAAAACCACAAAAACTAACTTTAATTAAATACGCTGCCCTGGGTGGCAAACCATCATTATGAGAGTCCAATCAAGACAAAAATAAGTGTAGAAGAATAAAAATATTTCAATGCATTGGCTGCATGACAGCTTAATATCTAGATGGAAACAAAAGGTTGTGAGGCATGAAAAAATAAATTACTTTTTAAATACATTACTGGAATGCCAGTCAAAATCAAGTACAAGAAAAAACAGAAGCACTCAACTCAAACCACTTCTCCTTGCACTGCAGTTCTAATTATAATTTATATTCAGCTTTATTAAAGTGCCAAGTAACATGCTGAAAGTAGAAATCTCTGTGATGCCCCACTTGTAAAATGTTTCTTATCCAAAAAGACCTGCTGCCTGACAACTATCTACTTGTTTCATGGGGAAAACATGTAAGTAAAAAATGAAAAGCAAACAAGAAACAAGCTCAAGATACATTGCTTAAAGGATTACTGTACAGGTTATGGACCACACATGATCATTGGCATTCTGTTTAGTTTACGGGTAAAGTCTGTAGAGATGACTGGAAGTCTCCAACAAGTGTAATGAGCTTTTTAAAATAATGGAATCCTGTCCTTTAATACCCAAGGCTTATACATTATCTAGTCAAGTATTCTCTGCATGGCAACAACAGAAAGGCTTTCAATGTTGGCAATTCTTTAACAGTATGCTTATTAAAGCTTACTTGCATCTTGCAATCTCAGCCAAGCTTACCTGATGGTCATTAAAGTATTGCTACTTAAACACAGAGCAACAGGCACTTTGAGTAATAAGCATAAATCAACAGTACAAAAAATATGACAGAAACCAGACCATTCTGTAAAAATCAAAGACAGATGAAAAGCCACTTAATACTTGTGTCTAACTTGGATGGGTGGGATTCTCTGCACATTTACACTGCATAACTACTCCTTGCCTTGCTTCGACACATCCAGAGTCACTACATGGGGGAGTGGGGTGTAACAAGTATGTCGCAGTTTGAAATGTCTCTGGCTGACTTGTGATGGCCCTGACACATTTGTCATACCTCTCAACCTCAGAGCAAGAAATCTGGACAAAGCCATACAAAGAAATGGGACAAAGGCCCAAAAATAAGGACAATTTTTAAAATCTTGCTCTTATAAACTTAGAAAGCTAATAGAGGTCTTGCATTAGTATGAATTTTCTGAATGGTATGAAATCTGAAACTCAAATGTCTGTCATTATTTTCTAACTTCAGTATTTAATTATTTGTCACTAATTTGCCAAAAAAACACAATTTTATGAAAAATGGACCAAAAATGTGATGTAAAAATATAAAATAGCAACACAATACAGCTAGGAACCTGTCAAAGAAGGGACACTTTAATATTAGTACTGCTAACTTGAGCAGCTGACAAAATAAAATAATCTACATGCATTTCTGAAATAAAAGTAATCTGATTATTACAGTCATTTCTTAATTATAAACCCTCCATGTTTTCTTCCAAAATTGCTATTTTGTGGAGGGATCATTAGGGGAAGAGCAACATTTTGAGTCAAAATGAGGGACAGTTCAGAGGTTTGGCTATGCCTAATTCTATAAAGCAATTTATTTGCATGTACCTCTCAACCTGTTAATGCAATAAATCTGGACAAGGCCAAATATATTGGGGGAACATATAAACAGTACTAAAAATTGCTGTTCTATAAACTGGGACAGTTGATAGAACAGGTCTTACTTTAGCATGCATTTTTCTGAAGGTTATGAAGTCTGAAACTAGTGTGTCATTATTTAGTGACTTAATTCCTAAATGATTTGCCAGAAAACCACAAATTTTATGAGGAACAAACCAAAAATAAGAAGCAAAAAATCTATTCATTCTTTGAAAATCTGGACAGTTGGGAGGTATAGTTCAGCTGGGGCTGTCTAAGTTTGCCGCCCTTCCCCCTCACAAAACCATAGTCGAATGGAGCCTCCCTGCAGCCATTCTAATGATCCATTACTTTGCTATTTCACTCCATTTACCATCAACACTAATGTGCATACTGATTTACTTCTATGATGATTTGAACTTCATTTGAAAGTTTTATTTTGCATTTTACAGCACAAACACTAAGACATCTGCTAAACAAACTTGGCATTAAACCTTCTCTGCCCTTCAAACTCACATTCATTGAAACATTAAAACCCACATTCAAAGAAAATACATTTTACCCGTGGCAGATAAAAATTAATTCTGGGCTGTTTTCAAATCATAGGCCCCTTGCATATGAAACATACATGTGCTCTTTGATACACCTTCCTATTGCTTTGAACATTTTTCCAGTAAACAATGAAACAAAACTGTCCAATTCAGAACATTTCCATCATAAAAGTCTACTCAAACTTCTGCAGTCCACTATTATCAGTAAATATGCACAATTCTACAGTCCACCATTATCAGTAAATATGCACAATCTCTGAAGTAGTAAAAAAGTCATCTAAATAATTCCACGTTAAGTAAATCTGTAATGAAGAGGTTGGTGTTAGCAATCACCTTTATATTTCATGGTTTCATCGAAAAATAAAGTGTCTGATGCCCCTGAGGAATAAATTGCCTAAATTACATTAAAAATAAGCTAGTAATATTGCAATAGGAAATGGATGGCAAACTGATAACAGACTCATAGTTAGTATCTTAATTTTCAGTACGGCAGCATTTACCCCTTATGGGAGTAGAACCAACAACCTTCTGCATCAAAAGCAAGTACACAACCTTTTGTGCTATTAGCAATGTGAGCTGACTCAGCATAATCAGCACTAAACTTCTCTTCCCCTGCAGCTCTCAGCTCCTTGTAAAATCTACTCAATACTCAACTGCATCTCAACTTCGCAGCACAAGAAGTCTGGAAAAAGCCAAATTTATTGGGGTGGGTCAAAAGGGCAAAAACCAGGGACACATTAAACATTGCTTGTATAATCTTGGAAAGCTGCTAGAATAAAATGCTTTGTTACCACCATACATTTTACTGCCAAGGTTCCTGTGCAAAAGAGTCAGAACAACATACCACTATGCCAAATCACCTGCTTTGTGAAAGAAAAATGCTGTGTTACCGCCGTACATTTTACTGCCAAGGTCCCTGTGCAAAACAGTCAAGACCAACATACCACTACACCAAATCAGCTGCTTTGTGAAAGAGAGGAAGACTGAAACTTAAATGGCTATCATTTAATGAATTCAGTTCTCACCATAGCTGTCAACCTCTTAGCACAAAACACCTGGACAAACCCAGTAATGAGGGAATACAGCCCTCAAACATATTCAGTGAATTCAGTTCTTGCCATAGCTGTCAACCTTAGCACAAAAAACCTGGACAAAGCCACTAACAGGGTATTACAGTCCCAAAAATAAGGACAAATTTCAAATAGCCATCTTATAAACTTAAAAAATTGCTATAATAAAAAGTTGCGTTACTATATATTTATTGCTAGAATAAAACGTTGTTTTACTATGTATTTTCTGAAAAATATGAAGTCTGAAATTCAAATGCCTGTCAATTTTACTTCTGACGGAACAAAAACAATTTTCAGCAGAGGCCCAGGGAGAAATACTGTAGACACATGTCTTTGTAAAATGGCAGGACACCAGAGCAAATCCACACAAACACAGGGATAAGATGCAGACTCCACACAGATGGCACCCCAGCCAAGAATCAAACCAGAAAACCTATAGCTGTGAGGCAACAATACTGCCACTGCACCATCAAATATGCAAGGAACTAAATATTCAGAAACCTGAAGTCTGAAATTCAAATGCCTGTCAATTTTATTTAACATTTGTTAATCAGGACAGTCTGACTTGGAACAAAAAAAACAATTCTCAGCAGAGGCCCAGGAAGAAATAATGCAGACATGTCTTTGTAACATGGGAGGACACAAAAGCAAACCCACACAAACACAGGGAGAAGATACAGACCCCCCCCCCCACAAAGAAGGCACCCCAGCTAAGAAGCAAACCTGAGAATCTGCAGCTGTGAGGCAACAATGCTACCACTGCACCATCAAATATCAAGCATTGCAACATTTATAAACCACAGATATTATGAGGAACAGATCAGATCAAATATGAGGCAAAAATCTGCAATTTTTTACAAATGGTGGTGGGTAGGGAATTCAGGTCTTTAACACCTGCATACAAGGTACAGGGTTCAAGCCTGAGGTATTCCCTACCACACCACCATGAGCCTAACCACCAGTATATTGCACCAGGGGCATTTTCACGCACACACACGCACACACACACACACACACACACACACACACACACACACACACACAAACACACACACAGTCCCTGTATACACTTACCTGGTCCTGTAGTAAATCCCTGTCCGCAAAACCACCATTAGATCCAGGTCCCTGTCCATGTCCACAAAACCCCCGAGTGCAGCTGAAAAACCCGTGCAAATCCCGACCTTGCCCGTCACGAGATCTTCCCCTGCAGCAAGCTCCAATCCAGACCCGAGATCCAACCCGACCCTGACGCGTTTCCCCAGCGAGTTCCCAGGCAGTCTATGCAGTTTAAAACTGCATAGACTTGTGGGAGCACTCCTGTTCATGTGTCTCAATCAGGACTGCTGCTGAGACAATCTGTGCATGCTCCATGCTCCAGACTGTCTCAGCAGCAGTCTGGACTAGTGCGCATGCGCGAAGTCCGCAAAATTTTAAAATATTTTTTTCTTTTTATTTTTTTTATTTTGTTAGTTTGAAGTTGAGGGGGCTGCAGTCTGGCAGTCCAATAGCACGGGCCGCCCCTGCCCCAAAGTTAGCTTCAGAGAAGTTTTTCATGGTGGTTACCTTTGCTGGGGGGTGGGAGGGATGTGGATTTCCAAGGTGATTAGTTTGGGGTCAGATCTAACCAGGGCAGAGCTGACTATTAGTGTAGAGCAATGGTCACCCATGTTAGTAATGACCAGGTCAAGGATGTTGCTACCTCTAGTTGGGGTAAGAATGAGCAGGTCCAGGGGATTGGAATTAATGAACTCCAGGAAACGTTGGGCAAGTGTATTGGTACATGAGTAGTTTACCCTGTTAATGGAGGAGTAGTAGAAGTCACCTAGTAAGAGAGTGTTAGGTTGGACCCTAATATTCTCCAGTGTGCTTAGGAATGCGAAGTGCGAGTCTTGGGACATGGTTGAGGACCTATAGCAGGCTACGACTTGAATCGCAGTTTTACTCAATATTAGCTGCACCTGAACTATCTCTGATGCGTTATGTTGGGCTACAAGTCTGGAGGTGTGTGCATCATTTATGAATAAATGTATGTCATTTGGAGGTGGCTTGATACATAAGCAAGCGGAGGGAAGGATGCTGCTTATTTGGTTGGATGTTAGTTCAATCAGTGGTAAATGAAGCAAGTGATGGGACGCTGCTTCATATGTAAAATAAGCGAGTGGAGGTAAGGACTCTGCTTATTTGGCTGGATTTGTAATTTAATAAATGGTAAATGAAGTGAGTGGTGGGATGCTGCTTCATAAGTAAGTGAGTGGCGGTATGGGCACTGCTTACTGGGTCAGGATAAGCAAGGTCACATTGTCCTGATTAACATTTCATGGATGATGATGCTGGAATTTAATTGGCTATACAATGTTCAGTTGTAATTAATACATATTGGCTGATAAAGTTATTTTATTGAAGTTTAATAAAGGTTGTCAAACATCATTCGCTGTGATGTGTTTATTAAAGGGGACCGGGACAAATCAGTAACAGTCATAGTGATCAAAATTCTACAAGTCACCCCTATATACTTAACTTGTATAGTTCAAATCTCCCCTGTAATCCCTACAATATTTAACAGAACTAACAAGTAATATCTAAAGATGTAATACATCTATACCACACACATTTATGTGTTCCTTACAATATTCTGACATTGGATATTATTGTCTTAAATATTATTTTTAGATCAAAATTGTTGTGATAATATTGACTTAGACTAAGACACAATTCACATTCACACACATATGCACACATGCATACATTATTTTTTTCATTTAACCAAGGAAAAGTGGCTATTTGTCTTGTGTAGTCTGAAACTGCACTCCTCACTCCACCTGCACAGTATATGCACCCTACTCTTTTACAAACGTTTGTGTTTTAACAAGTAAAAGCTATTCTTTGTGTATGGTGGCACAGTCTTGTGAAAATTTTCTTTAACAGAATAATGTATTGCAACATTAGCTGCTATTTATCCTATCTTGCTGGTAAAAAAGAGGCTTCTGTCTTCTTTAATTAAAATGAGCATAATAATAACAAATATATATTGTAACTGTAAACAATAACTTACAAAAATGTATCCTACAGTAATAGGCACCTGTACTTCAAAATTAATAATCTTCTCAGCTTAGAGCTAGCAGGAAAGTAAATATGCCAAATATTTAATTGTCAAGTATAGATGAGTTACCTGAGCTTGACATCTAACCATGAAACTCTAGAGTATATTTATATATACACTATGTTAACCAGAGTGATGCATATTCATTCTATGGCATCTTTTCAAAAAACATTCTATTTTACATAACTCTTCTATAATTTGTATATCAATATTTATTGTTTGAACTTGCTCAGTCTTTCATTTTAATAATAACATTTTAGACCACTGTCAATATCAAAAATAAATGTGCACTTTCCTTATACAATACATTTGAACACCACTTCCCCATTGTGGTAATACTGTAGTTATTTTTATTTTAATTGTTACTACGCAACCATAACACTGTATCATATCCCCATCACACGGTATCCTCATTTAGGAACATGTTTCTTAAGTCTTTCTGGAATATAAATGCATTTGTGCAAACACCTCTAAGCAAATATTCAAAATATTCTACAGCCAGTTTGCATACTATGGTAAAAACAAAATCCAACACCATGTGTTAGCAGTTACACTGCTGTCAGAAATTGTTTTGTAATCTGGTTTACATTTCTGTGAATCTGAGAAATAATAGTTCTTAAAGCTTTATGTGTTTGACTAAACAATCCCATCTTGATTTCACATCAATACTAGCACAGGGGTGCAGTACTAAGTAAATCAGTAATTCTTATTTGTTCAGCTGTAACCACAGACTTCCACATCGAAAATGCAATGCATTATGCATATGTGGCCTGTATTACAGTAGACAACAGATAATATCAAGTTCAACTGCTATAATTCTGGCCTCATCATCACATTTCTAATGCTTCATGACATATGGAAATTCCACTCTCCACAAACTTAATAAATTGCTTGACATTAAAGCCTGTCAACTATGTTAATCTCTTCCACTTAGAGCCATATGGCTTTATTGTTAGCAAATATAATTATCCATTACTGGATCCAGCCCAGTTTGGTTTCATCAAGGGCAGGTCATGCCTACTTAACATGGTGGACTTCTTTGATAAGGACATCAAAGCAGTAGATGAGGGCAAAAAGGTTTAAATTTCCTACCTTGACCTGGCCATAGCATTTGACAGAATAACCCATTCAGGCATTGTTGACAAATTCAAGAGGGTAGGTATAAACCCTTATGTCACCAGGTGGATAGCCAGCTGTTTCACAGACATGATCCAGGAAGTTAGAATTGTGGAGTCGACCTCTACAAAGAGGCCAATCATAAGAGGAGTCCCACAGTGATTGGTCCTCGGACAACTCCTTTCTGCAGATGATTGCAAATTAGGAGTAGTCATAGAATCCCCAGCTGACACTAATGTTCTTCCAGGAAGGGCTAACGCAGACAAATAACTTATGTTAGAGCCAAGGACCATCACATGTCTAATATAGTGAGGAAGTCATTCTATGTTGTGCAACTTATAAATAAAGGTATGGCATCTAGATCCAAGGAGGTCATTGTTCCGCTGCACACTTATGGCAGCAACAGGTTTTACTTATGGCTACACATCACTTTAACTAGTGTTTATTGCATTAGTCATTACTTACTGACAGTGTCCTAATATATATAAATATATATATATATATATATATATATATATATATATATATATATATATATATATACATCTTTCTAGGCATGTCATCAGTGGGTGACTTGAGGGCTAGATGGGAGGTCATTACCCCTTGACAAGATTTTTATTTGAGGATTTCTCCACAGATAGCCAACAGCAACAACAAAAAGTCTACTATTCTATTTGGAAGTAAAATAATGAGGTATAGTCAGACTCTCATTGCTATTGACCATCCAACCTTATACGTAGGTACTGACATTTTGGCTATGTATGTCTGTTAATAATTAAACCTTATAGGGGTTACTTTACAAATGAGTGATGGATTTTGATTTTTTGGCGGGGGTTATTTTAGCATTTAGAACAAGTACAAGCTTTTTATGGGTTACTTTAGCATTTAGAACAGGTAAAATGCTTTTTGTGTGTGTGTGTGTGTGTGTGTGTGTGTGTGTGTGTGTGTGTGTGTGTGTGTGTGTGTGTGTGTGTGTGTATGTGTGTGTGAAATGCCCTTGCTAGGGAGAGCTTTCTAGTTAAGTGACTTACTCAGGCTCAGACCTTCTGTCTTGACTACAGGAGGCAAGAACCTTAATCTTCTATACCAACTACCAAACCCCCTTTAACTTTCTTTCCTTAAGTAAATCAATGAGGATTACAGTCAATGTAAACCATTAGAGTTTCACAGTTTTTGTGCTTCATAGCATGTTGATGCAAAACCTACTCTGATAGCTAAAGTGATTTAGAGTATTTGCCTTTAATTGTGTCCATATTTGTATAACATCTCTGATTTTGCCTTAGATTTATGCCCTGTTCTTGAGCAAGTCACTTAAATAGACAGTGATTTGGGACAACTGCAAATTTGAGTTAGGTTCCTTAATGGTCACCTGCTCTGCAAGCCTAGTAACGATTACCTATGAATCAGAGTAATTATGATGATTTTAACAAACAGGAGCATCATTACATGAGCCACATTTATTGGATGTGATCTCTGGTTTCTTTAATGTTAACAACGTGTTTATTATTTAACTGCCAATAAACTGCACAGCATGAAGTCTGAGATTAATGTTATTATTTTAACTATGAATACATTTTTAATTTAGTTTGTTTGCATGCACATTGGTGTGAAAAGCACTATTTGGGCACAACAGTATGTATTGCGCTTGATGCAGATAAGTAAGCTTATAAGCTGTTAAAGGGCTGTTTCCTGTAGTACATGGTTTGATTCCCGCAGCCTTCATTTGTCTTCTGTAACTCTGCCAAGTTATTTCACCAGACAGTAAGTACCCTTGGGCTGCTCCTGAAAAGGGACACATGTCCAGTTGTCTGTCCCAGGCTGTTAGCAAGTGCGTTATACCATTTTGTCTTATGAATTTCTCCACCTTTCACCTAGTTGTTAATTAATACTTCACCATATGCTATTTGGATATGAATCCTAGCACATCTCTTGTAGTGAAATGGGTTGCCAGATGCATTCCACTAATTGTGAGTTTCAAGGGAAGAAAAGTTTACTATTTCTCATGCTTAATGTTTTTAATGTAAGAGTGCTTTGTTCTATTTAGAAATTAGCTGTCTGTTTTTTTGTAACATTTAAAATAATAGTTTTAAATGAAATCCATATCTCTGTGATAATTGTAAAAGTAAAGAAGAAAATAAAATGCATACCGATAGATTTGAATAGCATTTATGATAAATGGGGAGAGACAGCCAAGTAATGGAGATTGGTATGTCTGGCAGGGGCCTGATTCATTATCCTGGAGAGAACCCCATTTATCCATGACTCCACTTTGCTGACTCTCGAGATTTATGTTGCAACAATACTGCATTATTAGCCATTCAAGTAGGTCATGCCTGCGCTAAGTGATTGCAGAAGGGATAGCTATTTCTGATGACAGAGAAGACGTACTGAGGTCAAAGATGAGATGTAAGTGTCCTGCAAGCATATAAGCCCCAAAAACGTACTCTATATGCAGTATTTTTTCTGATTTTTGTATGACCTTTGAGCTGTTGAACAAAAGCTGCATTTATATTGTCTGTAATTATTTAGCTTTATTCATTGCACTAAATAATTAATTAATTCATTAATAGGCCAGGATTGTTTAATATAGTCTAAACATGTTGCATTTTACTAATATGTTTTTACATCGCCTTCTTTACAGCTTCCAGAAACTATGAAGGTTTTGACATTTGTCAGGTCATATAGTCTGCATTATTTGGAGTGATGATCAGAACAGTTTGATCTTTAACATCCATTATGTAGTCATTGTTGCACATTACCATAATATAGTCCTCGCAAAAAGATCGCTTTATAAAGGATTTCTGCATTTAGTTAAACCTTGTTACTGTAGCAGTCATTGCATAGGACTAATACTCTGACTTCTTTATTTATGGACTCCTATGTCAAGGGTGCAGGGTTTGAATCCTTCTACCTTCACTTACCTCCTGTGTGACATTTTGCAAATCATGTAACCAGACAATGCTTTGGAGCAATTGGGAATTTGGGATAAGCTCCTTGGACTGCATAGCTTGTTAATTATGAACCTGTTGTCATTGTTTGCCAGCCAGCCAGTATTCCATAGCTGATCTAGTTCAGGAAATGTTATGATAATATCACCAGCACACCATTTTTAATGCAACATAGGTAATTTATTCTTCAAGGGCAGCAGGAACTGTATTTGAAGCACCAAAATGCCGTCGTTTTCCAGCAGCAACCTCTGCTTTAGTAATCATTCCCTTTAATATAGAAATATTCAGATGTGTTTTGCTTTTGCAGTGATTGTGCATATTTACTTGGCATATGTTATCAGGTGATTAATATTTCTTATGCTGTCATAAATACACTTCTATTTAAACTGCGATGTACCTGACTGGTGGAGGTGGGAAGTTCTCTGTGGATGAAGGCACCTTAAGGCCTTATTTGGTCACTTTTAAACAGTCTTAAATCTGGCTTTGCAGGACTAGTGTGTGCATGAGTATGTACGAATTAAGTAAGAATACTTTGGCTAATGTGTTTTTGTGTGAAACAAATTGGAATTATCTGTCTTTAGTCATTATTATCATTAAATGTTTTGACACAGGTATCTGAGAAGGATGGGGATATCTGTAGATAAAAAATTACTGACTCTGCTGAGCTGATAAAGTTAAAAAGTCATAGATATGTCTTTGCAGGACTAGTGTATATTTTTGTAAAGCAAATTGAAGTACTTGGCTGTTGCCTTTTCTGTAATAATACTCAGACGTGATGTGTGCTTGGCTAATTTAGTGGCCATAGTTTTTGATTACAGACATTTGTGGATTATAATGACAGCAGTCTGAATGGCCTTTTATGATTGAACTGTTCTTGAATAAGTACTTTTTTATTATTGGCTCATATATTTTGTTTCACTGCTTACTAGAAGAAATGTTCAAAACTACAAATTTAAAATGCACTTTAATAAATGTTGTTATATTAAACTAGAGAGAAATTTAAAGCAATCAGGAAGGTGAATCAAAACCACATGCATTTAATCATGGTCCTAAAAATGTATGCAGGGGCCCATGATATGAAAACATCCTAGGGACCAAAATACACTTAATCTGCCACTGGCCAAGTACATTTTCAGTTAATGGAAGTTGCAATGCATTTTCAATGAATGTGAGCTTCAAGGTAGAGAAGTTAAGTGTTGCTCATGGTATGTCTGTTTTCAATGTGCACTTGTTTTTGATTTGATAAGTAAATGGCCATCAGTGGTTTTAAAGCTGTGTCAGTGGCACAACAAGTGACACATTCACCTTTGATGTTGAAAACTGTGGGTTCTATTCCCACACCCCATAGCTGGATCACTTATATTGCAGTGCAGCAAAAGGGGGGCTACACTACTGAGTTTGTCATCCTTTGAATGAAATGTTAAACTGAGGCCCCATCTACTTGAATTGATGGATGCAAAGGACCCCACAGCAACTATCTAAAGTTCCCCAATGTCCAGGCCAAGTTTCTCTTAGTAGTGAAATATCATCTCAGGTCTTCCGTGAAAAGGGGCTATTTAGTACAGAGGGAATAACCTGGTCAACAAAGGATAAATAATGACAGAAAAAGACTGAAAGGTAATAAGACTAACATAAAATAGACATAAAAAGTTGAACTTATACTGGGGGGTTGCCCTTTCCCCACTGCTATGTGACCTCATATTGGGTATATTTAATTAGCAGTTGGGGTGATGAAACATTGAACATTACAAATGTGTTTCAATGTTGTCAGATTTCTCAATGGTTTTCTAAGTGTAGATTTTGTCATATTTTTCAATGTTTTTGCAGGGAGGTAAACCCTCCTACACCCCCTCCACCCCCTTCTAATTATACATACCACATCTGAAGTTGCACAGCAGTGGGGAAAAAGCATATTCCCCTCCATAATATAAGTTCAACTTTGTCAGTATTTTTTCAGTGTCAGTCTTTTCTTTTCACTATTTTTTATTTTTTATTTTTTATTTTACATTTGTTGATCGGGATAGTCCGACTGGATGCATGTCCATTTTCAGCGGAGGCCCGGGGAGAAAAGCTCCAAGGGTAAGCAGATACAGCATTACATAATACCAGCATTACATATTACAAACAGACTATTTACAGAGATTACATAAGTAAGCAAGTTAAACAAGTTCCACAAGTTACAGTTAGTCCTGAGCACAAGTCAGGATTAAATTAAATTACACAGTAAACTGGTTAACAGATTTTTACACATTCGAGTTAGCCTGGCTTGATACATTGACATAGCCAGTTAAGTGACAAATGTTGTTTGAGTCTAGTTTTAAATTGACCTAAGGTGGAAAGTAAGGTAATATCAGCTGGAAGAGAGTTCCAGGATCTACTTACTGAGTTTGCAAAGAGAGAATCACCGGCTGTGTTATTAATTTTGCTAGTCTGAATTAGTAGTTTGTTAGAGGATTGAAGCGGTCTATCGATCATATGTTAATCTTTCAGTCATTTTAGGTACACATATATATATATATATATATATATATATATATATATATATATATATATAAGTGTATGACATTTCATCTAACTGCCTTTTTAACTAATCACAAATCAGTGAAAAATTTAATTGAAGACATATTTCATTAAATCACATTTCTATGAAATCACATTATATATACTGTACCTACTCTGTGATCACAAAACAGTGAGGAAAGGGAAACTTTTCATTTTCAACATTTTGGGTTTCAATATTTTGAGTTCTCCATCAAATGAATGGAACCCATAGACAGATAGATAGATAGATAGATAGATAGATAGATAGATAGATAGATAGATAGATAGATAATTTCCCCTGCAGGAAATGATTACATGTTTTTTGTTTCATATTTTAGCAGTGGCAGTCAAAATATATAGTCAAGAATATCTCTCCAACCTGCAAAGTTCTGTGCTGCTTCCTTTCTGATTAGGTAAGTTCTTAGGTCTGTATTGTTTATTCTAGTTTTACCATGAGTCTACATTATTCCCAAAAGTGAATGTAAATAATATGTTCATCTTATCAAAACAGGGGTAGCAGCAACCAGATGTGCTGACATTTCTTATTTATACTGAAAGAACAGATTACCTTTTCCTGTTTATCCTTCAGTAAAAAGAAATGTAAGGCAGTGTGGGAATAGATTGATATAGATATTAGATATAGATATAGATATACATATAGGTATAGATATAGATAGATATAGATACAGATACATACATGCACACACATTGGAATGCGTGAAACTATTGTGATACGTGAATTTTCATTTTCTAAAAAATATAGAAGTACTGGAAGTTATGAAACTGAGGTCTTTATTCTTACAGTGTAAAATATTTCATGTATCACATGACTTAGATCTCCATTTTCTTAATTGATTTGTTTTTACATGTTTTATTGTTGAATCACACTTCGTGTAGCTTCCGTGCTACTTTATACGTTAGTTACATTTTAAGTAGTTTAACATTTATTACTTCTGATATGCAGCATTATTTTTGTTTTGCAAGCTATAGCATTATCCAGTTGGCTGGCTGATGTTTTATTTTTGTACTCTTAAGTATGATCAAATTCACTATTTAGGTTGACTGATTTGGTGGGAGTAGTTATTTGGGGATGTTTAGTATTTACTTTTAGTGTCTGCAGCTTGTGTAGCTTTCCCTTAACCATGGTCAAAATATGGGCTAATCAAGGGTAACAGTTTTTAATGGTTAGAAGAGGGTGATGATGTGCATATGATTAGGATAAAAGTTTTGTTGATGTTCATAGGATATATGTAAATTAAACATATGTACATTCTGTCCAAATGTATGAACTTATGTAAAGGTAAGTAATGGGCATATGTTTAGAATAAATATGGATTACATACATATTTGCATACTGTCCTAAGATAAGCTATTCGCAAAAAGCCTGACTACTAATGTAAGCAAAATAAGGTCAAAGAAAGCTTTCAGGAAAGACGCTAAATAAAGCATCATCTCCTCTGTATATTCACTAATGGACAGGTGAATGTCTGAGCAGTATGTGAAGGATACCTTTTCATATATACCAGTCATAGTAATTTGATATAGCATGGCACAATATTTGCAACTACATGCCACACACAAAGCCATCATGCCAGTGTGACAGAACGACCCAACAATGGTACAGAAATCACAAAAGCAAAGGCCTGTCATGTTGCAGAGCAGACATAAGACAGCAATAACCAGTAGAGAATTGGGTGTAATGCATACACACAGGTAACATATGCAAAGAAACAAAATGGACCATCTCACTGTGTTATGTATGAAGTATGGGAATGATGTAGATTGTGAGTTGTCATCCCACCTAATTATACACTGAAACCACACATGCAAAACAATTGTGTCTCACATGGATCATGGCAACTGCAACAGACATATCTAACATGTACAGGGTCAGAGTGTATTGGACATAATGTTATGTTGCACTGCGTGCATAAGAGTACAGACACACACACACAAACACACACACACACAAGTAAGGAGTAACACTTTTGCCCATATGAAGCCGTGTATGCAATAAGTACAGCATATCATGTATATGTAATTGATTAACATGTGTGTAATGTGGTAATGTGTGTCATGCTGCAGCAGCAAAATAAAGCCACATATAGCATGATATGTGTAATGTAATGTAGGACATATATTAAAAAAGTATGACAGCAATATGCAGTGCCTGCACAATTGTGCCTATACAGTACATAGCTGAATATGGCAAACAACATAATGGCAGGATTACATAAGTGGATCACACAGACAATATTTATGGTCCTGAGGAACCACTCTGATGGGGTCAAACATCACAAGCAATATCTCTACAAATCTCTCAGAATGAGTCATGCATGGCCCGTGCAATGTCCTGGAAGAAGTTGCCCATCAGGTCCCACATCTGCATCTGGAAGATGTCCACCTTCACTTCCTGGATCTTATCCCAAAAACCATCTCATTGTCATGGTGGTGGATATCTTCTATGGTGAACAGCAGGAATGACACATGCTGGTCCCAGTCTGTCATTGTCATCATCATTGACCCCATCATGATCATCATCCTAAATCTAAACCCTCGGAGCATAGTCAACAAAGTTCAAGAGTTACATGCCACCCTATCCCATTATAGTCCCAATATTGCTATTTTAATGGAAACCTGGCTAAAAAGCACACATTACTGACAAAAAAATTACATCACCTGGTTGCAACATTATTACAGCAGACAGGAAGGTAAAAACAGGTGGAGGTGTAGCCATCTTATTTAAGAGAAGTTGCACACTTTTACACCAAAGCCTAAACACAGATAACCTCAAAAACATAGAAATCCTACCTATTAAACTTCAACTTAACCAAAACAAATTCATGGGTTCATAGGTTGGTACTAGGCTATCGGCCCTAGGGCCTATACAAGCCTAGCCATAACAATTCCCTGGCTATTTTTTCCCACAGTATTTATTTCCCTCTAGCAGGATGACTGACATGATCCCCGGGGTGAATTTTCTATCTCCCATCCAATCATCAAGGTTCCTTTTGAAGAGGGCCAAAGAGGCGCTCTGTTTGAAATGTATGGCAGTCTATTCCAGAGTCTGGAGAGTCTCTTGGTCAGGAACCTATCCTTCCAGCATGTTTTGTTCATAGTGATGACAGGCTTTAGATCCCTGGAGCATATGTTTCTGAGGGATTTGGATTTCCTTAAGTGTTGCATGTCCAACAGCTCTGGGTTTGACATGGCCTTGTATGTTAAGCAGAGATCGCCTCTGAGTAGATGATATGTGACAGAGTATAGGTGGAGTTTTTTTAGACAGTCAGCATAGGGCATCAGCTTTAGGCCTGTGATTCTTTTAGTGAAGTATTTCTGCGGCCTTTCCAGTTGTTGCAGATGTCTTGAGAGGTACATGCCAAATGGGGCATTGTATTCTATAATGGGTCTAATGAGGGATGAGTACAGTGGGACAATGACCTCCTTTTTTATGGATGAAAAGCCTTTAGTGATGAGGTGTGCCACATAGAAGGATTTCCTGACTGTTGTGGCGATGTGGTTATTGAAGGTGAGACCACTGTCCACCTGTGTCCCTAAGTCTCTTATCACACTTTCGGTGTTTAGTGTACTGCCACCTATGTGGTAATTCACGGGTACATGTTTTCTCCCAAAGGGGATAACTATAAATTTCTTAGCATTGAGCTTGAGCCCAAGCATCTATTTCTGTAAGGCCCTTTTGTAGACTATCCACATCATTTGGGTATTCAATAATGGCTCCCAGTTTGCAGTCATCTGCGAACTTTGTTAGCCAGAGTCCCTTAGTGTTGGCCTGTACTTCAGAGAAGTAAATGCCAAACAAGAGTGGTCCCAAGTCTAAACCCTGAGGTACTCCACTTGTCTGGAGCTGGATTTGGAGTCAGCTACTTTTACAGTGTGAGTTCTGTCAGTAAGCTAGTTGGCAATCCATCGAGTGACATAGGGATTAATGCCCAGCTTAGTAAGTTTATCTATGATTCCAGAGTGGGGGATGGTATTGAAGACTTTGGAGAGGTCCAGATAGGCTGTGTGGACCACCTTACCCTTGTCCACGGCTCTAGAGACTGATTCGAAGAAGTCAATCAGGTTCAGGAGACAAGATCGGCCCTTCACGAACCCAAACTGAGTGGGGTCCAGTGTTTGAAGGTTTCCAATGTCTTTGTGTACAAGTTCCATGATAATACATTCCATGGCCTTCACATCCATTATAGCTACCTATGTCCCACCTGGAAATAGCATCTCCTCCATAGAGCACATCATCCAGTCTATATCAAATTCCATAGCCCAAGAAACTATCATTATGGGTGACTTTAATATAGACTGGACAACCTGTAATTCACATAACACTAGCAATCACATCAACCTCTATGGCTTCACACAACTCATTGAAGCTCCTACATGGATAGATAAATACTCCAACCGTCAATCTATACTGGATTGGACACTGAGCAACAAACCTCAGAATTATCAGTTTAGTGGCTGTTTACCCAACAGCCTTAGTGACCATATGCCAACCTATCTATTGAGAAGAAACATCAGTACTGTCAAGCTCAACACCTTCTGCCAAATCCGCAGTAAAAAGACTTTAACCCCTAAGACCTAATCAGTACCCTAAAAAATGTAATTGGTCTCTACTAAAAATACTGCCCTTAATGCTGCAGTAGATTATTTCAACAGTAACAGTACTTTCCTTTAAATTCTAAAAAATTGGCTCCCCTCAGGTCAATTCATATTAAGGCCACATACACACCATGGCTAACTAATGACACCAGAATTCTCCTTAGGAAAAGAGACAAAGCTTAGCAAACATGGCTCACCTGTAAAACCCAAGTCAAACACATCACATTCCAGCAAATTAGAAACAAGGCTAAACACAAAATCAACCTAGATAAAAAGAACTTCTATTATAATCTGCAACATAAACACCAGCATAAACCTCAAAAGTTTTGGAATACCATAAGTGCCATTCTTACTCAGGACATTCCACTACCCCTTCCCCCAACCTATCACACTCTCCTACCACTGTTGCAGAAGAATTCAATAAATACTTCACTGAAAGTGTACTATTTCTAATTAAAAGTAATTCCACAGAACCATTATTAGCCTCCAAACCTCTTAATATTAACTATAACTCCCCCTTTCAGCCTGTTCCCACAGCTACCATTAAGAAACTACTCAAAAAAATCAAACCCTCTTCAATAGCAGCTGACAAGCTACCAGCCAAATATTTAAAACTAGAAGCTGAAGCCATATATTATCCAGTGTCAGTCCTTATTAACACATCCATAGCAGAACAACATGTCCCAGCAATATGGAAAATCGCACACATTATCCCCTTACATAAAGGCAGAAATTCCACAGAGCTGACCAACTACAGACCGATCTCTATTCTGTCTTCACTATCTAAATTCCTCAAAAGATGTAGCCACCCCCAAATGATTCATTATCTTACCTTCAACAACACACTAGCAACATGTCAATATGGCTTTAGGCCCCATCATAGTACCACAACTGCAATTCTGAGTTTCACCAATACCTTCAACCAACTCAGAAACAATGATAAAATAGTCTCTGCTGTCTTTCTAGACATGTCCAAGGCCTTTGATATGGTCTCCCACCCCAAACTAATAAATACACTCTCCAAACCGAACCTCAGCCCCTCTGCACTTTGATGGTTCTGAAACTATCTACAGGACCACCAACAATCTGTAAAATTGTATCCTATCCTCTGTCTTCCCATCACACTAGGAGTACCTCAAGGCTCAATTCTTGGACCGCTACTCTTCACTATTTTTACAAACAACCACCATAGTACTACCCCACTGGCTTCAACTATCCAATATGCAGATGGCATAACACTGCTGCTAATAACCTGCAACACTTCCATGATATAATGCAAAAATCATTCTTAGGTACCGAGCTATGGCTCTCTAACCATACTCAACCCCAATAAAACAAAACTCATGATCTTCCAACCGACAAGACCCCCCCCCCCCCCAAAGCAACTTCTACATTACAGCTAGGAATAATGCTAAAATTAATGCTGGTTCACAAACAAAACTACTGGAGTAATAATAGATAACAACCTAAAATTTGGCCTACATATAGCACAAACAATTAAGAAATTCCCAAAAAACGGGTACTCTTTATAGAAATAAAAAGTATCTAATTAACACCTGTATGGTTGCCATTGTTGATAGTCTAGATTACTGTGTTCATTTGTTTTATCAGACTTCTAACAGTCTTATTGACTTTCTGTAATCTATTTCTTTCATCAATCTTAATATGACTATTCATCTCTATTAAATCAAGCAACTATTCCCTTAGATCATTTTCTTCTAAACTGAGGACAGATTCTTTGTTTTCCATTTCTTGCAGGCATTGTACAAAAACATTCCATTACATCTTCCTGTGACACATTTGCTTCAGCTGCATCCTGTGTCACCCACTGCTGTTTAATATGAGATCTCACTGATCTATCACTCCACAACACTGACTGCATCAGAGTTGCCACTGTTTCCTGATCTTTCCCTTGATGTGCAACTCCAACTAATCTTTTGTACTGGTTTCCTGCTGAAGGCTCCAGAATATCTTCATGTGGCAAGTAATCAGATGTTTCCTGCTCCACTAGTTTCTCCTTAATTTGAGGACTTATTGTTCCATCATGCTGTAACATAACCTGTGTTAGACTTTCTACTCTAAATCCTTCACTTCACAGGTATTCCATAACTTCAGCTACTATTTGTTTAACTTGTACTTTACTAATCATCTGTTCTGCATTCCCTCTTTGTGATATTATTTTTTGCATTGTGAAATTTTACATATCTGGGTGCCTTTGCCTGTATTTTTCTTCAAATGTCTTTGGAGCTGTATTTTTGTATTGATTAGTTTGGCTTTCTCCTTTGCATAACATTGCACTGTATCAGATCTCTTTTTCTTTCCTTGTCAATGTTTCTTTTTTATACTTTTCAAAAATCTGTAGGCATTGTCCTTCATATGTTCACACGTCCTCTTTGCTTCTTTTTCCAAATGGCCCCAAATGTCTTGGTCTTTATAATGTTTTTCATGGATCTGTTGTATTAAGGAAGACAAATTTGGATTTGAAGCCTTTGCCAGTTTTTTCTTGTGATAGCATTTTACTTTCCTCGAATTTATCTCTTAATCTTATGAGTATCTTCTCTCTGGAAATTTTGGCTTCGTTCATAATAGTAGCAATGCATTATTTCTTCCTTACCCCCAGTATGCCACTTTGTTATCTTTATGGTTCTTTTTTAGCCTGTCATTTTTTCTGGTTTTGCGGACTACTACTTCCTTCTGCAGCAGGAGGGCATCCACCCTCTGAACCTAGCAATCCCCTTCGTAGGAATGTTTCTGTGTCTTCAGGATTCAAGGCTGTCATTTTTTCCAGTCCTGGCACCAGTGCACATACCAGGATTAGGCACTTTTTTATCCTGGGACTTGTGCACCCAATTATATTTTTTATTTTTAACCTACCTCTGTCCATGATACATGCTATATAAAATACAGTCGATATATCAATGTCATGTTGGTGAGATTTTGTAAAAACAGGGCCCACAGCATGAAGGCATGCACCAAGACTTGAGGACGAATTCAATACCAGCAATGCTACTCTCCTTTTCTTTCTGATTTTATCATCTCTCCATTTGGTCCCCCTGGGATATCTTGGTAGTTAGGCACTCCCTATTTAACAACGGATATGTGAGATCAATACTTGGTTGTTAAGTTATGCAGTTCAGATTTTTACATATCTGGAATTTCTGTCAATCCATTGATGCCTATAGCCCTTAATGGATGACTATGGATATCTCTGTTATCTGCAAAGTTTCTAGAAACAACATGCTTCTGTTAATAATGACATATGTGTAAGTGCTGGGTTATACACACATATGTTACATATGCAGTTTGAATTGCACAATATCATGTTATAATCCATTTTTACATTGATAATCCTCCTATCTAAATTATGTGTGTAATTATTAAATATCACAGATGAACAGTAATTTGTTTAATGTGAACTTATGTGTTTCAAGTACAGTCAAATGTTTTGTTGCAAACTATGATGAACTCTCATTTGTTATAGTTGAGTGTTATTGCTGTGAACAATGTGCTGACATGCACTCACAATTGCATACTTTTGTTGTTCAAATGCACAGCACATGGCAGCACTTGTACTTTCCTTTTACTTGTCTTGTAATAGAGGATCATAGGGCCATAGGAAGTTACTAGGCTAATGGACCTAGGGCCATTAAAAGCCTAGTCAAGTTCTGCCCTTGTTTCCATGATCAACACCTATTGCTCCCCATCCAAGAGAGACACAGGTGGAACCCCTAGGTTGAATTAAGTTATCCATCCAATCATCCGGATTGTGCTTGACATGCATTTGGAGTCTATTCCACAGGTGTGGTAACCTCTGGGAGACAATCCTATCTCTCCAGCAGGTTCTATTAATGTCATATACCAGGTTAAGGTCTTTAGAGCGAGTAACCCATGAGCCATTAGACTTAAGGATATGGAGCATTTCCAATAAAGCAGAGTCAGAGATTGCCTTATATGCAAGGCAGAGATCACCTCTGAGCAGTCTGTATGAAACAGAGTAAGGTGACAGTGATTTCAGCCGATTCACATAGGACAGATTCTGAATACCTTGAATTATCCTTGTGAGGAGCTTTTGTGGTCTCCCCAATTGCTGCAGATGCCTGAAAATGTGCATACCAAAATGGGTGTTGTACTCAATTATTGGCCTGATAAGGGAAGAGAACAGGGAGGTTATAACTTATTTTTTTCTGGAAGCAATGCCCTTACTTATGAGATGAGCAATATAGAATGTCCTTCTTACCACTGTGGAGACACGGTGATCAAAGGTAAAGTTGCTGTCAACCTATGTCCCCAGGTCTCTCACCACTGAGTACACGCTAATGGTGTTTCTATTGATGCGGTAGTTAGCAGTAACATCATTCCTAATGAAAGGGATAATAATACAGTTTTTTTTGCATTGAGTTTAAGGTCCTGACTTTGGCACCAATCATTTGTTTCCAAAAGACCCTCTTGTAGGATGTTGACATTGTTTGGGGATTCTATGACCACTCCCAGTTTGCAGTCGTCAGCAAACTTTGTCAGCCACACACAACTTCACATTTTATGGTGTGTAATTCTTCCCTGCATATTTATATCTGTACATTGTTTAACTTGCATCACTCTGTACAATCTCAGCCAAGATAGATTAGCTAGGCTGGTAGGCTTTAGGTCTGTAGCGCAAACATAGGTGACAGTCATAGTTTTAAATCTCAGATTCTCCAGTTTGTATGCAGTAGTCCTTATGTGTGAATAGCATTGAGAGTGACACCACAATGACTTACTGCACAAAACATGATATTCTACTTCATGTCAAGACTATCTGACATATAATACTCAGTATTTTTTATTGTTTTGTTGCTGTACATAGCAGTCATTATATATTAACCTAACACAATTTTTCCATTGTTGTAATATATCCTGTTTTCCTGTTTGCAGGTGATGAAGATGGAAATACTCTAGATGCAGTTAACAACTGACAAGACCCCTATTGAAATCATAGCTAGCTACAGGCCTCCAACTCTGACTCAAGATGCCCACTCCACGTATCTGGACCTCTTCGAATCTATCAAGCTTCAACCCTTTACTCTGATTCTGGGTGACTTTAACTATCCAACCATAGATTGGAAGAAATGCTCATGAGAAAACACAAATGCCCAGAGATTCCGTGATTTTGTCAATGCAAATGCCTTGGAACAGTTGGCTGACACCCCCACAACAGGTGAAAATATCTTGGACTTGGAATTAACCAACATGAGTAACCACTGCAGCATCCCTGCAGTGTCATCATCCCTGGTAAGATCCGACCATAAAGCAGTCAACATCTCCCTCAACTCCCCCCCCCCCCACCAGCTAGGGTCAAACAAAAAAACTTCTCCAAAGCTGATTACAACTTCCTGAGGGAAGGTATAAACAGCTTCACAGTCACCTCCTCCTCCACAGAAACTGGCACATAGAGTCATGGAATCAGGTATACCAGACAGGATGAAATCATCCTCCTCAAAGAAGAGTAAACCTTTGTGGTGGACATCTACAATAAATAGACTTTATAATAAAAGGAAGAAATTGCTCTCCAGGACCAAGAAGAAGCAGGTGTCTAACTGGAAGCAATCTCGCCTTTGCCTGAACAAACAAATAAGAGCACTAGTGAAATCTTCCAAAGCAAACTTTGAGTCCAAACTGCCCACATCTACTAAGACAATCATAAGGCATTATTCACATATTTCCACAATCTCAAGGGAAGCTCCCAGATCTGCTGAGAACTGGTGGTCAAGGATACCACATACACAAACCCTGTAGATATAGCCAACCTGCTGGCAGACAGACTCAGTGAAAACTTCACTCCTCTGTCCCCCCATCAGTAAAACAGGACACCCCCAGTACCTGCCCCTCCCCTTATCTCTAGGGAGCAAGTTATCACTGCCCTCTCAAAGGAAAAAAAATACAGCCTCCATGGGACCCGATAACATCCCAAGCTGCATCCTACATTAACTCAGGCAGGAACTTGCAGCACCATTAGGCACCCTATTCAACTAAAGCATGAGTACCGGCTTCACACCAGCTGAGTGGAGGACAGCTATTGTCATCCCTTTGCACAAAGGTGGAGTATCCACCAATCCAGGAAATTATAAACCCATCAGCCTAACTATCCTGATCTGCAAGGCCATGGAGCACATTATCATGGACCTCATTAACAAGGGCATTGGCAACCTCCAGACACTTGATTCGACACAGCTTGGTTTTGTCAAGGGGAGGTCCTGCCTGTTAAATTTGGTTGACTTCTTTGAGACAATCATCAAGGCCATAGACGAGGGGAAGACAGTGCACACCACCTACCTTGACCTGGCCAAGGCCTTCGATACTATTCCCCACTCAGGTATAATAGATAAACTCTCTCAATTAGGCATCAATCCATATGTTACCAGATGGGTAGCAAACTGGCTTACTGATAGAATAATAATTCAAAACTTGCCAGGTAGAACGAAACATTGATTGCTTTAGATAATAGTATAAGAAATGATTTACTGTTTGAATACAACAAACATTGATTTGATAATGTTATTATTGACATGGATAAATTTGTTAATAAGGGATTGGATATAAAAAATAGTAAATTACATAGAGACACTTGGGACTATACAAACAAAAAGGCTTATGTACATTTTAGGGAATACAGGCATTGTATAACTATAACACATAACAACACAGGTACGAATGATCACATTAATGAAGGTGATGGCATGACACAGCAAACAGAGGGTCAAAACAATATAAGGGGACAATACAACAAGGAAAATATAGACCAAGCTTTTTTAGAGGAACCATATGTAAGGAGGTCAGAGCGTATAAGGGATCGTTACCAGGGTCAACACCTACAACAGTACCAAAGGAGACACAGAACCAATTCACATTATTGAATGAACATGTTGACACATCAGTAGACAAAGTTGTTAAAACTTATGAGAAGGAAATGAACACCTTGTCTGACATTGATTTAACACAGAATGAGTATGTAGAGAGAGAGAACAAATTATATGACAACAGTATGTATAATGATTCATTTTTTTCTAAATGTGTTGAAAATATTGAATTTCTGGATGTGATGGACAGCAGAGACATTAATCAAAAGTTTAGCTGTGCAATAATAAAAGAAGGAGGATTTACAGTATATAATTATACAGATATAAATCTTTGTCATAATTATGTATCACTTTTCAAGAAAGGATTTAGTTACGTTCCCAATTTTAAACTTGATATTGGGAAAGTTATGGTTAACTTAAGACTGTATACAAGATTATTAAATCTAAAAATGTTCTTTTCAAAAAGTGTCAACAACAAAAATATTGAGATGGATACAAAAAACATTACTTTAAAGGGAACAAGTACCTTTATTCCACCTCAAAATTCAGTGATTTACTTATTTGAGATGCTATGTGATATGCAGATCAGGAGGGTGTTAAAGGGACGGTGTGAATATAAGGATAATCTAACAACAGTTGAAAGGTTTTGTTTAAAGGAGTTGACAACATCTGATAAATATAGAATTATGAAACCTGATAAAGGAGGTGGTGTAGTGGTGATGACAAAAGTGGATTATCAGAATAAAATGTCGGATATGTTAGGAGACAATGATATATACAAAAGAGTTTCAAGGTATGAAATGGTAAAAGCATACACTAAGATTGATTGGCATCTGTATGAAAACTTGATCGAAGGTGTGATAAGTAAAGAAGAATATAACTATTTACTAGTGGAACATCCAATCACACCTTCGATTTTTGGTATACCGAAAATCCACAAAAACACGAACAACCCCCCCTTTAGACCAATAGTTTCAGCAAAATGTTCTAAATTTGAATCTATGGCACACTATATAGATGTGAATTGTAAAGAAGTTGTAAAGAAACTATCTCATATTCTAAGGGATTCCTGGCATTGCTTGGAAGTCGTGAAGGAACATTTGTTGAATATCAATAAGGACACCATTATGGTCACAATTAATATAGTCAATTTATTTTTAGTGATACCACACGATCTTGGCCTGAAAATGTTTGAGGCAAGTTTAGAGACCTATGGTGATTTGCATACGGTCAAGCGAAGATTGTTAATAGAAATGATGGAAATGGTATTAACCAACAACTATTTCCAATTAGAAGGTGAATTCTTTAGGCAACGTTCAGGTGTGGCCATGGGAGCAAAATGTGCACCTATTTACGTTAACTTAGTATTAGCAAATTGAGAGACACAGAAAATATTTAAAAGTAGCTTTTGGTCTAAAATTACATTATACCTTAGGTTTTTAGATGACATAATAATTTTTTGGAAGGGAAAGGAAGAAGAGGTTTTGGAATTTGTAGCATTTCTGGAGAACACCACTTCTTTCTTGAGATTTACATTTAACATTCACAAAGACAGTTGTGAATATTTGGATATTCAGCTGCAGAGAAAAGAAAATAATATAGAGTCAAATATATACAGGAAGAAAACATATTCCAACTTGTTTTTACATTTTAATAGTTGTCACCCGTATTTTCAAAAAAGGAATTTAGTAAAGGGACAAATGGTAAGACTGTCTAGGATCATAAGTAACGAGATGGTTTACAAAAATGAGATAGACAAACTGATTGATATGTTCTTAGACAGAGGTTACCCAAAATTGCTATTAACTGAAATAAAAAATGAAGTTGAGGTTAAAAGGAAAGATAATTTTAAACCTATTTTGAGGTATGGAAGTTCAATAAAGATAAGCGAAAGAACTAACAACACAAGTAGAACAGGAGCATTAATATTACCATTTAATATTAACACAAGTATAATTATTAATACGGTCAAAGAAACATGGGAAAAGGTATTTAATAATAAATTGGAGATTACGAACATTATAGGTAAAAGTCCCAGTATTGTATTTAGTAGGGGGAAAAATTTAAAAGAATATTTTGAGAGCGAACGACAATACAAGAATTCTAAAATGAAAAAATGTGGTTTATGTAAAACCTGCAAATTTATAAATGATGGTCCACATGTAATGGTGCAAAATTTTAATAGATCTATAAGATGTCCGGGTCAGGCTAATTGTAACACTAAGATGGTAGTATATTTAGCAACGTGTTTATCATGTCCTGCCTACTACGTAGGTAAAACAATAAGGAAATTAAAAGGGCGTATAATGGAGCACAATAGAGACATTAAAAATAAAAAGGTAACAACTTCCTTATACTTGCATAGTACAACATGCCTGGATTTTAAAAGATTTATATTTTTTATAATTGATAGGATACCGGAGAATAGTAATAAGGAAGGAGATGTGAACAATTTATTGGAAACAAAGGAATGTTTATGGCAACTCAGGCTTAATGCCAGTAATATGCCTGGTATAAATGAACATATTTCCATTTCTAGTATTTTAAAGAACAAATCATATTGTATTTAACATATATATTTTACAACAAATAAGTAGAACAAAGAATACATGTATAGTAACTACAATAGATAACATTATTATTAAATACATATAAAATATACTTACTCTAATATATTTAATATTTACATTTTATGTATTTATATATATATGAAGAACTGTACAAATTAGATACATGGTTAAATACATTTATTGTTAGAATGAGAAGTTTTTAGTATTTTAAACAGATATATTTTAAGTAATTTAATAGATATATTTCTGGAACATTGTATGATTTAGTATTTACTTATTAATCATATATAAGGTTATACTCATGAATTAGGTTTGATGTATATGAAATTCATACATAGGAAGTTTCTAAACAGAAGTGTTATTTTTATATGTGTATTTGTTTCTGAAAAACTTTTTTGGTTTGTATTACAAGTGAGGCGTTGTGTTGTTAACTTAATTTAATTTAATCTAATTTAATTTAATTTAATTTAATGAATTAACGTAACTAAAGTAACAGAAAAATAATTTAATTAAAGTAGACAACTGATTGGTTGCAGAGAGATTTGAACTATATAAAACTGAACAAGGTTTTTAAATGTTTTTTACTCTGATGAAACCCATGGACTGGCTGGGTGAAAGCGCTAAGTGTGTAAACAATAAATTTTGATAAACGGTGACATCAGTCTACGGATTACTTTTACTTTTAATTTTTATTACTAGTTTTTACTGATAGAATCCACCTAGTCAAAATAGAGGAAGCCACCTCAAGTAGTACACCCGTAATAAGAAGTGTACCCCAGGGATTGGTCTTGGGGCCTCTGATGTTTGGGATATACTTCTCAGACATGCAGGCCAAATCTAGTGGGCTATGACCAACCAAGTTTGCAGATGACTGCAACCTGGGTGCTGTCATCAATTTCCCTAGGGATGTGGACACCTTCAAAGAGGGTCTCACCCAAATAAATGACTGGTGCCAGAAACATGCCTTCAGACTGAATGCCAAAAAATGCATCATCATCCCTTTTGGGGAGAATGATGTCCCCACAAATGTTCACATTGATAATAAGGCACTAAGCATGCAATCAGTTGTGAGGGACTTGGAAACCCAGGTTGATAGCAAACTGACTTTTGACTACCATATTGCCTCCACTGTATGGAAAGCTTTCTACATGCCCACATTGTTTGTAAGGGTATCTCATCCAGGGACAAGGTGGACATAACATCCCTGTATTCTTCCCTTATAAGACTGATTATTGAATACAATGCCCCTTTCAGCATGTACCTCACAAAACACATGCAGCAACTGGAGAGACCACAGAGATTCCTCACCTGGAGAATCCAGGGCCTCAAACATCTACCCTACATAGAAAGGCTAAAAGCCCTGTCCCTCTACTCAGTCTCCCACAAACTCCTCAGAGGTGACCTCTGTCTGGCATACAAAGCAATCTCAGACCCCATCCTGAAGGGAATGCTGCATATTCACAAGTCAATCTCCACTCAAGTAACCTGCACGCAAGACCTCAACCTGATCTGTAACATCGATAGAACTTATTGGCGGGACAGACTTGTGTCCCAGAGACTCCCCCTTTTGTGGAATTGACTTCCTCTCCACATAAAGCAGAGTACCTCATTAAATCTTTATAAGCACAACCTGGATAACTGGAAGGGGAATAGAAAATACACCCGTAGGATTCCACCTTTGTCCCTGCTGGACAGTAGCATATGGTTCTGATTTGTTGCAACATGGGCAAATTCTTGGCTAGGCTTGTAAGGGCCTCAGTGCCAATATCCTAGTAACTTCCTATGATCCTAAGACTGTGCCCAAAACTGTGCATTGTGTATTGAGCTTATGCACAGGCTTGAGGAGCAACAGAGGGAGAGTTTTTTTGTTATCACTGCTCACCATTATTTCTGTAAAATACTCCTAACATAGTTAAAAGATTAGGCTTGAATGTGTATTCTTTGGAACCTTCCAGCATGTTAGTGATAATGCCAGACTACCCACACTGCATCTGTAAGGTAAATACAATAGTCATTGATTTATTGTGAATAACAGTAATGTATACGTACATAAATTTAAGTTCAATGTTGTCATAGGATTTATCAACAAGATTTTTTGGATAACATGAGTTTATGCTGTTTTTATTGACTCAACCTAATGAGAGACATCTGTGTTTAACTTTCATATTAATTTTAACTGGAATGTTTTATGTAAAAGGTTTTTATACTGTTATTGCTGTTTAATCAGTAGGTAGTGGTTCTCAGTAAATGTTATGTTGTACAAGCCTGCTTATTTTATTCAAGCCTGCCTATTTTATTATAAAATGGATGTCTATTGTCTTAATGTTTTTAATATCAGTGGCATCTATGTGAGTACCAGATGTTCTGCAGTGCTGTATGGATGTACTGCGATGGTTTGTTTAACACAAAGTTACACGCCATTTGCACTGATTTTTATGTTACTAGCCATCCATGCTTTTCTGGAATGTCTGATTAGTTATATAATATAATTATTATTATCGCTAAACTGTTTTAGTTGTGCAGGTAACATATAAGTATAATACAGATGTAGGTGATGACAGAGATATATTTGTTGAGGGGCAGTATTGTGTCTGTAACATATACAAACATTATAGAAGTACATGCTGTTGCTGTGCTTGTGATTGTCCAGCTGTTCTAAGCTTTTCAGTTTCTTTCAAAAATTCCATTCCAATTATAAGATGTTGTGATATCACCCATTAAGCACCTTGTATTGCTCATCTCACTTTCATATACCATTTAAGTTTACCATTGCTTGTTCTTCTTGCGATATGTTTAGAATAAACACGTTTTCCTCATGGGATGACAACATGACATATTCCTTGCCCATAATAATATGTTATAGTGGAAATGTAAATGCCATATTGACACCTTAGCATAATGTGTAAGGCACACATTGAGTAATGAATCCATTTATCATCCCCTTTATCCCATTTTTGCACATGGGGTCAGGGTGTCACTTCAGTGACACTCATCTAGAGCCAAAGTTTACACCGTTGGGTGGGTAGTCCTGCCATGGTTGTTCATCCGTACCACACACTTGCGCACAAACTCACACCTAGGTGCCCAAGCCACCTGTTGCATGTCTTTGGAATGTGGGATGAAACCAGGGAACCCAGAAGAAACCCACATGACCCCAGGAAAGACATGCAGACTCTACACAGAAGGCAAGCCAGCCAAGAATTGAACTGGAGAACCTCTTGCTGTGAGGTGATAATGATAACCACTGCACCACTTTTCCACCCATACACCACTGTGCCACCCATAACATTGAGTAATGGATAATGGTATGTGTACAAGCCTTACTCTGAAATACACTCCTTAGACGCACAGACCATTATAGATTGAGTAATAAATAATGGTCTGTATGTCTAAGGAGTGTATTTCAGAGTAAGGCTTTTATAGTGACTAGGTTATAGCAGCAACCACATTCACAAGATGTGCTGTCAATATTACTGTTAACTTACACTGTAACAAGTCTTTTGGAATGGAATACCATGTCAGCATGGCATGGCATGGCATACAATTCTTTAAATGTAATAACATGCCTGTCAGTGTTATGTGCATGTATGTTTTGCATGCATACTGATGACTGATGCATCAGTAAATTAACAAGTAAGAACACTATCTTGTCTGATAAAGTTGGTACTGCATGTCATGTACTGTACTGGAGTAACATACTGACACTGTATGAAGGGAGCACTGGCCCATACATGGCCTTCTATTCATATCATTAATATACAGATATTAGGACATTGAGAATGTTGCATGATCATGATATTACTCTTGTTATTATGACAACTTTGCGGCTTTTGTTATACAATATATAAATAAACCATATAGGCTATACCTTCTGACAATTATGTTGTCATGACAAATGTGCTGCATTGTGATATACCTTGATCAAACATTTCACATGTCCCATGTCATATGTATTGATGTTAATTGCATTTTATATACTCTCGTTACCATTATGTAGATGTGCATCTGATTGTGTTTTATTACAGACCTGCTTTCCACATGACTGTGATGTATATTACACACCATTTTGTACATTATTATTGATTAAATTCATGCCTTTCATCACATATGGTGTTACAGTTGCATAAGGCCATACAGTGTTGTAATATCATATGCATAATAGTTACTTCATGTAGATTGAGGAAGTTTGTATGACATGCCCCCTAATCATTGATTTTGAGGGAATACCTGTGATGCATGTATAATGTTTTTTCTTCTGTGTTGAACTTTAACAGGTGATGGGACTCACTGTTGCTCACCAATCATTCAGTGCAAATGACAAAAGTGCCACACCACTTCCAGGCAACTCAGACTCCGAGGACAATTATGATGATCAGACATGGTGGCCCCTCAGGATAGTAAGCATTGTTTGTGTGATCCACTTATGTTATGCTGCAACTATGTTTTCCATTTTCAACTAGTTACAGTATAGGCACAATAATGCAGACATTGTGTATTGTTGCCACGCTTCTCTGACATATGTCATACTGTACAGTGCACATATCATGTCATAGGTTCATAGGTTCATAGGTTCATAGATGAGTACTAGGCTAACTGCACTTGCGAGCCATTTTAAGCCTAGCCAGTTATCCCTTGTGAGACTCAAACCCTGTACCTTGTGTTTGTAAGGCAAACACCTTAATCATTAGGCCACCCTCCCAACCCCTCCATAGGTAGCATTATGCTGCTCCTGTAGTTTGACTCACATTACCAAATTACACATGAGGTAACCAATATTATTTACATGATCATCCTGTCATTACTGCATACATTGCTCCATATGGGCAAGGGTGCTACTCCTTAAATGAGTGTGTGTGTGTGTGTGTGTGTGTGTGTGTGTGTGTGTGTGTGTGTGTGTGTGTGTGTGTGTGTGTGTGTATTTCTAAACATGCAGTGCAGCACAATATTATGTCCAATACAATCTGTAACAGATTTGACTGTTGCAGTTAGTATAATGCAAGTGAGACACACATGTTCTGCTTTAGTTGTTCAGGTATATATGGTGTATATAGGTGGGATGACAGTAACTCACGCAATACTTTATTCCCATAATTCTCATATAACACAGTGACCTGGATCCAGTGTGTTTATTTGTATATGTTATCCATGTGTATGTATTGCCCCTTTTGGTATTGGTGCTGCCTTATATCTGTTCAATAACATAATAGGTCATTGCTTATGTGCTTTCTGTAACATTGTTGTGTCATGCTGTCACACTGGCACTTGATCTTGAGTATGGAATGTACTGGCAAATGTGTCATGTTGTATGACATTACTGTGACTGGTATATATGGGTATGTATGTTTTACATACTGCATAAAAATTCACTGGTCAATTAGAGCATATATGAAGGTGATGCATTCTTTAGCATCAGTCAGGACTCTCTTGTATGTCCATATGTTGCACTTGTTAATTACCAATATTTTTTATAATAGCTTATATTATGACATGCATACATAGATTTGTACACATGTCCAATTTTATGCATTTGTAGTACACACACTTTGCTTTACATGGATGTACATGTGTTGACCATGTTATGATTGACACACAACTGCCCTTGTAATGGTTACATGCACTTATTTCATTTTTTTTTGTGATATACATTTGTTCACAAGACTGCCCTTTGATCAGTCCTATACATGTACAGTTCTATTTATATCAATAACGGTGATTGTGGCACCTGTTGTATTTTGTTTGCATGGCAGTATACATTTATATGTGGTAATCAGAAGTAATTTTGTTGTGTACCTGTGGTGCTTGCTGATTAATAGTTGCACATTACCATTTTTGTGTTATTTGTTCACGGACCTGTTTATAGCCATTACAAATCCACTTTGCCCAAGTGACATATGTTGTTCATTGCTTCCATATAGCTTTAGAGGGCTTGCAGTCCACCCTATGTTGTGATCACATGCATGCACAATGTGAATCCTTAGATAGGGTTGCCCTGATTTATTAAGTGCCTCCTTTCTTTTGCTGGCATGTCCTCACTTATGAGGGACTTCTGTTGTCCATCTTCTTTCCTCCTTATAGCTCTGGCCTCCATGTTGCACAAATACATGGCATACATTATATGTATGTTTATCTTCCTCTACATTATCATCATTCTCACGTAGGTGTACTGGTATAATATTACCTTGGGCCACCATGTTGGGTATCATACATATGCAAAGCATTTCCATGCAGAATGGTGGGGATTGATTTGATTCCATTATTCTTAATGCTATACTTTTGTGTTCAGCATTACCCAGGGATTTTTATGATTCCTGCCTATGCACAGACTGGCATTCTTTAACTGTCATTACTCATACTGTACATGTTACACCATTTACATTATATTCCATGTTATTGGTGCGTTCATGTGCACTGAAAGTTCTTTCTGATTGGATCATGCTATTCCATTGCAAGTCACACATGTATATTGTATACTTGACACCCATCTGTGTTGCTTTTGACATGGCATATGTCTTTAACATGTGGGTCCTATTTAGCCTATGTTTGAGCTGCGTACACTTATCTGTGTATTGCATAGCCAGATTTTTGCATTGCTATGATACTGCTTTTTGGCAGGGTCAGAGATTCTGGTCTTCCCAGTGCTTGTCTTCTCCTGCAATTCCTCACCTGCATTTGCTCATCCTTGCTGTTTCTTGGCTTACACTTGCACTGCTGACAGCCAAGTGGTTAATTGTATTCGACATCTGCCAACTATCAGATATACACATTCTGATATGACTACCACACAGTCTGCAATATCTCAGTCATGAATTCTACATAGATATATATGTATTTTTGCATTGCACCATGGCTGACATGCATCCCTACCCTGTTTGTCCGTTTTCCATCATCTGCATTATGTAGTCTGTATGTGTGCTGCCTCTGTACCTTACTTCTCCTTTATATATATTTCCAACCTTTGTCTGTTATGCCTTGTGAGATTTGTTATATGTATATACCTGCTCTTTTAACCTCCTTTTCTTTCCATGTCTTTACCATTCCTTCTGTTCTCATAAAAAACTCCATGCTCCTTTGACTCTCCCTCAGACCTTCCTATTCCATCATACCTCTTAAGTGTCATTCTACTTCATTCTCACTCCACAACTGCTTTTCATACTCATAAGCCTAGTACTTATTATACAGCAGGAACTTCTCATTTTAACATTTGTTAATGTCTGTTATGTACTTCACAGATAAAGATTCTAGTTGTCTACTGATGTACTATGTTCTTCATCTGTAAATATGTTTGTAATTAATTGCTATGTTAAATTGTTAATCGCTATGTAATCCAATGTAACTACTGTCTGTTTATTTTACTGTGGAGCTTTTCTCCTGGGCCTCCGCTGAAAATGGACCTACGTCCAGTCGGACACTCCCGGTCAACAAATTTAAATAAATAAATAAATAAATAAATTTTCTATCACCCTGTTTCCTTGTGCATGTCTATGTGTTGCTTGTGTTCTCCATGTGTATCCTGCACCCATTGTTAGCTACTGTTATCTATAGCAAATGTGGCCATGATTGCCTTTTTCCTTACTCAATTACATTTTTGTTAGAAATTTTGTGGATTATGTCAGATTCTACAAAATGTGATGAGTCTATTTATTTATATATATATATATATTTTTTTTTTATATATATATATATATATATATATATATATATATATATATATATATATATCTGTCTATGGATTATGTGATTGTTTGCAGACATTTCTCACTTTCCAGAGAAACTGAGGCATATTTCCATTCTTGCAGTAATTTTCATTTAGTACATTAAGTTCCACTGACCTTATATCATTTCCTTAGATGTGCAGTGGTAGTGCACATACACATCTCAATTTATGAACAAGTTTTCTTAGCATTCAGGTTTATTGTGACTGCTTGAGGCTGTGCTGATGCTGCTGGTTATGTTTGATTTGCACTGAAGTATTCTCTATGCACTGAGGCAGATTTGCATATTACTTGGTTATCTGCAATTTTTGCTTGGAACTCGGCACACTTCAAATTCCATTAACTTTATCGAATATCTGAACCTCTTACAATTTCCATTTAAGCAAGACAGTTTTCTGATATCGTTCAGAAAATTATTTAAAAAGTTCAACAATACTTCCTCTGTACCCTTTTAAAATTGTAATGGCAGCTACGCTAAGATTTACAAGTGATTGCTAGTCAACTGTTTGAAATTCATGAAAACCATTTTTATAAAACATCACATTGTGAAATTGTTTTAGGAAAAGGCTAGCTGTTTGTGTCGTGTGCTGTTGCCATATAATTCTCCTTTTTACGTGTTGCAGCCCATGTTTACAGTTCTGTGCGACTAACTTCCTTGTATTGCCAAAGGCGGTGTATTGCATGTGTAGTAGCACATAAACAGTATTTCAGCATCGAGCTGAAATGTAATTATAATTTCCTGTTTGTTGAGACCCACTAGTCATAGGTATCATTTTTTTTTTCATTGCATGACCAAAAGATTTGAGCATGTCGAATGATTGCTTTGACATCACACTTACGAAGGTCGCAGGAATCAAACCAGTAATATTCAGTAGAACTATTTTTTTCCAAGACAATTAAATAAGCAACTGCACTAGTATTGTGCCACCATTTAGATGTTTTCCTCATGGGCTCAGTAGGTCGACATCGTCCTAAAGAAATAAAATGAATAAGTTAATGTTTTTTTAATTTCTAAATTAATTTAAGAAAAAGTCTGGAAAGGGAAAGTCTGATACCTAGGAACTATATAGTTCTTAGGCTGTCCATTCATTCATTC